>NC_037330.1:72938805-73250264 GCF_002263795.3 Bos taurus
AGAAGATACGTGGCAATGATAACTTTATTTATCAGGTTACCTTCTGTTCTTGGTCTGTAAGGAGAATGGAAAAGTCTTCAAAGGGCATCAAATAGCATGTACTTTAGAGCTGATGAATGACTTTGTACTTACTCCCACATGATGGGATGGTTCCATCCTGGATTCATAGCAAATGGTAGCTGTGATAGGGCCCCCTAAATTCTTTTTGTCAGTGTCCTCATCATGGTAGCTCAGCCGACATGTTCACATCAGATAGAACATTTCACCTCGCCTTCCTCAAGCTGAATGAATATTGTACCATCTTCATGATAAGCACAGTGATTTTACAATTGTGGACCCAGCTCTAAACACCCAGTTCTAAAGAGCAGCCCAATTAAACTTACATATGTATCTGTGTATAAGAAATATACTCAGAGTCACAACATGCAAAAAATGTCTTTATATTTTGAAAGTGTGAAGCATTTCTATTAGCCTCCAATATAACATTAAAAACAGAAAGAAACCACATGTGCTCTGTATTATTTGGAGTAGAACAAGTAATCTGAAAGAGTAGGGAATTTTACATCAAATGAATTGCAATAATGTCTTTGTTATCAAAAAATTGAAAAAGCAAGACAATAATAAAAAACAAAATTTTTATGTTAAGAATTAGAAAAGAAAAACATTTTTGTCATTGTTGTTGTTCAGTCACTTAGTCATGTCCGACTCTTTGTGACCCCATGGACTGCAGCATGCCAGGATCTCTTGTCCATCACCATCTTCCAGAGCTTATTCAAACTCATGTCCATTGAGTCGGTGATGCCATCCAACCATCTTATCCTCTGTCATCCCCTTCTCCTGCTACCTTCAGTCTTTCCCAGCATCAGAGTCTTTTGCAGTGAATCAACTCTTTGCATCAGGTGGCCAAAGTATTGGAGGTTCAGCTTTAGCATCAGTCCTTCCAATGAATATTCAGGATTGATTTCCTTTAGGATTGACTGGCTTGATCTCTTTGCAGTCCAAGGGACTCTCAAGAATCTTCTCCAGCACCAAAGTTCAAAAGCATCAATTCTTTGGAGATCCTACTCTTACATCCATACACGACTACTGGAAAAACCATAGCTTTGACTGTATGGACATTTGTTGGCAAAATAATGTCTCTGCTTTTTATTTGCTGTCTAGGTTTGTCATAGTTTTTCTTCCAAGGAGCGAGCGTCTTTTAATTTCATGGCTGCAGTCACCATCTTCAGTTGATTTTGGACCCCAAGAAAATAAAGTCTGTCACTGTTTCCACTGTTTCCCCGTCTATTTGCCATAAAGTGATGGGACCAGATGCCATGATCTTAGTTTTTTCAATGTTGTGTTTTAAGCCAGTTTTTTTTCTTTTTTTTTTTTTACTATTTGTGTTTATTCATTTGTGTAACTTTATTCTCTTCCATTTGTTGTAGTCTAGTAATGGTGCTAACTGGTTTATATTGGATAGAATTTATGAAGCGAAGGAGTACTATCCTAGAAATATTGTTGAACCTTTGTAAAAAATGTAAATAAATAAAATATTATGGTTGTGATGTTAATGACAACAAAAAAAAGCAAGACAAATTGAACTTCTGCATTGATTAAAGACATAGTTCCTGTATGTGGAATTTGCCATAGACATACTATAATGCTATCAAGAAAAATCAACTTCTCACTGTAGAGAAGACTATTTTGCTTATTAGCAAAGTACATTTAAAAGATAAGGTAATTTATTTACAAAGATTATATTTTTTCCTACTGCTTGCAAAACAAAATGGTTTTGGTTCTTATTCAAGACCTATGTTAAGTAATTCTTTAAAAGGTTTTAACCTTTAAAAAAGGTACTAGATACTCTTCTTAACTCTTAAATCCCAAATTAGTGCTAAATTCTAAAGACTGATTTTTATATAAATGGTATATTTGCAACAGGATCTGAAATATTATTCAGTATATAATGTATAAAACGTAATGAAACGGGATTGGAAAAGTGAAACTAGAATATATATCTGTGAAAGTTTCCAGAACCTTTACTTCTATATTAATTCATCCATTTGTTATAGAATATCTTCCTCCCAATTGATTACCATTCTTTTTATAACGGCTCAGAGGGTAAAGCATCTGCCTGTGATGCAGAAGACCCAGGTTCAATCCCTGGGTTGGGAGGATCCCCTCGAGAAGGAAATGGCAACCCACTCCAGTATTCTTGCCTGGAGAATCCTATGGACAGAGGAGCCTGGTGGCCTACAGTCCATGGGGTCGCAAAGAGTCAGACAGGACTGAGCAACTACACTTACACTTACTGACTTAGTCACTAAATCTTATCTTACTCCTTTATGACCCCAGACTCCTCTGTGCATGGGATTTCCCAAGCAAGAATACTGGAGTGGATTGCCATTTTCTTCTCCAGGAGATCTTCATTACCCATTTATTGATCCACATCTCCTGCATTAATAGGCAGGTTCTTTACCACTGAGCCATCAGGGAAGCATAGAGGTAGCAGATATTTTACAAGTGTTATCATTCAGACAGTTTTCTTACATGTGAACCTCCTACCTCCTTTATAAACAGGATCATTCTTATGCCTCAACCTAATGAGCACCCTACAAAGGTGTCTGTTTCATTTGCTTTGCTTTGATTGCTTAGTGTGGCCTGGCTTAATTTGGTTATCTTGGTTTATTTTGGGAGGATGTGAAAATAACCTTGCAGGAATAAAATATAACAAAAGTTATGAGATGTGTTGAGGCAAGGATTGTGCATGTGTCAATGACAGTTGACATGTAGTCTTGGCATGAAGCCAGTATCTGCAATGTATTTGTAAATGACAATAGTTCTTGTATCCCCATTCAATTTTTTTTTTGTCCCTATGAGAACATGGCAACCCACTCCAGTACTCTTGCCTGGAAAATTCCATGGATGGAAGAGCCTGGTAGGCTACAGTCCGTGGGTTCGCAAAGAGTCGGACACAACTGAGTGACTTCACCTCACCTCACCTATGAGCACTTTTTAGTTAAGTATCCAGGTATAGGAAAATGGCCAGGCATACCTAGATGACCTGAAATATGAAATGGAGAAGTATCCAAAGTGCATTTCCTAATTTTGCTCCCTATTTCTTGGAAAAATCAAATGTGACACTTCATTTATACCTGCTTCCTCACTTTTGCCACATCTTGACTGTCGGTTTTAATTTTTGATGTTTCCTCTTAATAGCTTACCAACTATTGAACATTTTCTATTTACCAGGCACCAATGTTATATTACTTTCATGATCTTATATATTATCTGTGAAGTACTTAATATTCCCATTTTACAGATGAGAAAACTGAGGTTTAGGTTAAATTTTCTGTCCAAATTCTATGCTTTTACATCAGCACATCATTATGCCTGTAAAGAACTTGAAAACCTGAACTGGCTCTGCAAATAATAGAATAAATTATTCCTGGCTTAGCAAATATATTAGCTATTTTATATAAAAGAACAATGAAGACAAATATTTAATTTTCAATTAATAATCTCAGTAGGTGAAAATGCCCAGATCTTATGTGAATCACAATGTGGTTAATAGATAATTTTTGAAAAATTTGAATTATGATAAAGTAACCTGCTATAACGGAGAAGGCAATGGCACCCCACTCCAGTACTCTTGCCTGGAAAATCCCATGGACGGAGGAACCTGGTAGGCTGGAGTCCATGGGGTCGCTAAGAGTCGGGCACGACTGAGCGGCTTCACTTTCACTTTTCATTTTCATGCATTGGAGAAGGAAATGGCAACCCACTCCAGTGTTCTTGCCCAGAGAATCCCAGGGACAGGGGAGCCTGGTGGGCTGCTGTCCATGGGGTCGCACAGAGTCAGACACGACTAAAGCGACTTAGCAGCAGCAGCAGCAGCAGCAGCAACCTGCTATAAAGGGATACTATCCTTGCTAAAATGTTAATTATTTCAAAGTGGAAATCTGATTGTTCTTAGGATAATTGACTAGGCCACTGGGTTACGTGATTTGGCTGTTCATGACGTTTCTTCCCTTAAATTGTGGTTTGGAAATATTATGAAAGATGAGCTTCTTTCACTGAAGTCGATAGTTAATTTTTCAGTGTCCCTTAACTGCTAACATTTGAAGTGAACATTTTTATTACTGAGAAGAGATGCTTTTGGAATCACTACTGGGATAAGAGTCATAGTGGTTTTTGCAATGATGGAAAGGTTAGAACAATTAGAAAGTACTCATGGTGTAATTGGGATTATGAATTACTGGTATATTATGAAACCGTTTTAAATGATTGGAATAAAAGTAGAGTTAAAATAATAAAAGAACACCAATTTTAAATCACAAAGGTCATCTAAGGATTGTTATTTATCATGTATTTTTTTCATTTAGAGGACACATTTATTCTTTAATATTTATCTTTGTGTATATTATATTTTATATTTATTATTATGTCCAAACAATAAAGTTATTAATAGCCATTCCTCTAATAATAGTCTCATCTTTCATCTTATTCTGTTAGAATATGGCATGCTGACATTCATTCTGAAGGATAATTTATTAATGTATTAATGTACCCAGTGACCTGTAGATATCTAATAACTGCCAAAACTGCAGGACTGAGGTTTGTCCTGTGAGTCATATGTAAAAAATATTAACCTAATGTACCATCTTAGGATGGGACTCAGGTATCATTATAAAGTTCTATTTACACACTCATATTCTGAGTGATGTAGCTTTTTCATGACATTCACAATTACTAATATTTTGTTGATGTTTGAAACAACTCAAACACTTTTCAGACCCTTCAGTGTTTACTTGGTTTGGACATTCCTAGTATCTTTCCCAGTATGAGAGTATTTGTTATGTTTCTTCTCTTGACATTCAAATAGTCCCTATGTGACCTGAAGGAAGTACAGCTTTCTGAGTTACCTTGATAACGGAAATGAATTCGGTTAGAGGTCTGGAAAGACTGAATTCAGCAACATAGACTCGAAGTCAGAAAAAAATTATTTGGTCTTGATTTGAGTGTCAGTGAATTTGGGTGTCACTGACTCGATGGATGTGAGTCTTAGTGAACTCCGGGAGTTGGTGATGGACAGGGAGGCCTGGCATGCTGCGATTCATGGGGTTGCAAAGAGTCAGACACGACTGAGCAACTGAACTGAACTGAATTTTGGTGAAACAAATTCCTGGATTCTCAGGGACTGCACCTCATCCCTTAAAAGTTTCACTCCTATGTCTTAAACTTCTCCCTCTTTCATTGCTTCATACTTGTTGATATACATACATGCTCACGTCTTGCTAAAAATCAAAAACAACCAAATTCATATACCAATCTTCTCAGCCCTGATATATCCAGGTACCACAGTACCTATGTCCACAATCTGAGAAACTGCTTACACTTTGTCTAGAGTATCCTCAGGCATCATTGATCTGCTCTACTGTCTATTTGTTCCCAATTTCAGTATTTATTTTTTCATAGCTTCACTTTTCCTCTCCTAGTTTCCTTTTGTACGTAATCTTGATTCCTCACTTCTTTAGTTGGATACTAGCTTATTTATATCTGTCTTCTTTTCAAATATATTTATTTAAACATGCATATGTCCCTTTTAATACAATTTTCACTCTATTCCTCAGCAATTGAGATGTAGTATGTTTGTTGTCATTCAATTCTAAGTCTTTGAAAAATCCCATTATGATTTATGCTATGATTGTACATCAATTATTTAATGTATAATTCTATTGTTTTTGTTATATATTGTTAAGTTATTTAGACTGTGGTCATAGAATGTAATTCTTAGCCACTTCTTTAGATCAGTTCAATACTTAAGTCTCAGTATATAGACATTTTTGTAATTGCCTTATATAAGCTTGAGGATGAATATTCTCCATATATTTTTTTAATGCCCATTAAATTTATGTTATTGATTGTGTTTTTAAAATATTTTATACCTATATTATGTTTTTTCCAACATGATGTCAATATTGAGAGAAACATGTTAATATCTGCTACTTTGGTAGTTTAGTTCAGTTCATTTCAGTCACACAGTCTGTCCACCTTTTTGTGACCCCATGAACCACAGCATGCCAGGTCTCCCCTCTGTCCATCACCGACTCCCAGAGTTTACCCATTGAGTCGGTGATGCCATCCAACCATCTCATCCTCTGTTGTCCCCTTCTCCTCCCACCTTCAATCTTTCCCAGCATCAGGGTCTTTTCAAATGAGTCTGCTCTTTGCATCAGGTGGCCAAAGTATTGGAGTTTCAGCTTCAACATCAGTCCTTCCAATGAACACTCAGGACTGATCTCCTTTAGGATGCACTGGTTGGATCTCCTTGCAGTCCAAGGGACTCTCAAGAGTCTTCTCTAAAACCAAAGTTCAAAACCTGCTTTTAAATATGCTGTCTAGTTTGGTCATAACTTTCCTTCCAGGGAGTAAGTGTCTTTTAATTTCACAGCTGCAGTCACCATCTGCAGTGATTTTGGAGCTCCCCCCCCCCCCAAAAAAAAAAATAAAGTCAGTCACTGTTTTTACTGTTTCCCCATCTATTTGCCATGAATTAATGGGACCAGATGCCATGATCTTAGTTTGCTGAAGCTTGAGCTTTAAGCCAACTTCTTCACTCTCCTCTTTCCCACTTTCATCAAGTGGCTCTTTAGTTCTTCTTTGCTTTGCTTCTTTGCATAAGGGTGGTGTCATCTCCATATCTTAGGCGATTGATATTTCTCCCAGCAATCTTGATTCCAGCTTGTGCTTCATCCAGCCCAGCGTTTCTCAAGATGTACTCTACATAGAAGTTAAATAAGCAGGGTGACAATATACAGCCCTGACGTACTCCTTTTCCTATTTGGAACCAGTCTGTAGTTCCATGTCTAGTTCTAAGTGTTGCTTCTTGACTTGCGTACAGATTTCTCAGGAAGAAGTTCATGTGGTCTGGTATTCCCATCTCTTTCAGAATTTTCCACAGTTTACTGTGATCCACACAGTCAAAGGCTTTGTTTTGGCATAGTCAATAAAGAAGAAATAGATGTTTTTCTGGAACACTCTTGCTTTTTTGATTATCCAGTGGATGTTGGCAATTTGATCTCTGGTTCCTCTGCCTTTTCTAAAACCAGCTACTTTGGTAATTACTATATAAATTTTCTTCTGGTTCTGTCAATTTTTGTGTATAAAATTTTTGTTTTTTTATTAAGTGTAAGCATTTTGGGGATTATTATGTATTCCAAATGGATTGACCTATTTATCATTATATAATGACATTCTTGTGAGATAGTAATAGTCATAAAGTTTTTATGATTTGTTTGATTTTTCCCCTATTAAAGAAATCAAATCTTTCTCACGTCATAGAAATATTTTCTATATTGTTTGAAATGTTGGCATTACTGTTTATTTTTTAAATAATCATTGTATCGTTCCTTTGTTTCTCTTGTCTTATTGTATTGACTGTAGCTTCAAGTAAACATTATATAATAATGTTAGTTTTTTTAGTCTTTAATATTTGACCAAGTATTATGCCTTTCTAAGCATGTGTGTTTATATATGAGTACATATAATTTTATACACTGTTGCATTGTCATTTCCTATTTATCTATCCAACAATATTTTGAGCTATAAATTCCTTCAGGAGAGTTTTCTTTTTTCAACAATTATATATCTATGGCTAGCATAAACCCTAATACATTAATGAGACATTAAATTAGTATTTATTAACTAAATGACTTTATTTCATAAACGAGTAGATAAATATATACCATCAGAAAAAAGTGTTTATGCACTAAATAATAGATAATGAGAGAACTGTTGTACAAACCTTTGATCATTATTTCAGGGGGTTGTTTTTGTTTGTTTTTCTTTCAACAAATTACTTCTCTGACATAATGCTCCCTGTATAGCATTTGAGATTTTAGTTCCCCAGCCATGGATTCGGAGAAGGCAATGGCACCCCACTCCAGTGTTCTTTCCTGGAGAAGCCCAGGGACGGGGGAGTCTGGTGGGCTGCCGTCTATGGGGTCGCACAGAGTTGGACACGACTGAAGTGACTTAGCAGCAGCAGCCATGGATTGAATCCATATGCTCTTTAGGGGCAATCTTAACCGCTAGACTGCCAGAGAAATCCCATCTCTGAATTTGTTAAAATATGAAGTTATGAGAGTCAGGTTTGTCTGTTTAGTTGGCTGATTTTTATTGTTGTTGTTTTTGTTTTGTGGCTCAGTGGTAAAGAATCTGCCTGCCCACACAGGAGAGGCAGGTTTGATCCCTGGATTGGGAAGATCCCCTGGAGAAGGAAATGGCACCCCACTCCAGTATTATTTCCTGGGAAATCCCATGGACAGAGGAGCCTGGCAGGATACACTCCATGCAGTCTCAAAGAGTCGAAATGACTTAGCAAGTAAACATCCAACAGTATTTATTTTATTTTTATTTTATTTATTAAAAAAAATAATCCTTGCTAAGGTGTTGTTGATGAACCAAGATATAAACCAAGCAACAAAAAGGCAAATGAGTCAGGAAGATGGTAAGTATATAAGCTTTGTGTTATTTTTAGATTTTGTTGTTCAAGTTGCAGAATGACATTGTGGAAATTATGAGAAAATACTTAAAATTACCATTTTGAGTTTATACAACTTTTAAAGTCTTTATAGTGTAAACATTAATATGAGTGTGCATATTTTAAAAACCTAAAAATCAACACAGAACTAACCTTGTTACAGTTTCTGGCCAATTATGACTGTAGAAGTCCAGGTTTTTCATACGACTGTAATCAACCATGTTACAAAATCATTCATTTGATAAAGTGACTGCTAGCCAAACACCACCAAAAATACCTCAGTTCCAAAATTTAAGATTTGAAATAGACTTAATAAAATTTGACATATTGTCTTTGACATTTGCTAAGGAGCCAGGTAAGCTCATTTAGTTTTGTTTTGTTTGGCAGTCATCAAATAGTTATTAGATGTATCCTCTTCAAATGCATTTCAGTTAAGTTTTGCAATGGTTCTACTTACTCATTGTAGCAGCAAAAATTCCTACCACAGCCCCCCAAATTTCACATTCTTAGGAAGAATTCTCAGCCAGGTTGCCTCCTTCATTACACATTCTTTTTTAAAAGAAGCAATGATTAGCTTTTCCTCTCAAATCAGTGCATGTCAGTTACAAATTCATAGCAGCTTTGTAGCTTGAAAGGCTTGTGCTTCATGACAGGTGTCAAGACTGGTGATGATTTAAATTAATACTAAAGAATAGTAAAGGAGAGACAGAAGAATTCTGCAAAGTCTTCTCCAAGACACTCAGCTTTGGGACTGTAATGTCCATGAAAATGAATTGCTACTAGGCAAATTATGAGAGGATTTAGAGTAGTGATATATGAAGAGAACAGCACAAAGATATGTCAATCTGGTATTTTGGATGTCAATCTGATATTCAAGTTATAAACTGGTATTATAGTTATTATACAAGGATATTAGTAATTGATAGATTCAAAACTTTCTAGGTAGGATTAGCTGATAAGTGTTTTACTATTTCTGAACAAGGCTATATGTTAAGATATATTACTTCCCAATGTTAATTTTAAAGTTAGTATATAAAAACTAGTATATACTAGTTTATATACTAATAAAAATTAGTATATAAAAAATTAGTATGGCATAGAACTCCTGAAGATTTTAATAACTTTCTGTATTTGATTTAGAAAATTTCATAAATCCTTTAGGAAATATTATATCAACGAAGATACCTTTTTATGAGCACATATATTTCTAACTGTGCAATTTTAAAATAAAATAAGTGTGCATTATGCATATAAATACTAGAATATACAAAACACACACACATTTTTTCTGTTTCTAACAGTAAGTGAGATTATCAAAGCCAGCCATAATCAATGTACATTAACTAAAAGTGTAGGTCAATGAAGAGAGTATGGTGAGCCCTGTGGAACTGAAAGAAATTGCACAGCATCATTTAGTAGGAAATCCCTGTTTTCCCCAAATCCTAAATACATTCTGCTTATAAATGCAGCCTCTAAATCCTGTGAATTCACACAAAATTACATCTGCTATGTTCACTTATGCCATCTACCCACTAGTGTTAAAATGGCAAATTAAAACAGATTTGCAGTATAGCATTGCTATTGACACAGTGAAAGAATTTGCTCTGCCATGAATTACAGTATAGTTTGGTGAAGACATCTTACCCCACTTCCCACCACCACAGCCAACAACAACAACAAAAATGATAAAATCACATACCACCTAGAAAAAGAAGAAAATCTGAGAATTCTGAGTAAAGTCCTTCAGCTTGCAAAGAAATGATAACTTACAGTGAATGGTGTCACACTCATGATCTCCAGTGAAGACGATTTAGCTTCAGGACCAGGGACTCTTGATCACTCAAGAGCTGTTGTGTAGCAGAGTTTTATTAAAGTAAGAAAAGTGACAGAGAAAGCTTCTGACACAGACATCAGAAGGGGAACAGAGAGTGTCCCCACTTGCTAGTTGTATCAAGGCCGTATATACTTTTACCAGACCCACTTCCACAACATATGTCTTAAGATAACAAGATTATTCAGAAAACCTTCTTGTTAAGGAGAAACATGTCCTCAAGCAAGATACATTGTTATATTGACTAAGACAAAGCATGTAGAAAAAAATGTTTGTACTTTTCTCTTTGAGAGCCCTAGACCCCTTTTTCCTTCTCAAGGGCTTGAGGCCCCTTTCTCCTCCTCAGGGACCCTGGACTTCTTATCAACCTACCTAGAAATTGACTGGAGAAGGCAATGGCACCCCACTCCAGTACTCTTGCCTGAAAAATCCCATGGATGGAGGAGCCTGGTAGGCGGCAGTCCATGGGGTCGAACAGAGTCGGACACGACTGATCGACTTCACTTTCACTTTTCACTTTCACGCATTGGAGAAGGAAATGGCAACCCACTCCAGTGTTCTTGCCTGGAGAATCCCAGGGACGGGGGAGCCTGGTGGGCTCCTGTCTATGGGGTCGCACAGAGTTGGACACGACTGAAGTGACTTAGTAGCAGCAGCAGCAGAAATTGACTCTCTCAGAAAGATGAGAGTAATTTTATTCCAGAATGATGAGTCAGGCAGATAAAACTTTTTTGTATGTGAGTAGAAAATAAAACTAAATATGAAAAGTAGGTGAAATTGGTAGAAGTAAGCCCTAATTGGACTGACAGTTACCAAGGAGAAAATCCTTTAAAAGAAGAAACAGGAAAAAAAAAAAAAAAGAAGAAGAAACAGGGTGATATTTAGGAGTGTTATTTTATGATAATACTGAATAAGGGGAAAAAAGGAAAACAATAAAGGGCAGAATAAAGATTGGAAAGGGATCACACAGAAAAATACAAAGAACAAAATTGTTCTTAGATATTGATGTCCTCTGATATGGGCCTGTACCACCAAATGCTTATTTATCTATGGCGAAGGAAAAAGGAATTTTTACCAGCCTAGCCCAGCAAAACTTAATATCAAAATACACCACTTCATATAGCACACAAAAACAACATATATTTTAGAAAAGCATATTGTATGTGTGCTCAACTTCAGGTCTGTACACGGCTGCTTCAGTGACCAAAAAGAGAAAACCTCTCGTATCACCTTGAGATTCTGTTTTCTGCCATTATGTTTAGTGTTCACAGCCAACAAAAATGCTGTTCAACAACTTGATTTATTTGAAATGAACTCTCAATGATTAATGTATCTGGAATAAACATAAAACTACATGGGCATACCTTAGTAAGTCAGAGGAACACACACACATGTAAATTTTAAGAAGCTGAATCTAAGGATTCCTGTTTTTGAGCATGTCTTTCTACTTACTACCCAGAACACTTGATATATTAGTATTATCTTATCCCAGATAAATAGACATTTTATACTTATTCCAGATTCATTATCATGGGTTACATATAGTTTTTTACTAAAATTGACGATTACATGACTCTGATGTGCTCTTCTGATAGTTCATTTTAAAAACACATAAACAAATATGCAGAATATATAGTAAGACAGTCAAAGCCTAGGTGTTGAGCAGCGTATCTAGATTTGAATGAAGGACCAGGATCAAGTCTTGCCTTGTAATTTTCTAAGATAAGAAAAATCATACAGAATCAGAAAAAAAATGGTATTGTTTCTGAGGGGTATAGAGGTGAAGTCAAAGAAGCAGATGATATTTTAAAAGAAGACACATGCTTTTCCTTCTGAAATGTAGAGATCAACAAACCCCTCTTCAATGATATTTTCATCTTAAAATGTGTATATTATCAGAGAGGTGAGAAACTATCTGTGGAAAGGTGTTCAGGTCTATGCAGTTTGTTTGTGAATGGTGGACTATCAAGTGGCACAAACTTTGTTAAAACGCTAAACTGTTTTGTTTTTCTTCTTTAACATGGGAAATATATGGATATCTAATTATAAAAGTGTGTGTTCCATGTACATATCCGTTCTATGTGCTGAATTTCCAATTCATATCCCATAGTAATTATAGTTTATATGCATATATAGGTGATTCATTACTCATCCATTTTAACAGCATCTCTTGTAGTTTTGTGATTATATCTTCTTTACACTAGTAATAAATACTTCCAATGCAAATAATATTAAAAATATAATATTAATTGATTAGGTCCTTTCGCTCACCTTTGTATCACCACATGTAGTCTCATAATCAAGCATATTCCTATCTATTCAATCTTAGATTTTTTAGGGAAAAGAGAATTAATGAGATGGAATTTGGGTTGCATGCGAGTCATATAAGATTTGCATTATTTAGAATAAGTAGAAAGATCATGTATGTTTGAAACATTCAACTCAGGGTTGATTATGCACTTATTTCTCTGATATCTTTCCACTTTAAGCAGTGATTTTCTTTAAAAAAAAATTCTACTCCAAAACCTAAGGGATCCAACACTTCTTCTATCAAAGGAGAAATGGGCATTGAGAAAGTCCCAAGTCATTCTGACAGATCCTTCTCCAATTAAAAAGTACTAAATTAATATGTATGTACATTTAAAAACATTTCCTTTGTTGTCAGTACATTTTCTTGAAATAAAACTAGAGTGACATCAATTCACAGTGTAATTGAATACTAAAACACCAGTAATATTGAATAAACTGTGTATCTAGGAAAAGATTTTTCTATTGCTTTTCATAATTAGTTTAAATATATTCACTGTTGGGTAGAAGAAATGGCTGCTTTAAAGGATGCTGCTGCTGCTAAGTCGCTTCAGTTGTGTACGACTCTGTGTGACCCCATAGACAGCAGCCCACCAGGCTCTGCCGTCCCTGGGATTCTCCAGGCAAGAACACTGGAGTGGGTTGCCATTTCCTTCTCCAATGCATGAAAGTGAAAAGTGAAAGGGAAGTTGCTCAGTCGTGTCTGACTCTCGTAACCCCATGGACTCCAGTCTACCAGGCTTTTCCATCCATGGGATTTTCCAAGCAAGAGTACTGGAGTGGGGTGCCATTGCCTTCTCCCACTTTAAAAGGTAGTTTTTTGTAAATCATTAAAAGTGGCTATTTAATCATGAGAAATGTAAATCCTACAAGAAGTTAATTACAAAAACAATTGGCTAGAGTTATCCGTTGAACTCCATGGGCTTTAACGGATCAACATGAAGGTAGATTTTTTTAATGGTAATGCCACTGTGCTATATACATTAGCAGTTGGTTGAATCCACATATGCAGGAGGCCAACTCCTCCCACATATTTGGACTTTTGATTGCATGAAAGATTGGTGCCCCCTATGCCCCACTTGTTCAAGGGCTAACTGTGGTATAATTTTTGCAAATTAAAGTAATTTAAAAATCTAAAATTATTTTTATTTTATAGGAATATTACAGTATATTTTTGGTTTTGTTTGGCCACATTGACTCCTTATTCCCCTCTCATGACATTTTCTCCAGTATGAAGGTAGATCAATTTATGTATCTATATCCTGTTCTCATCTTCTCATTCATGCTACCTTAGGGGTAACTTGACTCTCTTAATTGGTGAATGTGGAAAAAGTATTTGGGAGTGCATGGTCAGAGAAATCTGTTTGTATAAATCTATCATCTTGGGGTTCAGATTTAGTAAGCGTAATTGCTGGCATACATAAGTCAGGTTCTGCATTATCAACTTTAAAAATATTTCTATGTACACCTGCCTTTTTGTTCACCTTGTTTTTTTATAGGTAGTTTAGAATTGAAGCAGAAAAGAGAATAATTACAGGACTCCTCAGTTCTGACAATTTTTTTTTTATTTTGCCAACACTTAGAAATTTATTGTTATTGTGTTACAAAATATGGGAGTCTACCCTTTTAATTAATTTTGAAATGTACAATGTGTGCGTGGTCAGACATGTCCAATTCTTTGCAACCCTATGGACCGTTGCCCACCAGGTCCTTTTGCCATGGGATTTTCCAGGCAAGAATACTAGAATGGGTTGCCATTTCGTACTCCAGTGGAACTTCCTGACCCAGAGATCAAACCAGTGTCTCCTGTGGCCCCTGCGTTGGGAGGCTGATTCTTTACTACTGAGCCACTTGGGAAGCGAAATTTATGATACAGTGTTGTTAATTATAGTTACCATGTTGTAGAACAGATCTCTGAAATTATTCATTTTATACAATTGAAACTTTATACCCAATGAACAGCAATTTCCTGTTTCCCCTCCTCCCAGTCCTCACCATCCCCCATTCTATTTTCTGTTTCTATGGTGTTTGGCTGTTTTAGATATCTTATACAAGTGAACTCATGCAGTACTCAGCTTTCTGCAACTGGCTTATTTCACTTAGCATGGTGTCCTCTAGGTTCATCCATGCTGTCCCACATTGCAGAATTTCCTTCTTTTCTAAGTCTGAATAATATTGAATATTCTATTGTATACACACACAAAATTTATTTATCCATTGATGGGCACTTCAGTTGTTTACGAATTTTTACTATTGAGAATAATGTGATGAACATAGGAGTGCGTATATCTCTTTGAGGTCTGGATATCATTTCTTTTGGATATGTACCAAGAAGTGGATTGCTAAACCTATAGTAATCCTATTTTTAATATTCTGAGGAACTGCTATACTATGTTCATAACAGCTGCGTTATTTAACATTCTTAGCAACAGTGCGCAAACATTTTAATTTCTCCACAAATCCTTGTTACTTTTCTTTTTTTTGATAAGCCTTTTAACCATTTATGTGCCTTCTTTTAAGGAATATTGCTGTTAATTCCATACTTCCAATTTATCCTCCCCACTTCCCCTTTGTTAACCATATGTTTCTTGTATATGTCTGAGTCTGTTTCTGTTTTGTATATAGAGTCATTTTGTATTATTTTTAGATTCCACAGATAAGTGATATCATATATTACTTGGCTTTTTCTGTCTGACTTACTTTTCTAAGTTGAATATACTCTTAGGTCCATCTATGTGTTGCAAGGGGCAATATTTCATTCTTTTTTATAACTGAGTGATACCCATTTTATATATATATCATATTTTCTTAAGCCAAGTATCCATTGATGGACACTTGGGTTGTTTCCATGTCTTGGCTATTTTAAGTAGTGCTGCTGTGAACATTGGGATTTACATATCTTTTCAAATTGGAGTTTTTGTTTTTCCAGATATATACCCAGGAGTGGGATTGCTAGATCATATGGCAGCTCTATTTTTAGTGTTTTAAGGGAACTCACTGCTCTTTTCCATAATGGTTGAAACGGTTTACATTCTCACCACCACGTAGGAATTTTTTCCTTTTCTCCATACCTTCTCTAGCACTTATTATTTGTAGACTTTTTGATGACGGAAATTCTGACCAGTGTAACATGTTACTGCATTGTGGTTTTGATTTGCATTTCTCCAACAGCATTGTGGGGCATCTTTTCACACACCTGTTGGCTATTTGTATATCTTCTTTGGAAAAATGTCTATTTAGATCTTTTGTCCATTTTTTGGATTGGATTTTTTTTTTTAATATTGAGTTGTATGAACTCTTTGTATATTTTGTTAAAATTTACTAAGGATTAATACATTTATGTTCATCAGATATTTGGACATTTAGTTTTCTTTTTCTGTAGCATCTTTGGTATCAGGATAATATTGGCTTCATAAAATGAGTTAGGAAGTGTTCCCTACTTTTCAATTTTGGGGAAGATTTTTAGAATTGGCGTTGATTCTTAATATGTTTGATATAGTTCAACAGTGAAACCATCTGATCATGGGCTTCCTTGTTGGAAGGTAAGATTTATTAAAAAAAAAAAAAAGAACAGAAGGAAGTTTTCATTCCAGTATTTTTATCAGAACACTTAAACCCCAATATTTTAGCAAAATGATGGAATTTATGCAGTTTTTCACAGTTTTATCAAACTTCTATAAAATTTCCCTCTTTCATGTCAATGGGAAAAATATTTCATCTAATTATCTGAATGTTAATCACTAGATTGATGTATTTAAACCTGAAAGTGAAATTCGCTCAGTTACCTCTGACGCTTTGTGACCGCATAGACTATATCGTCCGTGAAATTCTCTAGGCCAAAATACTGGGGTGGGTAGCCTTTCCCTTCTCCAGGGGATCTTCCCAACCCAGGGATCGAACCCAGGTCTCCCACATTATAGGTGAATTCTTTACCAGCTGAACCAGAAACCCACTGTGTAGTTAAACCTAGTTTACCTTTACTTACTTCCTGGTTTACACATCACCTAGCCACTATCCTTTTATTATAAAGAACAATTACATGATGACAGATACTCTCATTGTATTATTATCTGACACAGCAAAGTCTTAAGTGTATTCAACAAATGCTGAGAGAACGTCTTCTATTTTACAGGTGCATTGTAAGTTTCTGTATGTATCTACTGAATTAATTGTAAACTATACACATTTTTAAACTATGTGTTTTTATGGACACTTACATACAAGGTAAAAACAATCTACTTCATAAATAGTTTGAAAAATATGAAATTAAAGACAATAGAAGCTACTATAGAAGTTTTTTTTTTTTAATTTTCACTTTTATCCTCAAATTATTAAATACTGTGTTATCTTTCAACTTGATATTTGTATATTACTGAATTTAAGTTGGGGTGATATTTAGTTAGGCTAAAGTCTACTTCACTAAACCTTTCCAAAAATCTGAAGAATATGATAAGGTTCACAGTAATGTTATCCATAATTAGCTTTATTTTTTTTTGTTAAAAATAAAGCTTTATTTTTTTGTTAATTTAGGTCAACTCTTCAAGTTTATTGCTTGCCACTTGAAGATTAATAGCTCAACAAGTGGAACTCTGAACTTTTTGGAAATATACTACATTATTTTGTATATAATATTATTTATTTATTTGGATAAATATAAATCTTTCATAATAATAATTTAATCCTGTAATAGACACTATTATAATCCTTTAGGCAAGAGAAATGGAGGCACATAAGAGATGGATACATTTCCATAAGTTGTGTCTCTGGAGTCTGTGATCTTCAATTAGTCAGTTCAGTCATGTCCAACTCTTGCGACCCCGTGGACTGCAGCACATCAGACTTCCCTGTCCATCACCAAATTTCAGAGTTTGCTGTGATCTTAACAAATTCAAAGACTGCCTCTCTGAAAAGCTTTTTGTAAATAAATGGTTATGATCATGGGTGAATAATGGTTTCCAATTTTTTGTCCCCTTTGCCATTGCCTAATTGATAATGAGGGAGAATTCATTCCTGGATAATGAGAGTTATTTTAATATTTCATCACTCATGTTATTCAGATTGTGTTTGTTCATGTGCTTTTTACTATCTCACTCACTAAACACCTCCTATGTGTTAGGTTCTGTGGTATGCATTGAACAAAACCAAAAGGTTTCCTGTGTTGATTACCTGAAGAGTGAGGAAAAGCTAAGATACATAAAGAGAATTAGTTATTTATTATTAAAGGTTCAGTTGCTCAGTCATGTCTGACTCTTGTTAACCCCTAGACTGCAGCATGCCAGGCTTCCCTGTCCAGGAGCTTGCTCAAACTCATGTCCATTTCCATCATATCAGTGATGCCATGAAACCATCTTGTCCTCTGTCATCCCCTTCTCCTCCTGCCTTCAGTCTTTACTAGCATCAGGATATTTTCCTACCAGTCAGCTCTTCACATCTGAAGGCCAAAAGTGTTGGAGCTTCAGCTTCAGCTTCAGCATCAATCCTGACAATGACTATTCGGGATTGATTTCCTTTAGAATTGACTGGTTTGATCTCCTTGCTGTCCAAGGGACTCTCAAGAGTGTTTTCCAGCACCACAGTTCAAAAATATCGATACTTCGGAACTCAGCCTTCTTTATGGTCCAACTCTCACATCCATACATGACTACTGGAAGAACCATAAGTTTGACCATACAGACCTTTGTTGGCAAAGTAATGTCTCTGCTTTTTAATATACTGTCTAGGTTTGTCATGGCTTTTCTTCCAAGGAGCAAGCTTCTTTAAATTTCATGTCTTCAGTCACAATTCACAATGATTTTGGAGCCCAAGAAAATAAAGTCTGTCACTATTTCCATTGTTTCCCCATCTAAAGGCCAAAGTTAAAACCACAATGTCATATGTGAAGTCTCATTGCTTATGGTACAGGAATAGCAAAATTTGTGAAATGTTATCTCCTGTGGAGACCTTCATTCTGAATCTCTAGCAACCATGAAACATATTTATGAAGCACCTCACTGCCAGTCATTGTACCAGATGTGCAAATAAAACAACACAGCATATGACAAACATATCTCTTACCACCAAAGAGTCTAACCACCCCCAGCCATCTCCATCACCGGTTGCCCATTCATTGTCCATTTGCTAGTGCTCTCTCTGTCATTCTTCAGTTACTATTTCTGATTGCTTGCAACACAAACACAGATGCCACACAAACATTCTCACACACATTCAGAGATTGATTCACTCATCAGATAATGCAACTGATTGGAACATGCTAGCCAGAAATGTCTAATAGGAGATTTTGGATACTCTTCTTTTTTCTCGGTATCATGCATTTTAGCTAAAACGATATGTTTTCACTTAAAGATGATTGGAACAGGAACCAAAAAAAAAAAAAAAAAAAGGTATTGTTTAAGCCAGATTTAGTATTTGAGTGACTGTTGCAGTTAGGATTAAATGATATTGTGTACATAATGTTCCTTGAAAGATAACAGACATTCAACAGATTAATTATTTGCCTATATGAGAAAATGTATGAAAGTAATTTTAAACCATAAAGCAATATGTATTTTCTCCCTTTCTCTCTCTCTCTCCCCTATCTATCTCAATCAGTCAATCAGATTATTATGTTTAATATTCATCTTATTTTATTGCCTGTCTAAAGTGATTGTGGTAGTGGAAAACTATCTTTTCTGTTGAATCATTCACATCACATTGGTTGTGGGACAGTTGTTTTGGTAGTAATAATTTCGTTGTATCCTAAAATTGTATTTAAAATATGAAAATTGGCTTACTTATGTGGAAGATCAGTAGTATTTGTCATAACCGTGAATCTTTATTTCCATGCTTTCTGGTTCAGAATTACCTTTTGCTTTGTAGAATTCTTTTTTTTTTTTTTTTAAATCACACTTTGACCAAGGGAAACCTCCCTAACAAAGCATTAAATTTTGAAATCTAAGTATGAATTATCTCTGCGTTCAGGAGGGCATGGAGTTGGAGTCTGATGAAGTAGAATGAAAAATGATCTATGGATCCTCTCCAGTTTCTGCTGTTTCATTCTCTGATACAGAGTTGCTTTGTTAAAGAGACGGCTTCTTTATCAGGATATTTATGATGATTGCATGGGTATGGTGTGCATGCAGTTACTTCATTCCCTTTCTTTATTAACTTCTGACTTTTTTATTATCATGCTTTTTCTTTTTGCTATAAATAGTTAATTATTACCTTGATAGCACTGAGTAAAAACTTCTAGTTTTTTACTTGTACTAACTGTCATTGTTTGACTAGAGATTTATTTTTGCTAAACCCCTACCATGCTAGACAGCCATAAACCAAGGGACACACTGCATTAAGGGAAAATCCTTCTTTTGTGGCAATTCAACCCAAGGGAGTGTGTATGATTCCAAGTTCATTTAAAAAAAACAACAACAACTATTTATTAAGGGCCTGTAGATTTTGTCAAAGAGGTGTAGTTACCATCATTTAAACAAAGAGTTCCACTAATCAAATCTTAGAAAAATATATTGCTTTAATTAAGCTGTCACTGTTGACCAATATTATTACTGTTGATTTGTTAAAATAAAGTTCAATAAAAGGTCTCAATAAATTTAGTAGCAATCCTGTTGATTGTGGTGTATTGTAATAAGAGAATAAATTACTTAAATTTTAGTAACCAACTTCCAAATAAGTTCAAGATAATGCATAAGGATGAGTGTGCAATCTTCTTTATTAAATGTGTGATATGTTTATATCTTTTAATCTAATTCCCTGGTGTAAATTCATGACATGTCAATACTAAAATGTCTGGATAAAATTTAACATTTATAATTTTATAATTCCTTAGACATGATAGGTACAGAAACTTGCTTATTTCAGAAATAAGCCATGTCCGTGGATTAGTCCATATATTTCCAGTTGTATCTTTGGTATTCATGGTCTATCTTTCTGTACTAGTGAGCTACTTTGTGGTTTCTTGAATTGACCATATGGATTACATATGAATTATACACATGAGTCTTTTTCCCTAGGATGTCCCCCTTTTCTAACATAATATTCTTAATTTAATATGCTCCCAAGTAGTTTGTGCGTACTTCTGTGTTGCTGTTGTTTAGTTGGCTCGGTTGTGTCTAACTCTTTGCGATCCCATATACTTATTTCCCCATCTATATGCCATGAAGTGATGGGACTGGATGCCATGATCTTAGTTTTTTGAATTTTGAGTACTTCTGTGTTAGTACTTATTATATTACATGGCATTCATATGATGTTGGTGAGTATAACTGTGGTGTCTACATCTTTAATCTTTATAGCCATATCAAACAGAAAATTATCTGGCACATGTTAGATGTTCAAGATATCTCTATTGAAAAAAATTAACAATTTTAACTTCCTTTCAAATCTAAATATATCTTTCTTAGAAAATTATACTGAAAGAATGACAAGGTGAAAATTTCCTTTCTTATCTAATCATAATATTTATCAATAATATATCTAATTGATGATGCCCCAGAAATAATTGGTTATTATTTTGTATGTATTTCATTGCATACAGCAAATTGAATGCATTATTTCATTAAAAAATTAACAATTTAGTTCACATGAAAGACAATTTATAATTTATATTCAAAATAACTGTCTAAGAAAAAGCAGTTTTTATATTGTTCATGTTACTTGGTATAAAACTAGAGTTCCTGAAGCAAATATACATGTATTATAATCTGCCTCTAAAAATTATTAAAAATATAAGTGTCTCTTTGGAATCAAGATAGAATTCTGACCCTAAACTTAAGTCTTTGCCCAATTTCTACTTATTTCTAATATATATTGCTATTAAACTCTTTCCCTTTACTACAGATTGTATGTAAATTTCATGAAAGCAAAATTAACTTCAGACATCTATCACTTAAACAAGAACATGTTTGTTATTTTTAAGCAATAATATACATTTTATATAAAATATGGAAAAACTTTCAGTAAATGAAAATTTTCTAGTATTTCTCAAAAGTGTTCCTTAATTATTTCCTCTTCTATTTTTTTTATAAATATGAAATTGTCTGAAATCATTTGAAGTGCAGAATACAGACACAAGTAGAAATAGAAGCTGAGGAATTGATAGGGTGACATGGATTCAGAAATCAGATTCTCCCTTCACAACCAGTTTTTCTCTGTGGTTCAGTTTATTAGAACTAAAGGTCTCTTTCAAAATTATTTGACCATTTAATTCCTGATTATTGGACATAATTTAATAATATGATGCTTCTGGAGAATATCAAGCAACAATGAGGTGGTAAACTTACCTATTGGCTAGACTCCAAAAACAAGGAAAGTTATAAGATCAGCTATAGTTACCAGTACTAAACATCCAAAATGGGATAGAGAAAATTTTAGCCCAAACCTGGCTATTGTCAAAGGAGGCATGGTAGATGGAAAAGAAATAATTTAATTGAAATTATTTACAATATGTAATATAAATGTGGTCTAAGAAAATAAATACTCCTGTTTTATAACTTCTTCCATGCTTTTGAAACTTTTGTAATGTTTAAACTCTACTGCCTCAGAATAAAATATTTTATGTTTAAAAATAAATGAAGAATAAGGATGGGGAACAAATGTATACCTGTGGCAGATTCATTTCAATATTTGGCAAAACTAATACAATATTGTAAAGTTTAAAAATAAAATAAAATTAAAAAAATAAAAATAAATGAAGAATAAATAAAAGTATAAAGAATAACATAACACTCTACCTCCCAAATAGATATAACAACTGCTGACACTTCAAGCTGCTTATTTTGTATCTTTTATTTTTAAAAGAATAACATATTACAGCAAGAAAAACATGAAAAATAGAATATTATAAATCAAACTCAGAATTTTTCACTCCATAATTTTCTTTTCTCCTAACCTTAAGTTATGTCATAAGCAAAGTGAAGTTGGCATGTATGTATACCTCCTACATTTTTATGCTGTATATAATAGTAATAATACCCATTTAATATATTTTAAAAAGCATAAATTGTACCATGCATGCATGCTAAGTCACTTCAGTTGTGTTCAGTTCTTTGCGAGTCCATGACTATAGTCCACCAGGTTCCTCTGTTCATGGAATTCTCCAGGCAAGAATACTGGACTGCGTGGCCATGGCCCTCTCCCGACCCAAGGATTGAACTTGCATTTACTGAGGTTCCTACATGCAGGCAGATTCTTTACCTATGGGAGATTTTACCATACATTATGTATATTTTGATCATTTCCTTTTTTTCCCACTAACATGCCATTTTGGTGACTTATTCATGTCTAAAATAATGCTCTAGTTCATTCGTGTTATCTGCTTTATAGTATTGTATGAATATAGTTTCCAGGATATTTCTCTTTATTCATTCTTCCTCCGTTTCTCCCTCCCTCCCTCCTTTCCTTCCTTCCTTGCTTCCTTCTTTTAGATATATTTTATTTTGTTGTTGGTGGTGCATCCAGTCTGATGGTTGCAATTCATATTCCTTTCCCCATGATACCACTTTTAAATTGTTTATATTTCTGCTTTTATAATAGTTGTCTTTGGATTTTTACAAATATATTCAATTTGACAATACACTAAAGTTTGTAGCTTTATCCTCCGCCTAAACATTCCAGGATTCAGAATGCTTAAATATTGATTTTCCTCACATGTAACCTTTGATGTTATTCTATATTGTCTTAATTCTATAGTTTTAACTCACCATTGTAAATTATTGTGGTGCATATTGAGATTTACTAAAATCATTAATTTTTATGCTTACTGTTGATATTTTCACCCTACACCCTTCTCCTGAATTTTGTATATTTCCTTCTTTTCTACCCAAGTACATTGAGCAACAATATATGAAGAACATTCTGTTGTATCAGAAAATGTCTTCGCTGACAGTGAAGTTCAAATGGGTCTCTTCAGTGACAGTTCAGATGGGTCTAGAATTCAAGGGTCATAGATATTTTCCTTAAGCAGCTTGAAAATTATATTGTATTTATATATTTTATTAATGCTGTTTATAAGTCACGTAATAATCCATTTGTTGTTCCTCTATATATATTTTGATTTTCCATATGATATTGCTTATATGTGAAATTAAAAAAAAGATATAAATGAACTTATATACAAAACAGAAATAGACCCACAGACATAGAAAACAAACTTATGGTTACCAAAGGGGAAAGCAGAGGGAGGGATACATTAGGAGTTTTGGATTAACATATACACACTACTATGTATTAAGTAGATATCCAGCAAGGACCTTTTGTATAGTACAGGGGACTATATTCAATATTTTGTAGTAACCCATAAAGGAAAAGAGTCTGAAAACATAGATATACATGTATCATGATGCATGTATACATGAATCAGTTTGATGTACATCTGAAACTAGTATAACATTGTAAATCAACAGTGCTTCAATAAAAAAAAATTAAATAAATCATATAATTATCTCAATAAATGCAGAAAAAGCATTTGACAAAACTCAACATCCAATTTGTGATTTAAAAGAATTATCCCATAAAAGTAAGTATACAGGAAACATATCTCAACATAATAAATGCCATTTATGACAAAGCCACAGTTAAAACGCTTCTCAGTTTTTTCCTCTAAAATCAGGAATGAGGCAAGGATGCCCAGTCTCACAAGGTGGGAGTGTGGGACTCAGAGATACAACCTACTATGTATAAGATAGATAAGCAACAAGGATATATTGTATAACACAAGGAAATATAGGCATTATTTTATAATTATATATTAAGTACAACCTATAAAAATATTGGGATCATAAGATGTATGCCAGAAATTAATATTGTGTATCAGCTATACTTCAGTTGTAAAAATCTAGCTTTAAATTCTGTTTCTGGCACCATGTAATTCTCTCATTTATATCTAATTTTTGGAACTTCAAAAACATGAATATTTCTAAGTCAATTTATAAAATGTAATTTAGTATTTTATATTTTTGTAATAAGAAAGAACTCCACATCAGCTAGGGTTGCTTTATTGTCTAATGTGCTTCATCACATACTTAAGTCTTAGAATTTGTTCACGTCATTGGCTAAAATTCTTAATACTATAGCAAGGGACGTGGTGCCTGTGCATCTGGAGCCTTAAGAATTGCTTATGTCACACTGTGTGTGTATGGATGTTTGTTTGTGCATGTGTGTTTAGGATGTTAAGTTTTGAGTATTCTTTTTTGCCAATACATATTTAAATAAAATTTGAATTTAGGTCACATGTTAAATAATTTATCAATATCAAATGTTTATGATCAGAAATAAACATCAGAAAAATCTCTCAAAACTCAATTGCAATGAAAAAAGGAATTGGAAAAAAAAAGACTAGAGCTTATATTTCTGTTTTCTTTAATGTTATGTTTTATTTCATATTAAGAATAATCTGAATTTCCTGGTGTATATTTACAATAAAAGATTGTGTCTTTCCCTTCTTCTAAAATTTCTTAAGAGAAAGGCTGACGTTACTGAATTGAGACCTGTTTTACTTCCAATGTAGGCCTATGAAAGTGAAAGTGAAAGTCACTCAGTCATCTCCGACTCTTTGAGACCTCATGGACTATACAGTCCGTGGAATTCTCCAGGCTAAAATCCTGGAATGGGTAGCTTGTCCCTTCTCCAGGGAATATTCCCAACTGAGGGATCAAATCCAGATCTCCCACATTGCAGGCAGATTCTTTACCAGCTGGAGTTACCAGGAAAGCCCAAGAATACTTGAGTGGGTAGCCTATCCCTTCTCCAGCAGATCTTCTTAACCCAGGAATGAAACTGGGGTCTTCTGCATTGCAGGTGGATTCTTTACCAGCTGAGCCACCAAGGAAACCCATCTAGGCATATAGTGCTATAAAATTCCCCTGAATACTGTTCAACAACATGCCACAAATTTCTTATTTTTCTTTTTTTGACTCATGAGTTATCTAGAAGTATTTTATCTAGTTCCAGTTTGGGGACATTTCCAGGAAATTTTATTTATTTATTTATTTTACCACAAATAAGATCTTTTATTTGTCACCATTAAGTCTGCATTTTAAACTGATTCTTGGACTGGTGGCTTGTGTCCATCAGCTCGTTCAACTTTAGCACCTGTCTCATCCCCAGTAGCTTTTCCAGAACTACTACCTTCACCATATAGCTCCATGAGTTTTCCCAATTCAAATTTGGGCTTCTTCAGCATTTCTAACGAAGACATCATGGAGTGGATAAATAGATTGGCAAGCCTTTTCTATGTCTTTTCCAATGCTATCTGGAATCAATTTATTGACCACCTCTTTCAAATCATTGTCTGCACCTCTGGGGTCATGATTTCCATCATCTGGTGCACCTGCTGGTGCTGGGCGTAAGAGGTCTTCCGAATCTGACTGTCGCGCTTTTTAGTAAAACCCACACAGAACAGACGAAGCAAGTAACCATCGGTCGTCTTGACATCAACGTGGGCTTCAATCATGGTCTGCCATTTTTTGACCATGGAGCACATTTTGTCACGGGATAAGATCCATACCATGAAAATTAGGCAGGTTTTGCCCTGAACATCCTCAGTAATTAGCTTGAATTTTCTAAATGCTACTTCACCATTC
This sequence comes from Bos taurus, assembly GCF_002263795.3. Taxonomy (NCBI): domain Eukaryota; kingdom Metazoa; phylum Chordata; class Mammalia; order Artiodactyla; family Bovidae; genus Bos; species Bos taurus. The sequence continues at coordinate 72,965,042 of NC_037330.1, forward strand.
TGCAGATCAGCAAGACTCACTTCAAAAACACGACCTTTGAGGCCATCAGATGCGATTTTGGTTCCTTGAGTTCTCGTAACCAATGTTTTCCCAATATTCCTTATATTGAACATAGCTGGTGCTTTCACATCATACCAGTCTTTTTTAGAAAATGGGTCAACCACTTTCTTTTTGGCTCCCTTTTTGCCTCCTTTCGTAAGGCGCTTGTTCTTGTCGATCGCCATGGTGCCGCTCAGAGAGCCAAAAGGTATTTATTTTTTTTAATTGCAATTTAATTTCACTGTGGAAAGAGAACATACTAAGACTTGAATTTTATCTATTGAGACAATTTTTTATGAGCCAGAATAAAGCCTATCTTGATACATATTTCACGTGCACTTGAAGAGAATGTATACCGTGCTGTGTCTGGTAGAGTATTCTATAAACATAAAATTACAATAAGTTCATTGATGGTGTTAAAGTGTTTCATATCATAAAAGATGCTTTTTCTTATTCTATTATTATTAATAGATACTTAAGAAACCTTTAACTTTAACTGTGGATTTGCCATTTATTCTTTCAGTTTTAGAGCATGACTTTATATATTTTGAAACTTTTTATTAGGTGAAATTAATTTAGGGTTTTGTCCTCTTGAATTATTTACATCTTATAATTATGAACACACCTTCTTTATCTCTGGTATATTCTTTGCTCTGAAGTAAGGGTTTTTTTTGTTGTTGTTGTTGTTGTTCTGTTATTTGTATAATGATCCCAACTTCCTTCTGATTAGTCTTGTGTAGAGTATGTTAGCCCATCTTTGAATTTTAACTTATTTATGCCTTTATATTTATGGTGTATTTCTGGCTATATAGAATAGGTTCTTGCTTTTTGTAATCCAGTTTGACAATCTCTGCCTTTTAACTGGGATGTTGAGAACATTTTCCATTTAGTTTGATTATCAGTATATTACATTTAGGTCTATGATCTTGCTTTTTTTTTGTCTTATTTGTTCCTTATTCCACTTTTGCTCTTTTTTTTTTTTTTTCGCCTTTTGGCATCTTAAATATTCTCACCACCAAAAAAGAAATGGTAGATATGAGATATGGTAGAGATAGTGGTGTTAACTACTTCTGTGGTTGTACACATTTTGATTTATATAACTGTATCAAATCAACATGTAGGACCCCTTAAACTTACACAATGGTATGTGACAATTATATCTCAAAAAAGCTGGAAAATAGTATTTTACTATATAGTATAAAAAATTTTTACTTTGTTTTGTCTCATTAGCTTACCTCCTTGAAAGAATAAATTTTTATGGGAAAAAAGCATTTCTCATTGCATTTTTATTCTCACTATGAAAGCACAATTTAACATCAAAAGGTACATTTTTCAGATATGAAAAGAATTTTGTATTTATTAATTCATATCAAAAGATTTGGCTTCCAAGTAGTAATTTAGACTGTAGGAGCTATATATTTAAAGCTAATCAAATTTATGATGGATTTTTTCCTGCATATCTGCAAAAGTGACAAGCTAGTTAATTTAAAAGTATGGATTGATTAATAACTCTGTCTATGAGTCTTTATTTGTAGATGAATATAGTTGTGGCAAACTAATTTTTTTAATTTTAAAAGAATGATATGTATGTATTGTTAAAGCTATTTTTAAAAAGTCTTGTAGTTTTTCAAGAAATCTTAAAATTAGCTGAACAGATATCTTTTCCGATTCAAATAAATAAAATCTCAAAGACAACTTGAAGACGCCTTCATGACTGTTTAGTAAAAGAAAAAATTTTAGCTCCCTTCCACTATTGGCTAGTTTTTACTTCACCAATAGATCTTTGAAATCCTCTGGCCCTTGCACTATACACTTTAGATTCTGTTTCAAATTTTAAAATAATCATCTTTTAATTTTACAGCATAAGTGCCTTAAATAGAAGGTGGCAACTGTCTTTTAGAATATATTATACATGTTATTTTTGTTCTTGATTGCTATAAAATCAGCTGAGATTTGGTGATTTCTCTTTTCACTCACTGGAGTTATAAGCTGCCCTGTGTTAATAGTAAAGTTCATGAATAGTGATATCATATTAATTAAAGAAGTGTCATTTCAAAAGTGTACTACATTTCAAAATGAAGTGATGCTCCTCATTACTAATACTCCTAATACTCCATATTAGGGAGTTTAAGCAGAGGGCTTCCCATAACGGCGCTATGGTTTTAACAGGACCATTATGGCAATAGGATTAAGAAGAGACTAGGTGTGAAACTGTCTAAGCAGGATACCAAATTTCAGACTATTGTCATAATCCCAGCAAGAGGTAATGGTGAATTGGTTCGGGTACTAACAACTCAGTGAAAGGGGTTATATTCTCAATATATTTTGAAGGCAGAGTTAGCAGTATTTTCTGATAAATGGGATATGAAGTATCAGAGCAAAAAAAAACCAAAAAGGAATGAAGGATGACTCTAAGCTATTTCTTCTGAACAATTACAAGTGGAATAGATATGCCATTAACTGAGAGAGTAATCAACATTATTTATTTCCATTCATTTTCATTCATTCTCTTAAACCTGGCAATTTGATTCTACTCCAAACCCTGGAAATAAATTGGACCTTCAGATGCCTTCCTGCTTGCCTACGCTGCAGCATTTTATTACTTTGATCTCTTAGGAAACTCTTCCCCCTTAACTTTCATATCACTTGTCATTATCCCTACTTGGCCAAAAGTCTTTGCTGTATGTTTCTTTCTCAGTCACTGTTTGTGATTCACTTTCACATTCACTTTCACTGATTTTGGTATATAAAGCAATTAACAAAATTGTGTACCTATTAATAAATAACTTAAATGTTGACTGAATGTGATTTATTCTTTTTTGCTCTAGGATGTACTGCTGTTAGCATGACTAAATATAGAAAAACAAAGGCATTTTTCTCAAGTGACTAAATATGTATCAAACAATATAAATATGGCTTCAGAAATTTTAGCCTTATTCAAGAAATTTAACAATATCATTTAAAAGGGTTAAGTATTCTTAAACCAGAGCAATTTAATAGAAAATGTTTGTTGCATTTTGTAAAATGACTTTACTTAAAAATGTATAGAATTTCTGAAATGATTTCATTTAGCGTGAATGGTCACTTTTAAATGGCTTCCATAAGTATTTATAGTATAAAAATCATTTCATGCAATTTATGAATATTTTCTATTATTATTTCAATTTCAAATTATTACTGTGAGTTATGTTTATGCTGTGGCACCTCTGTTTATTATCCTTCACACGTGGGGCAGTGATTTATTTTTCAGATATACAGATTTCATCATTTATTGGCGTACTTTAATATTTTTTGTCTTGATTGCCCAAATGTTTTGCACCTGTTCTTGTGAATATGTGTTAGTCTTAAAGTGATTTAACACAATCGCAAAATCTTAATGTAATGCTTTATCATGATCCAATGTGATTATATTGTGTAATGCAACCTTAGCTTATGTTTCTACACTCTTTGAGCTTTTAACGACCTATATCCTGTAGCTAATGAGAAATATTTCATGCTTTACTTAATGTGATCATCAACGGGAGATAAGATTTTTATCCAGATAATTCAAAGTTTAGATTAAGTAGTTCTTTAAGATTCTCTGGGCTTCCCTGGTGGCTCAGAGGGTAAGCCTGTGGAAGGTCAGTACCTTTAAATGAAGTTATTAATATTCTTTTGAATATATGTTCTCATACCATTTACTTTCTTCCTAAAATACTTTTCTAATTAATGTTTATCAGTGATTTTATTTTGTGTTTTGTTTTCTTTTAACCAGTTAGAAATAATGTTGTTTACTTCCACTTTCTCGTTTAGATTTTGGAAGGAATGGTATATGATTGTAAATATATGTTTGCATTTATTTCCCTTTAGTTTTAGAAAGAGAAACATTGTGAGTTAAATATTCTCTGATTGTGATGAACTGTGTGTCTTTCCAAGGATGTTTTATCAAAGACTTGAGGGCACTAAAGACTGTTGGCTGCTTCTTTGTTAGTTTATTTTACATATAAAATGCATATGTGTAAAGTGGCAAGCCTTATTGGGAGTTACTTAACAAATTAGACTATAATGCCAACTTAATAAGTTTTGAATCTTCAACATTTCATTATACAAAAGCTAAATATTTTTAGAAAATTTCTAGTGGTAATAACTAATAACATATAACAAATTTCAATTTTTACATTTGTGAGTGCTAATATTCATATAGACTGGCTCACAGGGATGGTGTTATTACCTGTTGGGAGGCAATTTTCCATGGTGTTTTTATACATTGTGTGACAACTTTTGTCCTTGACTATCTTTTCAAGGATGTTTCCGAAGCAAGCAGACTTAGAAGAAAGAGATGTTATCTTCCTCCATGGCAAAAAATGGATTGTTTTGAGTTTACTTTAATCAAAATAAGATCTCCCTCTGGAGAAAGTGTTGAAGAGGCTTGCTGAAACCCTCTTATAGAATTGGTTTTTTTCTAAATTCAGAAATCCTCCACTGTAACATAAGCCTACTTTATAGTATCCATCTAAGTCATTCAGCATCACCACCTTGTTTCTTGGGATGGAAGGGAATTGATGAGAATCTGAAGCTTGTATTGAGTAATAAAGTTCTTGTCTCTGATCCAAGAGTCTACTGTCAGTCTTAAGTGTGGAATGCTGACATATTAACTTACAAGTAGGATAAAATCTCTGACCTTTGACAGTTCTTGATACTACAGTTGTTTTACAGAAGAAATAACAGGCTCAGGCAAAGTAAAAAACTAGCCCAACTCCCTAGAAGTCATTAATAACATATAGAAGTAGAACCTGGTCTCTGGCTCTAGGTTTGTGCCATTACATGATGCTGCCTCTAAGCATGTGGACTTTCACCCTATAATGTTAAATTTATGTATCTCGGAAAGTGACAGAAGCTAAAAACACAGTCAGGACTCTCTGGCAGTTAATTTTAGTAGTGAAGACTTATTCAGACATTAATAAAACAACATATATTCATTAAGATTCAGTTATGTATTCAGTATAGCTAACAGAGATATTTTTTAAAAATAATATATTTTTATATTAAAAAATTGACAAATAAAAATAATGATTGTTTCAGAGTTTTGTAGCTGTAGTTTTAAAATTGTAGTTTGGTTTTGAAAATTTTGTTCCTAGAATTTGTAAAGATCAAGAAATAAATAATATGGAGAGAGTAATACAAAACTCTCATCTCCACCAGTACCTTTTTTCTCCAAAATGCTTCTCTCCCTGTCCCTCTTTTACTCTCTCTCTAATAAGTACACATGCAAATGTATTTTGTGATGACTTTCAAGAGGAAATCACATTGCCTAATAGACTATCACTAGTAGTCCTACAATTTTTGTTTAGGATTCAGTATTCTTGCTATCATAAGGCAAATTTACTTCAGTGTTGGGAAGGCTGTCTATGAGGAACACCAAAATGTAATAAAATTTTGAACTAAAAGTTTAGACACTACAATCTACTCTCATCTGTGTCACCAGCTGTATGACCATTGTCATATCACTTAACTTGTTTGCTTTTCAATTTTTTGTCCTAGGGAAAAAAAGTATTGATCATTTTCAATTATTTTAAAGGGCTTTCACACACTTCCACCAGTTCTAGCAGTTGACATTTCTTGATTTGGAGTAAGAAATATGAAACTTTCAAAAGAAACATAGGTCTCATTATTGCATTACATTACTTCATAAATAATTGAATACAATAAGCATTAGCTTCCCTCATAGCTCAGTCAGTAAAGAATCTGCCTGCAATGCAGGAGACCTGGGTTTGATTCCTGGGTCGGGACGATTCCTGGGTCAGAGAAGGAAATGGCTATCAACTCCAGTATTCTTTCCTGGAAAATCCTATGGACAGAGAAGCCTGGCAGGCTATAGTCCATGGGGTCATAAGAGTCAGACATGACTTAGCGAGTAAACCACCACCTCCAAGCATTAGCTACTATATTTGATCTATTTAATATTCTTTTTGTGTTCTACTTATATCCATACTAGCAGTAATATTTCCTTGCAATTTTCATAAAATAAACTGCTGTTTTATGTTAATGCTGAATTTCATAATAATCTTATTTGCCAATAACTTATAGATAGTAGGTGTATGTAGTTCATATACCACTACTATGTAATTAAGGGACCAAATTTAAAATTTTAATTGCATATAAAATAAAGGACATTTTATATTGTCCTCTATATCATAGTCCAACTCTTGGCATCCTATAGTAATTACAGTGCTATGAAAATTGTGTTATTCTATTATTACTATAGAGACTATGAACAAACTTCAAGATAAAATAAAATTCAATCTTAAAAAAGTGAAAGTAATAGCAGTCACAAATAAAAAGACATGTGCTTCTTGGAAGAAAAGCTATGACAAAACTAGACAGCATATTAAAAGGCAGAGACATCACTTTGCCTACAAAGGTTTGTATAGTCAAAGCTTTGCTTTTTCCAGCAGTCATGAACAGATTGTAAATTGGAACATAAAGAAGGCTGTGCACCAAAAAATTGATGCCTTCAAATTGTGGTGCTGGGGAAGACTCTTGAGAGTCCCTTGGAAGGTACTCTTGGAAGGTAAGGAGATCAAACCAGTCAGTCAGTCATAAAGGAAATCAATCCTGAATATTTATTGAAAGAACTGATTCTGAAGTCAAATCCTATACTTTGGCCATCTGATGCAAAGAACTGACTCATTGGAAGAGACCCTGATGCTGGGAAAGATTGAAAGCAGGAGAAGAAGAGGGTGGCAGAGGATATGGTTGGATGGTACCACCAGCACTGAGTTTGAGCACAACTCTGGGAAACAGTGAAGCACAGGGAAGCTTGTCGTGCTGTATTCCATGAGGCCACAGAGTCAGACCTGACTTAGTGGATGAACAATAATAAAAATACATATGCCCCAGCTTATGTGCTCATGTAGAGTTTTATTTGGGACATTCAGTTTTTCATTAAAGAAGGAAGGCTTTTTACATAGCTTGCATAATAATCTTTCTTTGTGCTTTGTTAGGTAGATATAATAGGAAATTTGAATGATAAATCATCACAGTAATACATTTTGCAATAGTGACTGTATACAGATGTCACTTCTTCATCCTAACAGTTTGTTTACTAAGGTTATTTCTGGGTTGCATGTTATTGAGTGAAATGTATCAACTAATAAGTAATTTAGAGTAACTTCTGACTTAAATCATTTTATCATTATTGATATTGAAAAGTATATTTTTAAGTAAAAAATTGGTACTCATTCTAAAATGTGACTTATATGTTATACAATAAGGAAATTATAGTCCCTTTTGATCATTCAGGTGATTTTGTATTTTCAAATGAAATTATTTGTACCAATATTTTTATCAGTGAAAATGTTCAGTTCAGTTCAGTTCAATTCAGTCGCTCAGTCATGTCCGACTCTTTGCGACCCCATCAATTGCAGCACGCCAGGCCTCCCTGTCCATCACCAACTCCCGGAATTCACCCAGACTCATGTGCATCGAGTCGGTGATGCCATCCAGCCATCTCATCCTCTGTCATCCCCTTCTCCTCCTGCCCCCAATCCCTCCCAGCATCAGAGTCTTTTCCAATGAGTCAACTCCTTGCATGAGGTGGCCAAAGTATTGGAGTTTCAACTTTAGCATCAGTCCTTCCAAAGAACACCCAGGACTGATCTCCTTTAGAATGGAAATGTTAGCTCAGAATTAATTCAACATCATACCTCATATACTTATCAATGATTTTGTTGTAAAATCCAGCCTAATTCTACAAATGAAAAATATTCAGTGCCGAGTGAGCTGCTGCTGCTGCTGTTGCTAAGTTGCTTCAGTCATGTCCGACTCTGTGCGACCCCAAAGACGGCAGCCCACCAGGCTGCCCCGTCCTCAGGATTCTCCAGGCAAGAACACTGGAGTGGGTTGCCATTGCCTTCTCCAATGCATGAAAATGAAAAGTGAAAGCGACCCCATGGACTGCAGCCTACCAGGCTCCTCCGCCCATGGGATTTTCCAGGCAAGAGTACTGGAGTGGAGTGCCATCACCTTCTCCGGCCGAGTGAGCTAACACATATCATTTCTATCACTAACTTACTTAAAGGCAGTTATTAATATAACAGAGTAGAAACAATGGAATTAGGTTTCTCATAATGTTGTACATCCATCAGTCAGTTCAGTTCAGTCACTCAGTTGTGTCCGACTCTTTGCGACCCCATGAATTGCAGCATGCCAGGCCTCCCTGTCCATCACCAACTCCCAGAGTTCACTCAAACTCACGTCCATCGAGTCAGTGATACCATCCAGCCATCTCATCCTCTGTCGTCCCCTTCTCCTCCTGCCCCCATACTGGCAATCAAATTCATTTTTATTAGAAGTGTGTGTTAATCACTCAGTCCTGTCTGACTCTTTGTGATCCCATGGACTGTAGGCAGCCAGGCTCCAGTGTCCATGGAATTCTCCAGGTAAGAACACTGAAGTAGGTTGCCATTTCCTTCTCCAGGCTATCTTCCTATCACAAGGATTAAACCTGGGTGTCCTGCATTGCAGGTAGATTCTTTGCCGTCTAAACCACCAGGGAAGAGGATCATTTTAGTTAAATTAATCCCAATTCTGTGAGCCATTTGCTCTTTACTTTCTGCTTAAATGTTTCTATGTATTATTGAGTTTCCAAGTAATTTTATTCATCGTCATATTGCTCAAAGTTTTGCTGCCGTTTTCCTATTTTGTTTTGTTTGTATGTTTTTTATACCCCAATTCTAAAAACTTAAATTTTGTTCTGAACTTCTTTTTTTTTTAATTTTCTTTAAAAAGAATTCACAGGAAATCCTAGTTGTTGTAACAAAGCATTTTTTGAATTCTATCTTTTAAATCAATTACATGAAACAATATTTTACCTCCTCCTTTTAGGTAATGATTTTTTATCAGTTCAGTTCAGTTGCTCAGTTGTGTCTAACTCTTTGAGACCCCGTGGACTACAGAGATTATGGAGATTACATAATTACAGAGTTACAGAGATTATGCTGCTAAATCACTTCAGTCGTATCCGACTCTGTGTGAACCCATAGACGGCAGCCCACCAGGCTCCCCATCCCTGGAATTCTCCAGGCAAGAACAGTGGAGTGGGTTGCCATTTCCTTCTCCAATGCATGAAAGTGAAAAGTGAAAGTGAAGTCGCTCAGTCCTGTTTGACCCTCAGCGACCCCATGGACTGCAGCCTTCCAGGCTCCTCCATCCATGGGATTTTCCAGGCAAGACTACTGGAGTGGGGTGCCATTGCCTTCTCCGCTACAGAGATTATGGGAGAGCAAAAAAACCTCATTGGTTCTGGCTCAGAAATTCTCTATTTTCTTATTTTCTCACTATTGATCATCAGTAAACCTTAAGGCAAGAGATTTGCAAGTCAGCAGCTTCTACAGTTGAAGGGAGAACTATGTTTTTAGTCTCTTTCCAATTCCTCAAACATTACATCTCAGATTATATAAACTATACCAATGATAAATTTCTAGTTTCAAAAAAGATGATTTATACATAACTTTAAAAGAACATCTGTTTCTTCCATTGGCTGAAGCAGTACCAGTACTAACTGAGGCTGAATCACCCCCCTGGGCAAGTGGTTGTCTTTCACTTCTGTAATTTTGCATGTGTGGGAAATCCCAAATAAATCCATCTTCCCCTTGTGCTTTTATAGGTACTCAAATGCTCACAATCATAAATCTAGTTGTTGTAAAAAAGCATCATTTGAATTCTATCTTTTTAAATAAATTACATGAAACAATATGTTACCTCCTCCTTTTAGGTAATGATTTTTTCATATTTAAGACTAATTTATTAGGCTGAGAATACAAAAAGGATGCCATTTCTTCACCTACATCACACCCCTCTGAAGGACTTTTTCTGTTGCTTGAAAGCTAAGAGAAGCTTTGTATTTTCTAAATTTTACTTTCCTTCATAAACTTTTAGAAATTTAATATATTATATACTGCTGAGTTCTTTGTCTATACCCAAAGCATTTGCCTTTATCTCCACATAAATGTCCACCTATAGTTAGAATTTATGGTTGCTATGATCTTAGAGCATTTTTAAAGCACTTTACACTGTGTGATATTAAGCAAAAGATATTTCTGTGTTGGCTTACTTGTTTCTAGGGGAATTTTATTTTTCTACTTGTTGTATATACCTACAGGAGTTATACTAACATAATGTCAGGATTGTATAATATAAAGTTAAATTCTACTGGACTGATTTTATTCATGACTATTTTGCTTACATGACCAAATTTGATTTGTGAAGTAAAACATTCTCTCACTGTAGCAAAAATGCATGGAAACTGACTGTAAGGGATAGAAGCAATTAAAACAATATTTGAGTCTATGGTTATAATTAAAGAGGTGCTTATCAGTTTAGGAATTTTTCATGAAGATTGAGTAGTGCTCCCAAATAAACTGCTGCCACGAGACTTACTTCAGATCATGTAAAACCATTAACAAAGCTTTAAAAGAGCATTCCAGGAAGCGTTATATGTTCTCAAAGGATAGCTTACATTATTTTGACATGTTTTGAATATGTCTACAACCTGTTAGTCATCATTATGAAATACAGAGTTGTTTTATTTTGTATTTTTAAAATGTATTTTAAACAAGTCACAGTTTAACTGCTACTGGACCTCACTGTTTTGTGTTAAGGTAGTTATAGAATTACAGAGAAGAATTGCATTCCAACATGTTAAGGAGTAGTGACATTTGCTACTGTAAATACTTTCTGATATTCATAAAGACTGTTAAATCTAACGATCCCTAAGTGGTAGTGGACCACCCTATCTAACATAGTTTCTCTCCAATTCATGTCATGCTGATGGTTTCTGCAATTAAAGAACTTGGTACACAAGTCCTAACATCTGCTGTTAAATCATAGGTGTATGATACATATGTACATAGAATACAGTATTTGTGTCTGCATGCATACCTAATTATATATAACCATGTAAATATAGTCATACATACACATATACATATACAATATGTATATGTATACATAAATATATACATATTATATATACTTGTATACATATATAATGCACACACACACACACACATATACACACATGGCCTTCCCTGGTGGTTCAGCGGTAAAGAATCCAATGCAGGAACTGCAGGAGACACGAGTTGGATCCCTGGGTTGGGAAGATCCCATAGAGGAGGGCATGGCAACCCACTCTAGTATTCTTGCCTGGAGAATCCCGTGGATAGAGGAGCTTGGCAGCCTCAGTCCATAGGGTCACAAAGAGTTGAACATGACTGAAGTGACTTAGCATGCATACATGCAGACACACGCACCCACACACACATACATAAATATATATGGTCTTCATAAACATGTCCAAAGTCACAAGCTTGTGACTTTGTTTAGGTATATGAAAAAATATGTTTACTAAATGAATTAAGAAAAAAATTCACGAGTTTTCTACTAAATATGACACTGCACATTTGTGCATGTTCTTGCAAAGGCCATTTCTTTACAAACAGGGATCTGTGGGATTGTTAACGCTAGCTGAAGCTTCCTGTTTATTCACCCATTCTGGGATTTCCCATTTGCCAGCACTACAAATGCACTGTATTATAAATGAGAACAGCTTGTTGAAGGCTGTGTTTTAATGTTTTCTGGAAATAGATAAAGACAACATGTTCTGATATATTTGTAGCAATTCCAGTTAGGAGCTTATTTAGGGAGTTTTTGGGTTTTTTTCTTCTTTAACAAACATAGGAAATATGTTTTTGTAGTGGTATCAATAATAATTATAAATTCTTCCTGGAGAACACATGTATACCTGTGGCAGATTCATTTTGATATATGGTAAAACCAATACAATAATAATTATGCATGCTTTAAAGTTAACTTCCTTTTTGGGAAACAATTAGTCTTCAGTGTTTTGTCTAGGTAAACAATATTTACATAAAAATAATAGAAAGTTATTTTTCATATAAACCTTTAAATTCCTCTGCTGCTGCTACTGCTGCTGCTAAGTCGCTTCAGTCGTGTCCGACTATGTGCGACCCCATAGACGGCAGCCCACCAGGCTCCCCCATCCCTGGTATTCTCTAGGCAAGAACACTGGAGTGGGTTGCCATTTGCTTCTCCAATGCATGAAAGTGAAGAGTGAAAGTGAAAATTCCTCTGCATTGCCCCACAAAAGTTATAGTAGTTATAAATTGTTTATTAGTAGTATAGTATAGTAATGATATTTTTAGTAATGGTTTTGTTTAATGATCATAGACCAATTAATAAACTCTTGTTATTCCTATTTATTTATTTTAGTGGATTTTGAAGAACTATCTGGATAATAATCATTTTTCTGGAAAAAAAAGAGTGAGAATAAATAAAGTCCTCCTACTTCACCTGCCAACATATTTTGCTTTCTGTACCCTTACATTTTTGCCTACTTCATAATCCTAATCTAGACTGTCACTTCTTAAGAGTTCCATGCATTTTTTGAAAATTTTCAGCAGTTTTTAAAAATAGTAGATAAAATTTTGATGTTTGATAAAGTTGACCTTTGCTTTCTGATATGTGTGGGTGTCAGTGTGGGTGTTTTGTGGATAAGTGTGTGTATGTGTTTCAAATGTCAATGTAAAAGATGTATCACAATAGTAGAATTTTGGATATATTAACAAGCCTAAATTTATGCAGTTTTAAATGGGACAAAGAATTAGCATTATAAATTGTAGCAGTTTATAATGAAAGTTGTTTACATTAAAAGTACATGACAGAAATGTAAGAAAATGACTAAGTGCAATATGAAAGAAAAATTACTTCATTGAACACCCGAAAATTTAAAGTTTAAGTATAATCATGGTATATATAAATATGCAAAAATTTGTTCTATTCTTCCCCAGTGCTTTATGTTTCATCAAGTGTAGTTACCTTCATTACTGATCATTTTTTAAAACAAAATTTTATATGACAACATTGTGTGTTAAAGTGAACTACAAAACTATTTAAAATTGTGCAGCTTCAGAATGATGCATGGTTCACTGCAAATTGCAAAGGGTAAGGAAAAATGGAATGAATTTCTAATAGACCTTAATTTCATCTTCAAGAAATAGCATTTGTTAAATGAGCATCTTAAGAAGTGTTAAATTATGCACATATATATAAAACATTAAAAGGATATTTGTACTGGGTGGCTAATTTCATCCTTAATTGCTGAGTTTATTTACAGGATACATGGTACCATTACAGATTCCTATCTTTTCAATTATATTGTTGAATTGCTTACACATTTTTCCTAAAAGATTCAACTTCATCAGTAAATCACTCTTTCTATTCATAAAATGTATTTTGCAGATGGACCTTCTCCTTTTTGCAGGGCTGTCAAAATACTTTTTGGATGTGAAAAAAACATATTTAACCTTCTTTTTCAAATATTCATTTTATAATATTTATACATGGTATTTTCTTTTTTAAGGTTTAGCATTTTTAAATTATGTCTAAAATAGATATAATAAGAAGTACAAATATGAAGTGTACAGCTCAATTACTTTTTACATATGATTCCTCTGAATAACCATCATCTTGATAAAGATACAAAACATTTCTATTACATTAGAAAGTTATTTCCTGCTGCTTTAGCCACCCACCAGGGGTAATCATTCTTCTAACTTCTGTTAACATCAATTCATTTTACTTGGAACAAAATATCTGTGGGATTCACTCATCTTGTTGTGTTTATCAGTAGTTCATTACTTTTTTTTTAAATTTTATTTTATTTTTAAACTTTACAATATTGTATTAGTTTTGCCAAATATTGAAATGAATCCACCACAGGTATACCTGTGTTCCCCATCCTGAACCCTCCTCCCTCCTCCCTCCCCATACCCTCCCTCTGGGTCATCCCAGTGCACCAGCCCCAAGCATCCAGCATCGTGCATAGAACCTGGACTGGCGACTCGTTTCATTCATGATATTATACATGTTTCAATGCCATTCTCCCAAATCCCCCACCCTCTCCCTCTCCCACAGAGTCCATAAGACTGATCTATACATCAGTGTCTCTTTTGCTGTCTCGTACACAGGGTTATTGTTACCATCTTTCTAAATTCCATATATATGCGTTAGTATACTGTATTGGTGTTTTTCTTTCTGGCTTACTTCACTCTGTATAATAGGTTCCAGTTTCATCCATCTCATTAGAACTGATTCAAATGTATTCTTTTTAATGGCTGAGTAATACTCCATTGTGTATATGTACCACAGCTTTCTTATCCATTCATCTGCTGATGGGCATCTAGGTTGCTTCCATGTCCTGGCTATTATAAACAGTGCTGCAATGAACATTGGGGTACATGTGTCTCTTTCCCTTCTGGTTTCCTCAGTGTGTATGCCCAGCAATGGGATTGCTGGATCATAAGGCAGTTCTATTTCCAGTTTTTTAAGGAATCTCCACACTGTTCTCCACAGTGGCTGTAAATTGCTGGTTTGTTTTCTACTATAGGGATACCCAACAGATTAGTATGCCATTCTCTTGATGATGACCATTTGAGTTGTTTCTAGCTTTCTTCTATAATGAATAAAGTTGGTATGGATATTCTTGTTCTTGTGCTTTGTTGGACATATATACTCATCTTTCTTGGCCATATACTTGAAGTACAATTGCTGAATTGTAGAGTAGGTATATGGTTAGCTGTAATAGCTAAAATTTTAATAGTTTTCAAAAGTTACACTTCTACCAATAATCACAGGAGAGTTCCAGTTATTCCACCAGTTATCTTTCCCAATGCTTGGTATTTTCAATTTTTTAAATTTTAGACTTTCTGGTAAATGTATTATATAGTGTATTTTTATTTTAAGTGACATTTCCCTGATGAATAATTGTGTTGACTATCTTTTCAATGCTTATTGGGCATTTGGTCAGTTTCTTTGGTGTGCTATTTGTTCAAGCCTTTTTGACTATTCTTTATTTATTTTTGGTCTTACTTGATTTGTGCTAATTCTTTATACATCCTAGATATAACCCCTTTGGTAGATAGATAGATAATGAAAATGTTATCCTAGTGTATGACTTGTCTTTTCAGTCTCATACTGATAATTTTAATTAACTAAAGTTCTTAATTTCAATGAAGTCCAATTATGTTTTTATTTTATTATGGTTTTTTTATTTTGTACCCTGTTTAGGAAATCTTTGCTTACTTTAAGTTCATGAAAATATTCTCCCATGATGTATTCTAGATGCTTGATTATTTTAATTTTGCACTCATATTTATTAATCATCTTTCATTAATTTTTATATATGGTGTAAGTTAGGAGTAAAGTTTGTCGGTTTCTTCCTCCCATATAGATATACAAAAGTTCGAGCCTCATTTGTTGAAAATAAATCATAGCTCTTCTTCCACAGCTTTGTGCTGGCACTTCAGACAGAGAGTATTCAATATTTCACCATTAAATATGTCAGCTGTAGCTTTTTGATTTTTGTTTTTGCCGATAGCTTTATTGAGAAATACTTGATACATGACAATGTATTAGTTTAAGGTGTATAACATAATAATTCAATATATACATGTATATATTACAAAATGCTTGCCACAATGTTTAGTTAACATCCATCAGCTCACAGTTATAATTATTTATTGTTGCAGTGAGAACTTTTAAGATTTTCTCTATTAGCAGCTTTCAAATATATAACAGTCTCAATATTTTCAAAGTTTCATGTTTTCAAAAGAGTAGCCAACTTAGACTCCATGTGTTTGTCATCAGCACTACTCTGACAGTAGGCTAGCTGTGAGAAAGCCTGAAAGTGAAAAGTCAAAGTGAAGTCGCTCAGTCGTGGTGGACTGTAGCCTACCAGGCACCTCCGTCCATGGGATTCTCCAGGCAAGAGTACTGGAGTGGATTGCCATTTCCTTCTCCAGGGGATCTTCCCAACCCAGGGACTGAACCTGGGTCACCCACATTGGAGGCAGACTCTTTAACCTCTGAGCCACCAGGGAAGCCCTGCATATATCCCCCAAATTTCTCATTTTTTCAGGTTATAGCTTGAGATTTAATATTCATTTAAGTCATTCTTTTTATTTATTCATTTATATGTGGTTATTTTAAACTCACCATGAGACCCAAATAAGTGAAGCTATCATCCTCCAGCTTATGCAGCCATTTTAGATGATGGCCAAGTGAGACAATGGTCTGCAAATTCACTATGAAAAGCCCTCTTCAAAGATATTCCAGTGTTTCTCAAATTTGGCCTTATTGACATTTTGAGCTAGTTATCCAAAATGCCAATTTTGTTGTGGAGTACTGTCCTGGGCATTGTAGGATACTCGGCAGGATTCAAGTCCTCTACCCATTACATACCAAGACCAATTCCTTGTTGTGACAATCCAGACTATATCCAGACATTGCTAAATGTCCTTTTTGAGGGGTTGAGATGGTAGGGAGGATAAAATAATCCCTCATTGGAAAATCACTAAGATACGTTGATATTCACCACAATACAAATACTACCTATCTTTTGCCATATAATTTATCCCAATATGATAACCTGATCAGTTTTTGTATCACACAAGAAACATGGTTTTCCTCTAATTTAGACTGCTTTTTTATCCTCATAACCATTCTGCCCTGCTTTTTTAAAATATTGGGGTAATCAAGTCATTAATCTTTCCATATATATTACATTTTGAGGATGGATGTGTGACTTCACCATTTCTTAAAAGACAATCTCAAAAGATACTACAATTTTAAATCTAAATACCTTTACTAATAAGCTTTTGTCATCTTTCTCCTATTTAACAAAATGAGACCGGTTTTATTCTTACCAAACAAAATGATTATTATATTTTTATTTCAGGAAACCGAGGGCTTACGGAGAACATTAAATTTACTTGACGCTTACCTGTTCCATTTGTTTTGCCTTCACTGCACTATGAAGATACAGTGTGTAATGTCATTCTCCTTATTTAAATTGACATTTATACTCATGGCTTCTTTTTTCATGTGCTAAACTGCTATTCATCCTTCGAGACCCATTTTTTACTCATTTTGATAATGTCTTCCACAACCCATTTTTTTGGGGAAAAAAACAAACCTTCTCATCTGCTCCTAGGACAATTTGTTCAAACATTTATAATTGCATTTACCATATCACTCTGTAATTTATTGCTTACTCTTAGCCTCTTAGCTTATGTAACATATCAAATTCTAGAATGAAATAAATCCTAATCAACTTACTAATTATAGTTCTTTAATTTATAAATTAACATTTATTTTCCAACTGAAGATTCAATATTTTCAAACTCCCAATATCTAGCTTAATACCTAACACAGCTATCATGTAAGAAATGTCAGTATCATATTTTAAATATTAAACCTTATGGACAAGATCATTAGATGAAAATAAAATAACCTTCATTATTTTTTAACTTTAAGGCCGGTTAACAATCTAAATAGATTAGCTATACTGATAAATTTAAAGATTTTAGGATATAATCTAGAAACTAAACAATTTCAGTAAGATTCAGAAAATGTAAGATTCTTTATATATGTATAATAGGTAGGCCTGAATTTTATAAAAGTTGCTTAAGAAATAAAATGTCTAATCATCATAACTATGTTTATTTAAAATTTGCTTAGAAATAGCTCCCAAAATATGAATACATATAGGTATGTGTGTGTGTGTGTGTGTAACGTGTATATATGAAGTGAAGTGAAGTGTATATATAAATGAAGTGAAGTTGAAGTGAAGTGTTAGTTGCTCAGTCGTATCCTGCTCTTTGCAGCCCCATGAACTGTCACCCACCAGGCTCCTCTGTCCATGGGATTCTCCAAGCAAGAATACTGGAGTGGGTAGCCATTCCCTTCTCCAGGGGATGTTCCCAACACAGAATCAAACCTGAATCTCCCACACTGCAGGCAGATTCTTTACCGTTTATATTACCTGTATATTGTATATACATGTAATTGTTTTATGCACATTATGATTTATGTGTATATAATATATATATATATATATATATATATATATTTCTATCAGAGTTTAGCTAAGAGAAACTCCTATAGTCATTTTAAATAAAAAGAGATCTAATTTAGGAAATTGGATGCTTAAAATTGTCAGAAAGGCAGGAGAATCAGGCTCTAGGTTAGGCTTCCAGTGATGATCTCTAGAGAACATTGCAGAACTGCTACTTTGCCACAATTAGGAAGTAGGGAACTCCAGGAGCACACCACTCTGGCCACTACCAGAACTGTCATGTAAGCCTCGAAATACCTGCTGAGTTCAGTTCAGTTCAGTCACTCAGTCATGTCCAACTCTTTGTGACCCCATGAACCGCAGCATGCCAGGCCTCCCTATCCATCACCAACTGAAGTCTACCCAAAGCCATGTCTGTTGAGTTGGTGATGCCATCCAACCATCTCATCCTCTGTCATCCCCTTCTCCTCCTGCCTTTGGTCTTTCTCAGCATCAGGGTCTTTTCAAATGAATCAGCTCTTATCAGGTGGCCAAAGTATTGGAGTTTCAGCTTCAGTATCAGTCCTTCCAATGGACACCCAGGGCTGATCTCCTTTAGGATGGACTGGTTGGATCTCCTTGCAGTCCAAGGGACTCTCAAGAGTCTTCTCCAACACCACAGTTCAAAAGCATCAGTTCTTCAGCGCTCAGCTTTCTTTATAGTCCAACTCTCACATCCATACATGACTACTGGAAAAACCATAGCCTTGACTAAATGAACCTTTGTTGACAAAGTGATGTCTCAGCTTTTTAATGTGCTGTCTAAGTTGGTCATAACTTTCCTTCCAAGAAGTAAGCGTCTTTTAATTTCATGGCTGCAATCACCATCTGCAGTGATTTTGGAGCCCCCAAAAATAAAGTCACCCACTGTTTCCACTGTTTCCCCATCTATTTGCCATGAAGTGATGGGACTGGATGCCATGATCTTAGTTTTCTGAATGTTGAGCTTTAAGCCAACTTTTTCACTTTCCTCTTTCACTTTCATCAAGAGGCTTTTTAGTTCCTCTTCACTTTCTGCCATAAGGGTGGTGTCATCTGCATATCTGAGGTTATTGATATTTCTTCCAGCAATCTTGATTCCAGCTTGTGCGTCTTCCAAACCAGCATTTCTCGTTATGTACTCTGCTTATAAGTTAAATAAGCATAGTTACAATATACAGCCTTGACGTACTCCATTTTCTATTTGGAATCAGTCTGTTGTTCCATGACCAGTTCTAACTGTTGCTTCCTGACCTGCATACAGGGTTTTCAAGAGGCAGGTCAGGTGGTCTGGTATTCCCATCTCATTCAGAATTTTCCACAGTTTATTGTGATCCACACAGTCAAAGGCTTTGGCATAGTCAATAAAGCAGAAATAGATGTTTTTCTGAAACTCTCTTGCTTTTTCGATAATCCATTGGATGTTGGCAATTTGATTTCTGGTTCCTGTGCCTTTTCTAAAACCAGCTTGAACATCTGGAAGTTCACGGTTCACGTATTGCTGAAGCCTGGCTTGGAGAATTTTGAGCATTACTTTACTAGTGTGTGAGATGAGTGCACTTGTGTGGTAGTTTGAGCATTCTTTGGCATTGCCTTTTTTCTAGATCCTTACTATTAAAATGAACACAGTATGACCTGCCGCCTCTCTTTCCACTTTCTGAGTGACAGAACCTAAGTCCCTGTTGGCATCTCAGCTACAGAGAAGTATGGAAAGTATTCTGAACTCTATGTCCATTGTCATGCAGAATGGTACAAAAAGGAGATTAAAAGAAAGACCAAAGAAGCCAGCTGAATCCATTCCAGTTTGTAAGTGACTGATTCAGGATTTGTCCAGAAACAGAGTGATTTCAAGATCAGAGTTTTACAGCTCAACCTTACAAAGTGGATTTATAAGACTCTGCTATATTCTCCTTAATGAATTTTTTTATGCTCTTCAGCATAAGCCACTAAGCTTAGAGCTATAGGGAAACAAGTCTGAGCGCACAGAGATCAATAAGTCTGGGCCCTCCAAAATTGTATCTGGTTTGAAAATTAGGATGGGAAATATGGTTTACTGCTTAAAGAGAGTTCTCAGCCATGTTACATGGCTTGCTTTCCTTCCACCACTAGCAAGGCCATGCAGGTGAATTTCTAGAATGAGTATCTGCAGTGTTTAGATATCCCACTATAGTCACAGGATTTTTTTGCCATACTTTATGCCTCTTCTCTTAGATAACACTTGGCTGCAGTTTCTGAAGCAGGTGGCACTTGAGAATCAAAAATACCTTGAGGCAATTGAACATCCCTCTGCTTACAGTCTGGCCTATAAAAGAATGTTAAACTAGCAGGTGTCCACTCCTAAAACAGTCTGCCCACAAACCAAAAACAGATATTTCTTTTTCATTAGGGAGGGAGAATATTTCTGGCTTTGAGGGATTAAGGAACAGAGGAAAATTCCTGAGATATTAGCACTATAAGGAACATTGCATGTGCAAATGGACAAGCTGTCCCAATTCCTGACATACTGCAGAGGTGGTACCGTCCAGACACTGTGGTAGTTCTTTTTCTTTTTTCCTTCCAGAGGATATTAGACAGGTCTTTGTAGATGTTTTCTTTGTGCCTAGAATGCTGGCAGATTAAAGCACATAAACTGGTGTCAGTCTTGCTAATGTCTTGTATATGTTAATACTATATGTTCACACTGCTAATATGAGTAATAAAATGAAAAAATAAACACTAAATAAACCCTTTCATTTGGAGATCAATGAGGACAAAAAGTAGCCAGAAATAAGCAACTCTAGATCTTGTAAAAATAACTGATCTAATTAGAAATAACTTTAAAAACCATATATAAATTGTTTTAGATTTGTGAAAAGAATGGGAATGAATTGTTCCCCTGAGTTTTTAATGTTTGTTAGTAAAACTCACAAAGTAGAGATAAAGTTAAGAAGATGAAAGAAATAAATTAAATCCAGCATGGTTTAAAACACTATCACCTGTGTTTTGAGTCAAAGGATGCAGAAAACTACATAAGCATTTACTTGAGTTTTCGAAGCACCAATAATAATCTCAGGTAAAATGCATTCTGAGAGGTTCAGTTCAGTTGCTCAGTCATGTCCAACTCTTTGCAATCCCATGAAGTGCAGCACGCCAGGCTTCCCTGTCCATCACCAATTCCTGGAGCTTGCTCAAACTCATGTCCATCCAGTCAGTGATGCCATTCAACCATCTCATCCTCTGTCATCCCCTTCTCCTCCTGCCTTTGGTCTTTCCCAACATCAGGGTCTTTTCCAATGAGTCAGTTCTTTGCATCAGGTGGCCAAATTATTGGAGTTTCAGCTTCAGCATCATTCCTTCCAATGAATATTCAGGACTTATTTCCTTTAGGATGAACTGGTTGGATCTCCTTGCAGTCCAAGAGACTCTCAAGAGTCTTCTCCAACACCACAGTTCAAAAGCATCAATTCTTTGGTGCTCAGCTTTCTTTATAGCCAACTCTCACATCCATGCATGACTACTGGAAAAATGATAGCTTTGACTAGACAGACCTTTATTGGCAAAGTAATGTCTCTGCTTTTTAATATACTGTCTAGGTTCTTAGAGGTATATGGTACTAATATATGTATATGTGTATATGTATACAGATACCTATGGCAATGAATGAACTATTCTATTAAAACATTTCAATTTAAATATTTATTTTTAGGATCAGTGGTAAAGCTTTATTAATCTCTCCTATGATTGTGGATATAGTAGGATATTTTTGTTCTAGCTGATTGTTCCTAAAGAAATAAGTGGAAATAAATAACAAAAATAAACATTTTCACAAACTAGTCATTTCAGAATTTAAATGTTAAGCTCTATCAATTTATATAATTTAAATGTTTTTAAGTATTAAGCTGTTATTTGAAAGTTCATGTAAATACTCCACTTAAAGCAAGCTAATTAAAATAACTATTTATTGTTAATAGTTAACAATTAATAATTGTTAATTTCTTTGCTAAATCTCTATTTATGTTTGTATGTATGTTGTGTGTGTGCATGTGTGATGCTAGGGTAGCATGATGTTGAGATATTTTATTTTCATGAGGCAGGGATTAACTGTTACTAAAACTACTTTGGGCTATTTTTATTCAATAAATATTTATCGATTATTTTCTGTGTACAAAAATGTGCTAATGATTATCTAGCTAAATCACTTAGGTTGCATATATCTTTAAGGAATTCCAAATTGCTAAATCTGGGATTGTAAATTGGATGTTATTACTCACAATTCAAAGGAATCTGTGCTTAGCAAAGCAATTCTTTTAAAATGCCATGACTAATTCATTTGCTGCTTTACAGATCATAGTTACTTTTCAAAGAGATTTGATGGATAGATAGATACATTTTTAACTCAGAGTTGATACTTTACTTTCCTTCTAAATGATGTTTAATGTGAACAAAGTGAAAAAAAATTAAAAAGTGCAGAATGTGATACAAAAAATAAAAGTCTTACACCAACATTTCCCTCCATTACACTCCCTAGAATGGGACTTTTATTACTGTGTTTATTTGGAGATTAGAAATACATATTATCCTTCTATTGAATCTTCAAACTGAGAATCATATTATAATACTAACCAGGATTGTTTCCTTGCTGACTTAACATGCACCTTCTGTTTTTAAGAGGCTGATCAAGTTTTGCTTAATTTTATTTTTTGTTAAAAAAAATTTAACTGGTTAACTAATTAATTTATTTTTGGCCATGCTGCATCTTCATTGCTCTGTACAGGCTTTCTCTAGTTGAGGCCAACGGGGGCTACTCTGTAGTTACAATATGTGGGCTTAGTTACTCTGCTGCTGGTGAAATCTTCCTGGACCAGGGATTGAAACTGTGTCCTCTTCATTGGCAGGTGGATTATTAACCACTGGATCTTCAGAGAAAACCATGCATAGTTTTAAATTTAGGTTATATATTAGTATAAAATATATTTAACATAAAAATATCTAAAGTTTAAATATAATCCAGATTTTCTTAAGTGAAGGCCTATTACTAGGTGAATCCTACTTGCTCTCTTGACTTCATGGCTCTACATGTGTGTTATAAGAACATTCTTACCACCCATCTCACCATCAGGATAGCATGGCAGAAGGGTCAAGAGGTAAAACCTGCACCCTCAACACTCCATATTTGAAGTTTTCTTTTCTTTAGTGGGTACCCCATACTTGATTGGGGTTATTCAGTGCGTTTTCACCTGGAGTACTTCCTGTATATGGCAGACATTCTACCATCTCTGACATACTGACTAAAGGCCTGAAGCCTTCTCAGATAAGTCAGTCAAAACTACCATCTTCCCCTACTCCCAATGTACACACTTTTCAAGTACTGTTCCCATTTGAGATCCGAGTGTTTAACCTCCTTTGGCAGATTGTAATCTTCTCATGTCTGTTCTGTCCAGAAGCCATTGCTAGTTCCAGATTTAGTGGCACAAGTAATATGCCCTGTATCCAGATGCTACTAGCCCTGTGTTCTCGACAAGATTAGAGACCCACTTTGTTGAGATCAGGCTGAAACTTTGAACAAAATTTTCCATACAATTGGAGGAATAGAAGAGAGCTATAGCATGAATGAACTTAAAACTTGCTGTTAGATATCACTATGAAATCTAATACCAACCACATTTACTTGGGTCCATTTAGGATATCTCCATGTCTAACTTTTGATCTGTGAATTATTGTGGGAATTCTTATTCTTTTCAGGGAGAAATTCATCTCAACCCAGGGCTGTGTGGCATTATTCTATATGCTTAATGAAAAAGCATGTAAAAATAGAAAAGGCCAAAATCAGTGCATTGATCCCAGCTGCTCAAGGACTTACATTCTTGAGTTTGTCCTTTTGCTTTTCACCGACATAACTAAAATGTTCACTCCAGGAAGTTTAACAAAGCAAAAATCTGAACCAAATGTAGTTCAGGTCTCTATCTTTTACAATATGAAAGGAGCTTCCAGGTCTGGAAAGCCAGGTTTTCAAGATTCTACTAATCCTACTTTGCTATCAAAAGCAATAGTGACATATATGATACTACATCTTCTTCTAAGACTCACTTGGTCAAAATTTCAAGGTTTTCATCAGTACAGAAGCTTCTTTTTTGCTGATAAAGGACAGATTTGATAAACGAGAAGTATGATTCTTCTATGTGATCAGTTTACTCCAAAGGAATATGTGCTTCTGTACCTGAAGATGGAGGAAAGTAAGATAAGTAGAATAAGGGATATTTTCAAGCCATTCTTGTTTTCTGTCTTTAAACACAAAAGAACAGGGTTTTCTAGAATGTCTTCTCTCAATATTGCAAAGAAGTGAAAGGCTTGCGTCTAAAGAAAAATCTGTTTTTGTTTATTTAATCATTTCTGTTTTTTATTGAAGTATAGTTAATTTACAATGTTGTATTAGTTTCAAGTGTACAGCAAAGCAATTCAGATTCTTTGAAATGTTCAGTATGTTAGACAGGGTTATTGAGGGGAATGAAACTATATATATATGCTTTCCAGGTGGTACAGCAGTAAAGAATCCACTTGCCAATGCAGGAAATGCAAGAGATTCCCTGGGCTAGGAAGATCCCCTGGAGAAGTGAATGGCAACCCATTCCAGTCTTCTTGCCTGGAGAATCCCATGGACAGAGGAGCCTGGTGATCTACAATCCATGGGGTCACAAAAAGTCAGACATGACCGAGCAGAGCACACACACACACACACACACACACACACGTATATAAGTAAATGTGTCTTATAGCCTGATTGGAGGTATACAAAGTAGAAGGTGGTGGCAATTGGGAAGACTGAAGGACTGTGCAGGAAGATGAAGCATGCTGAGGCCTGGAGTTGACTTCATTCTGGGTATACCTGTTTAGGTGTTCAGTTTGGGCATCAGTCTCTGAAGGCTGATGGTTTGATGTATTTGGAGGCATGGAGCTCTGCAATGAACTATATGACTGTTTTCTGTACCTATATTACTTCCCATTTGAAGTAATGGGAACTGTGCCATATTGCAAATAAGAAGGGTTAACAAGTCTCAAATCCACAGGATAAGCCCAAAGAAAAATTTCAGTTTGAATTCAGGGGCAGTTTTCAGACAGCATCCTTCTTGTTCTTTGCTCTATTAAGGCCTCCAGCTGTTGGATGAAGCATAGTCACACTGTCTGTTGATTTAAATGTTAATCTTATCTAAAAAAAATCTTCACAGAAAATTCTAGAATATTATTTGATCTAATATATGGGCAGTGTGACCAGACAGAGTTATACATAAAATTAACCATCACCTTCAATAAGTTAATTCTGAACTTTTCAAGCATAAGGGTACATCTTACATTGTTTTAGGATTAGATGTTTGTACATTAAAAAAAATAGTGGGTATAGTTCATATGGTAAATGTATAAGCATGATACAGTAGCAGTAGTGCCCTAATTGAAAAGTCAGTCTGTGTGGTGCTGAGTTAAATTTAGTTTTAAGTATTATGTGAAGTTATCCTGGCTGAGACACTGACAGCTTGGCAATATTTGAAGAAAATGAAAGCCACCTAATTGTGAGAGGACAAATTCTACAGGAAATCCAGGATTAAGTAGGGAAAGATTGAAGTCTGAATTTGTTTAGAGAAAAGTAATTTGAGATACTAAAGTAGTACAATTTCTTAGCTTTACTCTCATGTTCTTACCTACTTTTCTACTTACTACTTTCTTTTTCTCTGACATTGCTTCTAATAGTCTCCCTTTTCTCAGTACACACACACACCATATTTTTTCCTATAAGCACCATTACCATCCATAACTCCACTCACCAAGAACAGCAACTGTAGATCTTAGTCCATCAACTCATACATGCAACAAATAAACTTTATTTACCTTCTCCACTTTATCTGAACTTGTGATGTTGAGACACCACTCAACTGGGTTTGCTATAAGCCCAGTTTTTCTTCTGTCTTTCATCAACTCCAAAGCTGGGTCACTGATTCAGAGCCTCATGTGGCACCATGACTTAGGCCATTGGTTCAAATAGTGCTAGTAATAATAAATCCATATCCTAGTCCATGAAACTCTTGAATCTAGCAGGTCTCTGTACTTCTCTCTGTCCAGGCTGGCATTCTTGATTCTGTCTCCCTGGGGCCCATTTTTCCTAGATGTGTTGTGTGGCAAGACTGAGTATGCAATACTGACTCTCCAGACTGCTGAAGAATCAGTTCAGTTCAGTTCAGTATAGTTCAGTCGCTCAGTCCTGTCTGACTCTTTGCAACCCCATGAATCACAGCACGCCAGGCCTCCTTGTCCATCACCAACTCCCGGAATTCACTCAAACTCATGTCCATCAAGTTGGTGATGCCATCCAGCCATCTCATCCTCTGCAGTCCCCTTCTTCTCCTGCCCCCAATCCCTCCAAGCATCAGGGTCTTTTCCAATGAGTCAACTCTTCACATGAGGTGGCCGAAGTATTGGAGTTTCATCTTCATTATCAGTCCTTCCAATGAACAAATACATTAAAATCCAAAACGCTAAGTGAAATATATCAGAGACTCATTCTGAGTCCCTTGCCTCAGATAGCTTGTTGCAAAGAAGAAAGAAAAACTAAAGAAATATTTGGTGGGTTGGCCATGGAGTTAATGCTTAAAAGAAGGAACTTGAAGAAAAGGAAAAATTGAAAGGCAACACCTCAAAGTAGGAGGGAGAAATTTTGGAAAAACTCCAATTTCCTCACAGAAAACCTATTTAAGACACGATCCAAGATTACCAACTATACTTTTGCTAAAGGCGGTGGTGAGTAGGGGAGTTGGGGTGAGAAAAGTATTTTCAGTGGGGACACCATTTAAGTCTTAAGAAGAGAAAACAGTATAAATATACTACCTGTATCCACCAGAAGTACTCCCCAAAGCTGAGATCCAAAACCTTCACATCTTTTCCAATAAGCCACCCCTAGTTGACAGGCTTTTTCAGGTAGAGGAGAAAGAAAACATGGAGCGTGAAAGACAGGCTGTGTAATCAGCAGCAAATTGAGAATGAGAGGTATTTTTCAATGGTTGGGATATTGCATACTGCCATTTCTTGCTCCTAGGAAGAAGGAGTAGACCCATTATCTTTAATAACCTGCAGACTACTCTCTATCTTCTCTCCACCCCCTTTCAATCCAGATAACTTTCTTTTTCCTCTGTTGTTCATCACTCAACATGTGCCTTTATCTACGTATGTCAATTCATGTATGGATGTCATTCCTACTTTATTATTAACAAAACAGTCCTCAAAATCATCTCTGTCTGCATATAGATTAGTCCTTACAAAATAAATGTTATCTGGATGCTATTCTGACTTCAAAAGCCCTTTGCTCATTCAAATGAAAATTTAGACATTGGTTCTAAGAAGGACAAAATTTGATTCCCACCAGTATAATCCAGGTGATAAAACCCTTGTTACTCCGTATTCACATATAGATATGTTGTTGGTATTACCTTTTATATCTACTCCATTCTTTTTTCATCACCTTTGCCACTCTCCTAGTTTAGATTTTAAATTATTTAATGCAATAGTGTCTTCTTTTAAGATGATAATAGTGTCTTCTTTAGGCTTATTGATATATTATTGACATAAAAATATGTAAGTTTAAGGTGTCCAAAGCAATGATTTGACATGTGTACATATTGATAAGATATGTACATATTGATAAGGTTACACACCACAGTAAGGTAACAAAAACCTCCATCCAAGGACATCGTTAATTTTTGTTTTGGTGGTGGTAATATTTAAGGTCTATTCTTACAACTTTCAAATATATAATATGGTACTGTTAATTATAATCACAAGCTGTACATTAGAGCCTCAGAATTTATTAATCTTAGAGATGGAAATTTTGGGGAAATTATTTTCCAGTAAGAAAAAGTTATCTCCCTCAGTGTTTATGACCAAGAGTCATATTCATATGCCCTTTGATTCACTGGGCATTCATTTCAGTTCAGTGGCTCATTCAGGTCTGACTCTTTACAACCCCATGGAGTACAGCACGCCAGGCTTCCCTGCCCATCAGCAACTCCCAGAGCTTGCTCAAACTCATGTCCATCCAGTCGGTGATGCCATCCTACCATCTCATCCTCTGTTGTCCCCATCTCATCCTGCCCTCAGTCTTTCCTAGCATCAGGGTCTTTTCCAATGAGTCAGTTCTTTGCATCAGGTGGCCAAAGTATTGGAGCTTCAGCATCAGCATCAGTCCATCCAGTGAATATTCAGGACTGATTTCCTTGATTGACAGGTTTGATCTCCTTGCAGTCCAAGAGACTCTCAAGAGTCTTCTCCAACACCTCAGTTCAAAAGCATCAATTCTTCAGCACTCAGTGTTCTTTATGGTCCAACTATCATATCTGTACATGACTACTGCAAAAACGATAGCTTTGACTAGATGGACCTTTGTTGGCAAGTAATGTCTCTGCTTTTTAATATGCTGTCTAGGTTTGTCATAGCTTTTCTTCCAAGAAACAAATGTCTTTTAATTTCATGGCTGCAGTCATCCTCTGCAGTGATTTTAGAGCACAAGAAAATAAAGTCTGTCACTGTTTCCACCGTTTACCCATCTATTTGTCATGAAGTGATGGGACCAGATGCCATGATCTTCGTCTTTTGAATGTTGAGTTTTAAGCCAGCATTTTCACTCTTCTCTTTCACTTTCATCAAGAGGCCCTTTAGCTCCTCTTCGCTTTCTGCTGTAAGGGTAGTGTCATCTGCATATCTGAAGTTACTGATATTTCTCCTGGCAATCTTGATTCCAGCTTGTGCTGCATCCAGCCTGGCATTTTGCATGATATACTCTGAATATAAGTTAAATAAGCAGGATGACAATATATAGCCATGATGCACTTCTTTCCTAATTTGGAACCAGTCTATTGTTCCATGTCCATTCTAACTGTTGCTTCTTCACCTGCATACAGATTTCTCAGGAGGCAGCTAATGTGGCCTGGTATTCCCATCTCTTTAAGAATTTTCCACACTTTGTTGTGATCCACACAGTCAAAGGCTTTAGTGTAGTCAATAAAACAGAAGTGGTTGTTTTTCTGGAACTCTTTTGCTTTTTTGATGATCCAACAGATGTTGGCAATTTGATCTCTGGTTCCTCTGCCTTTTCTTAATCCAGCTCGAATATCTGGTAGTTCTCAGTTTGCATATTGTTGAAGCCTGGCTTGAAGAATTTTGAGCATTACTTTGCTAAAATGTGAAATGAGTGCAATTGTGTGGTAGTTTGAACATTCTTTGGCATTGCCTTTTTTGGGCTTGGAGTGAAAGCTTACCTCTTCCAGTCCTTTGACCACTGCTGAATTTTCCAAATTTCCTGGCATATTGAGTACAACACTTTTACAGCATCATCTTTTAGGATTTGAAATAGCTCAACTGAAATTTCATCACCTCCACTAGCTTTGTTTGTAATGATGCTTCCTAAAGCCCACTTGACTTCACACTCCAGGATGTCTGACTCTAGGTGAGTGATCACACCATCATGGTTACATGGGTCACTGAGATCTTTTTTGTATAGTTCTTCTGTGACTGCAGCCATGAAATTAAAAGATGCTTACTCCTTGGAAGGAAAGTTATGACCAACCTAGATAGCATATTCAAAAGCAGAGACATTGCTTTGCCAACAAAAGTTCGTCTAGTGAAGGCTATGGTTTTTCCTGTGGTCATGTATGGATGTGA
This sequence comes from Bos taurus, assembly GCF_002263795.3. Taxonomy (NCBI): domain Eukaryota; kingdom Metazoa; phylum Chordata; class Mammalia; order Artiodactyla; family Bovidae; genus Bos; species Bos taurus. Next base: position 72,994,689 of record NC_037330.1, read on the forward strand.
GAGTTGGACTGTGAAGAAGGCTGAGCACCGAAGAATTGATGCTTTTGAACTGTGGTGTTGGAGAAGACTCTTGAGAGTCCCTTGGACTGCAAGGAGATCCAACCAGTCCATTCTGAAGGAGATCAGCCCTGGGATTTCTTTGGAAGGAATGATGCTAAAGCTGAGACTCCAGTACTTTGGCCACCTTATGCGAAGAGTTGACTCATTGGAAAAGACTCTGATGCTGGGAGGGATTGGGGGCAAGAGGAGAAGGGGACGACAAAGGATGAGATGGCTGGATGGCATCACTGACTCGATGGACATGAGTCTGGGTGAACTCCGGGAGTTGGTGATGGACAGGGAGGCCTGGCATGCTTCGATTCATGGGGTCGCAAAGAATCAGACACGACTGAGCGACTGATCTGATCTGATCTATGAATTCTTGGCACCTCTTCTTAATATCTTCTATATCTATTAGGTGTGTACCATAGGTCCATAAGTCCATAGACTTAGTATATGGTATAGGAAAAACTTTACTATAGGAAAAACCAAAATATTAATATATAATATTATCCAAGCTGAACAAATAATATGTCGACTCAGAAGCAGTTGATTATTAGAAAACTTTGTGGGAATGTAGAAGAAAAAATAGGATTTTAGAAAATGAAACATGAAAACAGTGAACATATGGAAAAATATTGGTGAATTATGGAAAATATACTGACAATAAAATCTGTAATGAAGATGTACTGAAGACAGGATTCTATCACTCAGAATTTTCAGATAATTATGAGAAAAATAAGTCAAAAAGGTAGAAAAAAAGTAAAAACAATATGACTAAGAACTTCAATATTCCAAACATAAATTAAAATTGTGGATAATTAGTTCTGTTTTGCAAATGTTCAAGTTGAAGAATGAAAATGGAGAAATTAAATAGACTGCCTTGTGTTATACACATACCATGGAATGTACGATAAATCAGAAGTGAATTAAAAATCTCACTGTGCTACTTAGCCATTCTGTGACCTTCTTCATATTAACAACTCTGAGCCCCATTTCCTTTTCTGTAAAATAATTTCTCTTTACAGAACTACTATGACTTGATGATCACCAAAGTGAAAACAACTTAGTACGTGAGAGATGATCAGGGAAGTAGATTACTTTCCTGTTGCTTATCTCTTTTAGGAAACACAGGGATGTATGTGCAGATTCTTACCACAAACATATCAGGATATTTGACAATAATCCTTATCATTCTCTGCAGTTTTATTTGCATGACTCTGAGACGTTTCTTTGAAAAATCATTAGTTCTTTTACTCATATTCATAAGGGATTTTTATGAAATAAAAAGTTTTCATGACTTCAAGTTATGAAAACTTCACATAATGGATTACAAAAGTAAATGAGGGTTTGTATATTCATTATTAATCTTTTGAGATATTTTTATCTGTTTGTTCTTTATCTGTCTGTTACCATTCAATTCCAATGTCTTTGTATATCCGTGTTATATCTTATTCATCTTTTCATACCATACTATATCTGATACTTTGCGTAATACTTATTAAAATTTGAAGCAAATTGACAATAACTATATTTTATGCATGTTGCTTTAATTATATAAATTAATCATTTTTCTCATGCTATTAAATTCATATACTACTGTTTTAAGAAAGGAGATAAAAAATGAAGCCAAATAGTTAACATTTATAAAACCTTGTATGAAAAGCCAAAATTCATCTAATGATTATAATAGCTAATATTCTTTAGTTTCAGCAACATACTCTGCTACCTGTTTTTCAAGGGTTACCTGACCTAATCCTCACATTTTAGTACAGATAAGGAAGCTAAAACTTAGAAAGTTAGAATAAAAGCCAAAAGTCAGGCAACTCATGTTCACTATACATGTGATCCTGAATAATCTGTATGTTGCTCTATAAAACTATCAGATTTCTGTCACTACCATTAGCTCCTATTCAGTAAGTCAAAACTAAATACAAAGAATCAAATTATGTATGCAGTAGGATAGAATAACTGATTCATATGTTGTGTTTTCATTTGTTTTCCAAAGATAATACCTATGTTACTGCTAACTGTATATTGATTATGAAAATAGCTTTTCATCAATTAATAATAAATTATTGGAATTAATTTGCTGAAAAATCATGGCTCTAATATCAGTACTATAAAGTCAAAACAGAGTGGAAAGTTGTTAAAACTGAGTATTTTGGGATCTATACATTTTGCAAGTGTATCCTATTTCTAAGTATGTTTATTCATAGGTTTAACAGTATCCTTAAGTTTAAAAATTAATAGAAATTTTCTTTGAAGTAATTAAATGCTGATTATATAACTTTTGATTAGAGAAAAAGGCTGTTTCTGGTTTACAATATTTTTAAATTGTGCATAAACTGAATTTTAAAAATAGTTCAGCATCAAAAATGGCTAATGCTGGAAAATCACTTCCTCCCATAGAGAGCAGTTAATTACCATGGCTACCACAATAAATAAAAAGTAAACAAGTCTGAGAGATTTTTTCTTACTTTTTCCTTGCTTTATTATTTTTTTTTCTATTTTAGACCTATCAGTTTATCAAATGAATTCATTCTAGTGACTGTTGTTCGGTCGCTAAATTGTGTCTGACTCTGCGACCCTATGGACTGCAGCATATCAGGCTTCCTGTCCTTCACTGTCTCCCAGAGTTTGTTCAGACTCATCTCCATTGAGTTGATGATGCCATCCAACCACCTCATTCCCTATTGCCCCTTTCTCCTCCTGCCCACAATCTTTCCCAGCATCAGAGACTTTTCCAATGGGTCAGCTCTTCACATCAGGTGGCCAAAGTATTGGAGCTTCAGCCTCAGGATTAGTCTTTCCAATGAGTCAATTCAGTTCAGTTCAGTTGCTCAGTCCTATCTGTTTCTTTGTGACCCCATGGACTGCAGCACGCCAGGCTTCCCTGTCCATCACTACTCCCAGAGCTTGCGCAAACTCATGTCCATCGAGTCGCTGATGCCATCCAGACATATCATCCTCTGTCATCCCCTTCTCCTCCTGCCTTCAATCTTTCTCAGCATCAGGGTCTTTAACAGTGAATCAGTTCTTTGCATCAGGTGGCCAAAGTATTGGAGTTTCAGCATCAGCCTTTCTAATGAGTATTCAGGGTTTATTTCCTTTAGGATCGAGTGGTTTGATCTCTCTGCTGTCCAAGAGACTCTCAAGTATCTTCTCCAGCACCACAGTTCGAAAGCATCAATTCTTTGGTGCTCAGCCTTCTTTATGGTCCAACTCTTGAATCTGTACAGGACTACTGGAAAAACCATAGCTTTGCTTGTATGGACCATTGTTGGCAAAGTGTGTTTCTACTTTGTATTATGCTGTCTAGCTTTGTCATAGCTTTTCTTCCAAGGAACAAGCATCTTTTAATTTTGTGGCTGCAGTCACTGTCTGCAGTGATTTTGGAGCCCAAGAAAATAACATTTGCCACTATTTTAATGACTGTACATCTGCAATTAAAAGAATTATTCCAAAGTGTCACAAGGCAGGCATGTATATCTTTCTCATCATAGAAAGCAAGGTTCTTGTGCATTGTATATAATTTTATACACATGAATATTAAAAGTGATGATGAAAAATATATGTGTAAAACTCCTTTTTCTCCTCATATCAAACTAAAAGTTAATCTTTTCGAGTTTTATAGTTGCCTTACCTCATGTTTCTTTGACCAGGAAGTGGGCATATTCTAGAAGTATTCATTTTTACACCTTTGCATTTTTATCAGTATGAACAATAGAAGTTCTACATTGTGGGTTTCTAGGCAATAATATCAGTATTTTCATTATGCCATCATCTATAATCTTGATAGAAAAAATGGTAAAGAAAAAGGTTTTTAAATTACATTTAAGAATTTCTAGTAACATAAGTAGGCTTTTACATAAAGGCATAAACCTCAAATTTTTTTCCATGGTCCTAATAATCACATTTTCTTGACTAAAAATAAGAAAATAAATATGTTCTTTCTCAATATAAACTTTGGGTTGGTTGATTACATCAGGAACAGACCACTGAGATCAGTAATTTTTAAATTTCTTATACTGGTTTCTTATTTTATGGAGGAATTAAAGACAATTCTAAAGTTGCTTCCTTTTTACTAAGAATAATTAAATTTCTGAAGCAAATAGAGAGATAGAAATAGTAATAGCATTTATATTTTGGGAAGATAAAAAAAAATCCCCAAGAGAAGCAGTGATTATATTTTTTTTCTCAAGAAGACTATATGGAATAAATGGAATGTTAATAAGTTTCTGTAGCCAATTTTCCAGAAAATTTCTGATCAATAATACTCATTTCTATAGGTGTTACAAGAGAAAGTATAAGGTATGAGTCTGTTGTACTTACCACATGTTGAGCTTTAGATAAAATGTTTTTATTGATGATTCTTTCTTCTTTTCCTCTGAACCAGTAACCTCAGTCCTCCCTGGAATGAAAGGAAAGATTTAGATAAAACACAGTGACATAGTGCTATTCAGTTCAGTTCATTCAGTCGCTTAGTTGTGTCTGACTCTTTGCGACCCCCATGGACTGCAGCATGCCAGTCCATCAAAAACTTCCAGAGTTCACCCAAACTCGTGTCCTTAGAGTCAGTGATGCCATCCAAACATCTCATCCTCCGTCTTCTGCTCCTCCTGCCCTCAATCTTTCCCAGCAGTAGGGTCTTTTCAAATGAGTCAGCTCTTTACATCAGGTGGCTAAAGTATTGGAGTTTCAGCTTCAACATCAGTTGTTCCAGTGAACACCCAAAACTGATCTCCTTTGGGATGGACTGGTTGGATCTCTTTCAGTCCAGCGGACTCTCAAGAGTCTTCTCCAAAACCACAGTTCAAAACATCAATTCTTCAGCATTTGGCTTTCTTTACAGTCCAAATCTCACAGCCATACATGACTACTGGAAAAACCATTGCCTTGACTAGATGGACCTTTGTTAGCAAAGTAATGTCTCTGCTTTTTAATATGCTGTCTAGGTTAGTCATAACTTTCCTTCAAAGAAGTATGCACCTTTTAATTTAATGGCTGCAGTCACCATGGCTGCCATGAAGTGATGGGACCAGATATCACGATCTTAGTTTTCTGAATGTTGAGCTTTAAACCAAATTTTTTATTCTCCTCTCTCACTTTCATCAAGAAGCTCCTTATTTCTTCACTTTCTGCTGTAAGGGTGGGCTCATCTGCATATCTGAGGTGATTGATATTTCTCCCGGCAATCTTGATTCCAGCTTGTGCTTCTTCCAGCCCAGTGTTTCTCGTGATGTACTCTGCATATAAGTTAAATAGCAGGGTGACAATATACAGTCGTGATGTACTCCTTTTACTATTTGGAACCAGTCTTTTGTTCCATGTCCAGTTCTGACTGTTGCCCCCTGACCTGCATACAGATTTCTCAAGAGGCAGGTCAGGTCATCTGTCAGGTATTCCCATCTCTTTAATAATTTTCTACAGTTTATTGTTATTTATACAGTCAAAGGCTTTGGCTTTGACTGTATGAATAACAGTCAATAAAGTAGAAAGAGATGCTTTTCTGCAATTCTCTTGCCTTTTCGATGATCCAGTGGATGTTGGCAATTTGATCTCTTGTTCCTCTGCCTTTTCTAAAACCAGCTTGAACATCTGGAAGTTCACGGTTCACGTACTATTGAAGCCTGGCTTGGAGAATTTTGAGCATTACTTTGCTAGCGTGTGAGAAGGGTGCAATTGTGTGGTAGTTTGAACATTCTTTGGCATGGTTTTTCTTTGGAATTGGAATGAAAACCAAGCTTTTCCAGTCCTGTGGCCACTGCTGAGTTTTCCAAATGTGCTGGCATACAAAGTGCAGCACTTTCACCGCATCATCTTTTAGGATTTGAAATAGTTCAACTGGAATTCCATTATCTCCACTATCTTTTTTCATACTGATGCTTCCTAAGGCCCACTTGACTTCACACTCCAGGATGTCTCATTCTAGGTGAGTGATCACACCATCCTGATTATTTGAGTCACGAAGATCTTTTTGTATAGTTCTTCTGTGTATTCTTGCCACCTCTTCTTAATATCTTCTGCTTCTGTTAGGTCCATACCATTTCTGTCCTTTATTGAGCCCATCTTTCCATTTAATATTCCCTTGGTATCTCTCATTTTCTTGAAGAGATCTCTAGTCTTTCCCATTCTATTGTTTTCCTCTATTTCTTTGCATTGGTCACTGAAGAAGGCTTTCTTCTCTCTCCTTTCTATTCTTTGGAACTCTGCATTCATATGGGTATACCTTTCCTTTTCTCCTTTGCTTTTCACTTCTCTGCTTTTCACAGCTATTTGTAAGACCTCCTCAGACAACCATTTTGCTTTTTGCATTTCTTTTTCTTGGGGATGATCTTGCTCCCTGTCTCCTGTACAATGTCACCAACCTCCATCCCTAGTCATCAGGTACTCTATCAGATCTAATCCCTTAAATCTATTTCTCACTTCCACTGTATAATTATAAAGAATTTGATTTAGGTCATAACTGAATGGTCTAGTGGTTTCCCCTACTTTCTTCAATTTAAGTCTGAATTTGGCAATAAAGAGTTCATGATCTGAGTCACAGACAGCTCCCAGTCTTGTTTTTGCTGACTGTATACAGCTTCTCCATCTTTGGCTGCAAAAAATATAATCAATCTGATTTTGCTGTTGACCATCTGGTGAAGTCCATGTGTAGAGTCTTCTCTTGTGTTGTTGGAAGAGGGTGTTTGCTACGACCAGTGCATTCTCTTGCCAAAACTTTATTTGCTTTTGCCCTGCTTCATTCTGCATTCCAAGCTCAAGTATGCCTGTTACTCCAGGTGTTTCTTAACTTCCTACTTTTGCATTCCAGTCCCCTAAAATATAAAGGACATCTTTTTTGGGTGTTAGTTCTAAAATGTCTTGTAGGCATAGACTTGGATTACTGTGATATCGAATGGGTTGCTTTGGAAATGAACAGAGATCATTCTGTCGTTTTTGAGATTGCATCCAAGTACTGCATTTTGTACTCTTTTGTTGACTATGATGGCTACTCCATTTCTTCTAAGGGATTCCTGCCCACAGTGGTATATATAATGGTCATCTGAGTTAAATTCACAGATTCCAGTCCATTTTATTTGCTGATTCCTAGAAAGTCTACATTCACTCTTGCCATCTCCTGTTTGCCTTCCAGTTTGCCTTGACAGAATACTATAGTTCGTGAATTATTTTATCTTCCTGGAGTTGTGTTTTAATATTTAAAACAATTTCAAATATATGATATCATTACTACTTTTCTATAAGCTTGTTATTTAAGATTGCTGCTGTGATATTAAGACATTTTTTCACTCAGTTTATTAAATTATTTTCTACTGTCTTAAATATGTGCTTATGTGAAAATGAGATTAAAGTATAGAATATTTTCTGTATAGAATGCCACCTGTTTTCTAGACATGATAATCTTGTCTAATAAGGTTAGTTGCATTTCTCTCAAGTTATTGGTTTGTTGCAACCAGGAGAAGAATCCTTTACTTTTAGAATCTGTTAAGTAGAGCTGTGTTTTGAGTTGGTGGTATTGGGGAGCCTAAACAAAAAGCTAGAAATGGCTGCTTAAATGTTGCATGCATTAGATTGAAATAAATGCTTAAGATAGAAGCCTGGAAGGTGGTTTAGGAAAGAACGACTCGCTCAGAATTAGGAGGCTGAATTCATGGTCTCAGTACTACTACTACCTTTGGGGTTTTACAGGTTTCCCTGGTGGCTCAGACGGTAAAGAATCTGTCTCCAATGCAGGAGACTCGGGTTAGATCCCTGGGTTGGAAAGATCCCCTGGAAGAGGAAATGGCTACCCACTCAAGTATTCTTGCCTGGAGAATACCATGGAGAGAGGAGAATGGAAGGCTACATCCCATAAGGTGGGCAAAGAGTTCAGTTCAGTTCAGTCGGTCAGTCATGTCTGACACTTTGCGACCCGTGGACTGTAGCATATCAGTTGGTGACAGCCTCCAATCACAAACTCCTGGAGTTTACTCAAACTCATGTCCATTGAGTCAGTGATGCCATCCAGCCATCTTATCCTCTGTCGTCCCCTTCTCCTCCCGACGTCAATCTTTCCCAGCTCAGGGTCTTTTCAAATGAATCAGTTCTTCTCATCAGGTGGCCAAATTATTGGAATTTCAGCTTCAACATCAGTCCTTCCAATGAATGTTCAGGACTTATTTCCTTTAGGATTGACTGGTTGGATCCCCTTGCAGTCCAAGGGACTCTCAAGAGTCTTCTCCAACACCACAGTTCAAAAGCATCAATTCTTCGGCGCTCAGCTTTCTTCACAGTCCAACTCTCATATCCATATATGATTACTGGAAAAACCATAGCCTTGATGAGATGGATCTTTGTTGGCAGTAATGTCTACTTTTTCATATGCTGTCTAAGTTGGTCATAAACTTTCTTCCTAGGAGTAAGCGTCTTTTAATTTCATGGCTGCAGTCACCATCTGCAATGATTTTGGAGACCAAAAAATAAAGTCAGCTGCTGTTTCCACTGGTTCTTCATCTATTTGCCATAAAGTGATGGGACCAGATGCCATGATCTTAGTTTTCTGAAAGTTGATCTTTAAGCAAACTTTTTCACTCTCCTCTTTCACTTTCATCAAGAGGCTCTTTAGTTCTTCACTTGCTGCCATAAGAGTGGTGTCATCTGCATATCTGAAGTGATTGATATTTCTCCCAGAAATCTTGATTCCAGCTTGTGCTTCATCCAGCCCAGCATTTCTCGTGATGTACTCTGCATATAAGTTAAATAAGCAGGGTAACAATATACAGCCTTGACATACTCCTTTACCGATTTGGAACCAGTCTATTGTCCCATGTCCAGTTCTAACTGTTGCTTCCTGACCTGCATACGGATTTCTCAGGAGGCAGGTCAGGTAGTATGGTATTCCCATCTCTTTAAGAATTTCCCACAGTTTGTGGTGATCTACACAGTCAAAGGCTTTGGCATAGTCAATAAAGCAGAAATAGATGTTTTTTTGGAACCCTCTTGCTTTTTCGATAGTCCAGCAGATGTTGGCAATTTGATCTCTGGTTCCTTTGCCTTTTCCAAAACCAGCTTGAACATCTGGAAGTTCATGGTTCATATACTGTTGAAGCCTGGCATGGAGAATTTTGAGCCTTACTTTACTAGCGTGTGAAATGAGTGCAATTGATCAGTAGTTTGAGCATTCTCTGGCATATCGTCAGGCTTCTTGAATGTGCATCCCCCATACAGGGGGAAAGAGTTGGGCATGACTAAACAACTAAACATTTTTAGACTTTGGACATCTGTCTGAATTCCGAAGAAGTTTGTAATACTCTAAAGTGTATTTTAGCTCTAATTTATCGTAAGTATGCTTACTTTGCCAAATAACCCTGCATATACTCTTGAATCACATAAAATATTTTGTCTAAATTATCACTTATTTCTTCTTATAAACATGCCTCATCATTGAAATGGTATGAAGTATTCCTTTTGCTAAAATTTTATATTAGAATTGAATCATATTGCGTTGTTTTGGTATGTTCCCAGATTCTAGTCTTATGTTCTAAACTATAAATACTGTATTATTTATCTAGTCCCAGAATGATTAATCATATTGTCAGTGTCATGGTATACTTCTGAAAGTACTCAAATGATTATGACACAAAATGTGTAAAAATAGCACCTGGAAGGAATAACTCACTGAGAATGCCTCTAATGAACTTAGGAGAGAATGTTAACAGTTCAAAGTATTGAAATATTCACTTAAACAATGAACACAATGATTATTGTACAATTGAGAAAAAAACCTTTCTGAATCTCTTTGTCACAAGTTTATGATTTTATGGTTGTATGAATGCATGAACAGGAAATACAAGTTCACTTTAACAAATATTAATTTGTTTTCACCATTCATTAAGATGTCTTAAAAATTATTTGGCTGTAAATTTTATAGTCCCCCTCTAAATCTTGGTCTTTGTTGAAAATTGTTATTTTTTCTAGAAATCTCTGCCTGCACATTAAAAAAATATTAGCCTTTATTAGACGTATTTAGCAGACTGAACCATAGATGTCAGAAAAGAGTTGAAATAGAAAAAGGGCTCAGACCAATGTAGGCTCAGACCAATGTAGTCTAGATTTAAATAAAAGTGGCACACATAAAACAAAATATACTAATTATATATATATACACACACGTGTGTGTGTGATTGAGGATTCTCTTAATACAATGATGTGCTTAAATAAGTAAAGCAAAATAGCTTTAGAGGATAAAGACTAATTTTAGAGATGCTCGGAATAAGAAAACAATTTTTAAGTCCAAAGCACAATGGATATGACATCTTTTTGCCTAAAAAGCTGCTAAATTAAGTTGGTCTTTGAAATGAGACTAGAAACCCAGCCAAAGGAAACATGAAACTTTGGCTTTAAGTAGGTAAAAGTGTTTAGCATATTTTAAAATTTAATGTAAAAAGTTTCTGAAAAACTACATTTATGCATCTATCATAATTTTCCCAGACTATTTTTTTTCATATTGCTCAATACAATTTTTTCTTTGTTCTTTAGCAGTTGAATATGCTGAAATGTATGTAGGACTTATGAAGTTTCTGGAATAGATTATTCTATTTATAAATATGGTTTCACAAATCTTTAGTGTTGTAATTTCATATAATAAAATTTTTAACAGTCTTAATATGTTAGTTTTTTTCCTATGTTATAACTGCAAAGCAGTTTTGTAATCAGTTGATTTACTATAACTTACTTTTAAGAAGATGTGTGATTATTTCACACCTTAATGATATTTCATTCAAATCATTGTATATAGTCTTAAGAGGAAGACAGATTTTCTTGTCTGAATAAATGGTTTCTTAAGGAAGTTCTATAAATCAACCTTGAACCTTTTAGAATTTGAATATTCTTGGATTGTTACAAAGCAGCTGAATATCTCTTTATGATACTATGATAGGAAACAGGAAATTTTCATATATCTAAATCTGTGTTTATCTATGTTTTAGTGACACTTCTGATTCTGATAGAGAGGGAACACTGAAAATATTGAATCTTAATGATACTTCATTCACAATTGTGTCTAAAGATTTATCCAGAGTTTAGAATCCCCAAGTAGTAGATTTATCTCTAAATTACCATTGTTCTGAGCCATTCAATTTTGCTTTGTTGAAAAGGTTGATGAGTTTCTTATTCTAAATTTGTTACTGTCTTCCTTAGTCATATTTTTATTTTAGTCTTCCATTCAAGGCAATGGGAATAAATTTATAACCTGTCATTTTAAAGGCTAAATCCAATCATCCTAGAAATTAAAACCTTATTATTCAAGTCAATTTTTTTTCCTCTCCTAGCCTCCCCATTCCATAATCAGGATTGAGATCAGATATCTTAAATTTAATATACAGAACTTAAACTAACATAGTTAGCAATATCTACTGAACTTTTCCAACATAATGAGGCATGCCTGTGAACAAAGAACTTTGGAGAAGTGAACATGAAAATTTCACATTGTATGTTCCTGGGTCACTGCTTCCTCAAATTGAATTTGAGTGTTCCAAGGCATCTACATAATAGAATAGCATTAAAAGTTAACTGTTAAATTTCAAATCTGCCACTGAGATCAAACTTTCATTCCTTTTGTCTAATAACTTTGATGTCGCTTACAAATGATGAATTTTTTACTCTATGCTGTTGCTGCCTTTCTTAAATGTTCTTTAACATTGCTGTTATTGTTTCTTTAGAGTTAAAGTCAATGTATCAGCTAGTACTTGTCCTAACTGTTCTTTACTTTTTCTTCAAATGAATGCATTAACTTTAGAAAAATTACGATCTAATATTTTTTTCCTGCTCAAAAGACTAAATTCTAATTTTTGAGGGTAAATTCATATTCATCTTGGTTGTAACTAGGTTTTCACTGCCATCTAGTATCTCTTTTAAATCTTCCATTTTGTTTTACATTAAATGTTTCCAAAAATTTTCTGCTCTCAGTAAACTTAACCCTGCCCTTTTTTTCTCATTTATGAAAGTAACTCTTTCTACTAAGATTAAGACCATTTCTCCTTTCTTGGCTATGCAACATCTACATCCATCCGTCCTCCTTCTTTTTCCTATCTATTCCCTTTATTCATACCCTAATCCTCTTCTGCTATCATTGTCTATGTAATTATATTTATATATGCTTTAAAAATTACAGTCTGTGGGATTGTAAGAGTCAGACACGACTTAGTGACTAAACCACCATGACCATGTGTAAGAATGTCTTCAAGTTTTTCACATCCTAGGGAAGATTTTGGCAAGCCTTGCTGATCTCTACCTTTTATTTATTAATCTTTCCGTTGGTTTTTCATTCACTTCAAAACACTCTTGGTAAATAATCTATAACTTCTGCCAAATTTTTTTTCATCACTTATTCCTTGTAGTCAGATTTATACCTTGTGCTGAAATCGTTCTGTTAAGTATTGACGGTAACTTCAAAATGCAAACATATGTTCTGTCCTCTTCCCAACTATCATTTTCAAAACATTCAACACTGAGCGTCAGTTTCTTTCGTTAAAAACTGTCTTTATCATTAACTCTGACTCTTTTTAATGCCACACACTTTAGGACAAGCTAGATTCAGTAACAGATACTACGAAGTCCCATTAATTTTACAAAACTAAGGTTTGCATTTTCATTCACAATCTACTCTGGTTGGCAAGACTGTGCTATCCAGGCTAATGGAGACTTCATAATCATAGAGCTACACCACCAGGAACACAAGGTAGTCTCAGTTGTGGGTAAAACATTAGTCATGGAAATCTTTAAGATAAAAGGTAGGATAAGTAAATCTAGAAAGCTCAAGAAATTCAGTAAGGCTGAAGCATACAATGTTGGAAAGAGAGGAGAAAGGCTAGAGGTAGACCAAGTGTGAAGGAAAGACCACGTCTTAACAATTTATGTCTGCCTATACCAAACAATTCAGTCCTTATCCTCAAATGAAATAGGCTACATGAAGCATTTAAGGATGGAGAAGATACAAAGTCAGACATGGTTCTATCTGTAGTGTGGAGAATAGATTAGAGATGGGAAATATTGATTATTGGGGCATTATGATGAAAGTTATATATATATATATATATATATATATATAGAGAGAGAGAGAGAGAGAGAGAGAGAGAGATACAATTTTATCCCTTATTATTATTCACTTTTAGTAAAAAAAAAATAAAGTCTTAAAACTCCATTTAAACCATTCTTTGTGTGATGGGAGTCTGTCTTCATTCCTTTTTAAGAACATAGTGACTGAGGCCAAGGACTATTTTCTCTGGTATGTCCAGAGTTTTTTGTTTCCACTTATTGAGTTACATGCTTACAGAGAGATGTGCTTGTTTACCAACAGCAATTTGTTTTCATAATTAGAAAAGTTAATTTAATACTGTGTTAAGCAATTTAGCTCAGATGGTAAAGCGTCTGCTTGCAATGCAGGAGACCCAGGTTCAACCCCTGGGTTGGGAAGATCCCCTAGAGAAGGAAATGGCAACCCACTCCAGTACTCTCACCTGAAAAATCCCATGGACAGAGGAGCCTGATAGCTACAGTCAATGGGGTAGCAAAGAATTGTACATGACTGAGCGACTTCACTCACTTTAAGCAATTTAGATACAAGAGCAGAAAAAAGAAAGTATTTTCATGTTTATAAAACTAAATGGAATGATTAAGAAATAGCAATTCAAAGTTCCTAAAGGATTTTATTAGATGAGGGGCATTTATGAAAACTGCACAAGAGAATGGTAGAAAGAGATGTATTAATATCCTACTGTTGCTGTACCATATTACCACAAAAATAGTAACTTAAAACAACACAAATGTATTATTTTACCATTTTAAAAGTCAGAAGCCCATAATAAGTCTTAGGGAGCCAAAACGAAATTATCAACAAGGTTGTGTTCCTTCAGGAGGCACAAGGGTAGGATCTAGTAGTATTTGTGTTTTCCACCTTCTATAGCAGTGGTCCCCAACCCTTTTGACACCAGGGACTGATTTCATAGAAGATAATTTTTTCCGAGGACTAGGGGTGGGGTCTGGTTTGGGCATGATTCAGTTGCATTACATTTTATTGTACACTTTTATCCAATGGTCTTGCTAATCTCACAGGAGGTACCAGTCCACAGCTAAGAATTTGGGGACTCCAGTTCTACAGGTCACCCTTATACCTTGACTTGTGGTCCTCTTCCATATTCAAATCCAATAATGGCATCATTTGGCCTCTGCTTCCACGGTTACATCTTTTTCTTGCACTCTGACCTTCCTGCCTCCTTCTTATAAGGACCCTTTTAATTACATTGTTGTTATTTGGTTGCTAAGTCATGTCCAGTTCTTTGTGACCCCCTGGACTGCAGCATGTCAGGCTTCCCTCTCCTTCACTGTCTCCCAGAGTTTGCTCAAACTCATATGTTCATTGAGTCGGTGATGCTATCCAACCATCTCATTTTCTATGCCCCCTACTCCTCCTGCCCTCAGTCTTTCCCAGCATCAGGGTCTTTTCCAATGTGTCGGCTCTTTGCTGACTTTAATTACTTTAGGACCAATCGTATAGTAATCTCTCAACACCAAGCTTCTTAACCTAAGAGTGCAAGTCATCTTTGCCATGTGAGGTTACATATTCTCAGGTTCTGGGTCTAGGATATGGGCATCTTTGAGGGAGTCATTATTTAGCCTGCCATGTGAATAAAAAACAAAATTTTTAATGATTCTGTACTCAAAACTGTATGTTATCCCTGGAAGGAACCAAATCCAGAAAATCCCAAGAAGCATATGGATGTGGTTTATAGAAAGGAAGGAACGAAGAAAGGAAGGAATGAAGAAAGGAAGCACCAGAGGAAAGAAGGGGCCCACGTGCCAATTCTTGGAACATAGCCATGAGTCTCAAAGTCCTTAGTCCTCTCCGAAAAACACACATATGTTCATAACTTAAAATTCAATGTATCACTTTTTAAAAAATATTCCTGATATACCTTAAAAAAAATGATTCGCAATTTCATCTTTAAAGCACCATTCCCTGTTGACTTGTAATCATCTGCTAGATCTAGAGAGAGTAAACTAACCTAAGAAGTGTTCTCCTTAGAATTGCTGTGTTTCACAGTCACTTCTCTTCACACCCTGTCTCCCTCCCAGGACTGAGTAAGACAACAGTCCTCAGGAGGTGGCAGGGAGACTGAAGGAAAGAAGAAAACTCTAATCCTGAAAAATAGGAAGAAACTAACCATTGTCTCCTGTGCCACTGCAGATATTCCAGCTTGAAGCAGGTCTGGGTCAAGGGAGGAGGTTACTTAACACTAAATCAAGTTGAGTGTCTTGATTAATATTTTGGACTTCACATTCTTAGCAAATTGAGATGGTGACCTGATGACTGCCTGTTATCTATGAGTGAGCAGGAAAGTCATGAAGCATGCTAGATATCTCATCCATGAGCAGGGGAAGACTCTGCCATAAATAAAGCATAAAGGAACTGGTGGGAAATAGAATATAAAACTGTATATTGATCCCCTAGTGATTTTTAAAATTATTTAATATGCCCTGTCAGCATACTATAATAAGAAAGGAGGGTTGGACCCAAGGAGAAATGAAGGCTGTATATTTTTAAGTTTTCTTCATTAACTCTTTACCTAGACTCTGTGGGACACAGTACAAAATGAGAAACATGCTCATGAGTTTTAATACCTTACTAGCCAAGGGAATGTGATCAACAGAGCTGTTTTAACAAACATCATTTCACTCAGTGGCAGATAAAAAAGACATGGTATGTTGTTGTACATAAAAAGCACTTTTAATAGGGAAAGAAAAAGCATATATGTTAAAATAAAAACAGAGTTGGAGGTAGTGGTGAACATTGCACAGTAAGAAAAGAAAGACTTAAAGGGTGGTTGCTTATGTTATGCACCTTTTTCCCAACCAATTGAATTTGCTTTGATTGAAAACAGTTGCCATTTAGCAAATGCAGAAATTTTTTTCCTTTAAAGTGCTTTCATATAGTAAGTCTGCTGCTGAAGTGGCTTGCATCAACTATTTCTGGTATATATTGAGATGGAAGTTCATTTTACTTTCTGTATTACTGCTTCATGAGCAATAATTAAGTAAAGTTACTATGTGAGTAAACATAAATATATTCATTCCATTAAAGTATAGATGTAAATATATATGTGTGTGCATATATATGTATATGTTAGTATGTAATATTTTATTTCTTTGTTACATAATGAGAGGTGACATTGCAGTTTGCTTTGGTGAGGATTAAGCTCATGAAAGCCTCACTTTAAAAGCTTTTCAGTTACAGCCTCATTAGCAGAGTTATATTGCTAGCATGTTTACAGACCCAAGCTCTTTTTAGTATCTTCCAAATGTAGAGTATTTCATTGAACTTAAATGCTCTTTTCTCCCATTTTATGGGTGCAAGGTCATAGTTATAGCATAACATATTGCCTGAGTTTCTTTTAAAATAGCAAGGCTGCAATATTTATGCAAATTAGCACTTTTTTCAATTTAGCATTTTAATTTTGAAGGTCACACTCATAAAGACCATGGAGACTTCTTACCGTAAGGCTTCTGAATTTTTTAGAGCATAATTGAATTGTCTGGATAGGTGGGAGATTGAAATACCAGCTATGTCATCTAACTCATCATATTACTTACACACATTTTTTTTCATCATACTAATAAAATTTTTTATAAGTATGCTTCTTTCTTAAATTGGCTATTTGGTTCTTTGTAAAGAACACCTCATTGGGAGTTGTTGAGAAACTGACGTGTGTCTTTAGTTTTCTATAGAGTAACACATTTCTCCTGCCTGTGTCCTTTAGTGATCAAATACTGCTTATTAGAGACATAACGTCAGGACAGTAATTTAGGATTAGATAAGAGATGAAGGAAATGTAGAAATGGAAAGATATAACCATCTGAATGCAGTATTCCAAAGAATATCAAGGAGAGATAAGAAAGCCTTCCTAAGTGAACAATGCAAAGGAATAGAGGAAACAATAGAATGGGAAAGAGCAGAGATCTTTTCAAGAAAATTAGAGATACCAAGGGAATATTTCACGCAAAGATGGACATAAGGGACAGAAATGGTATGAACCTAACAGAAGCAGAAGATATTAAGAAGAGGTGGCAAGAATACACAGAAGAACTATACTAAAAAGATCCTAGTTACTCAGATAACCACGATCTTGTGATCACTCACACAAAGCCAGATATCCTGGAGTGTGAAGTCAAGTGGGCCTTAGGAAGCATCACTATGAACAAAACTAGTGGAGATGATGAATTCCAGCTAAGTATTTTCAAATCCTAAAAAATGATTCACTCAATATGCCAACAGATTTGGAAAACTTAACAGTGCCCACTGATGCAAAGAGCAGACTCATTGAAAAAGACCCTGCTGCTTAGAAAGATTGAAGGCAGGAGGAGAAGGGAACGACAGAGGATGACATGGTTGGATGGCATCACTGATTCAATGGACTTGAGTTTGAGCAAACTCCAGGAGATAGTGAAGGACAGGGAAGACTGGAGTACTGCAGTCCATGGGGTCGCAAAGAGTCAGACATGACTGAGCAACTGAACAACAAGAAATGAAGAAATGGATGGATGGATGGATGGATAGAGGAATATTGAATATATAATGTCTTTAAAATAGCAATGTAGTGTTGTTTAAACCTCAAAAAGTCAATTAATGCAAAAACAGATTGAAAGCCAACTATGAAAATTGTAACCATTTCGAATTTCACTTTAGGCAATTATTTTCAGTTCAGTTCAGTTCATTCACTCAGTCATGTCCGACTTTGCGACCTCATGCATTGCACAGCAGGCCTCCCTATCCATCACCAACTCCTGGAGTTCACTCAAACTCATGTCCATTGAGTCGGTGATGCCATCCAGCCATCTCATCCCCTGTCGTCCCCTTCTCCTCCTGCCCCCAATCCCTCCCAGCATCAGAGTCTTTTCCAATGAGTCAACTCTTCGCATGAGGTGGCCAAAGTACTGGAGTTTCAGCTTTAGCATCATTCCTTCCAAAGAACACCCAGGACTGATCTCCTTTAGAATGGCCTGGTTGGTTCTCCTTGCAGTCCAAGGGACTCTCAAGAGTCTTCTCCAACACCACAGTTCAAAAGCATCAATTCTTCGGCACTGAGCTTTCTTCACAGTCCAACTCTCACATCCATACACGACCACTGGAAAAACCATAGCCTTGACTAGACGGACCTTTGTTGGCAAAGTAATGTCTCTGCTTTTGAATATGCTATCTAGGTTGGACATAACTTTCCTTCCAAGGAGTAAGCCGTCTTTTAATTTCATGGCTTGCAGTCACCATCTGCAGTGATTTTGGAGCCCCAAACAATAAAGTCTGACACTGTTTCCACTGTTTCCCCATATATTTCCCATGAAGTGATGGGACCAGATGCCATGATCTTAGTTTTCTGAATGTTGAGCTTTAAGCCAACTTTTCCACTCTCCTCTTTCACTTTCATCAAGAGGCTTTTCAGTCCCTCTTCACTTTCTGCCATAATGTGTCTGTATTAGAAGTGCCTTCAACCTCCTTATGTAAAATTGTCACAGTCAGCAGTGCCAGTTCTTTGCTGTGTTTTAGAGAATACGTATGCTGTCTCTAGAAGAATCAGAAACAAAGCTCTCAATGTGGTTCATCATTCTGGATTAAGCATCTCACTTTCTCTTTGAATTTTTAAACAAATTCCATAGTTTTATTTTCCTATTCTTAAAAATGAAAAAAATTATCAAAAGTGTCTTGAAATCTTGGAAAATTCAATTTCCTTAAGTTTATTTTATTTAGTTCAAATCTTCACCCTAAAGGAAGAGTAGAGACTTAGTAATTTAGATTTTTAAAGACCTAAACTTAGTTTGATACAGTTAATACATTCAAAATTTATCACCCAGCAATTAGTTTAAAAGTGTTTGTTTTCTTCTTGTTAAGTTTTTTTTATGATAAATGTTGAGAAAACTTTTACAGGGCAACACATCTTTTTCCTGATTAAGAAGTATTCAGTTTATATTTTATTATGCAATAAATTTTCATCTTTACAAATCTTAGGTTTTTATTTTGATTATTGTTTTTGTTGGAATTCAAGTACCCAGGTGCCTTCTACTGATCATTATTCTTTAGGATATTTTATAAGAGAGTATAGAGAAAGGTAGAGTCAACTGCATTTGTTGTCCTTGAGCACTGTGATGGAATGAGTTGTCCAATTAAGATCCGTGTTTCCAGGTGGGACCTCTCATTGAGAGCCAATTAGGATTGGATGAGACTATGAGATTTTGTGAAATCTTATGAGAGAGGAACACTGGTCTGATGATGATGTCTTATGAAAGAGTAAGAGACAATGGAGCTCTCTTTGCAGGTATATAAAGGAGAGGACATATGAAGACACCACAAGAAAGTGGCCAGGAAAAGATTTCTAATCAGAAACTGAATCTGGTGGCACCTTGATCATGGACACTAGAACTGTGAAAAAATAAAATTCTGTTATGGCAGCCCAAGCTGATGAATAAAAATATGCAGTATGAATATAATGGCAGAAACTTGCCCTTTAAGTTTAGCTCATTTTGTCCTCAGTAGATGAAGTTTCATATCATGAAGAACTCACCAAATGATTTATAAATAAATAATTTAGAACTGTTTATATGGAATGATGGAAATGATGGAAACCAGGCCATACCCCCACAACTGGAGTGGGACATATCATTGAATTCCACTTAAAACTGATGTTGTTAAAATCTAAATATATACTAAAAAAGTGCCAAAACTTTGAACCCTGAAATATACTGAATGAACACATGGTTAGGTGTATCTTGTGCTGCTCTTTTTTATGAGCAGTTACCCAATGAGTTAATGGTTTGGGGTGATTGTGATAATGTACAATAAAAGGAATATGCAACAGATAATTTTGATAATATGCAATAAGAGCAAGAAAGTACTGAAATCAGATAAAAATCAATTTGAAATGAAAACAAGAACATTCATGTATGTGGTTTGCTCTGCAGAGACTGGTATGGGATATTTACATTATATTTCTAAAACTTTCCTTGTGAGTGTTTTAAAATTAAGTATTGATTTGATTTTTAGTTACACTCTCGGGGCCTTAGTGATAACCATAGTTCCAAGTTTTTCTCTTTATTCCTCAGAAATAATCCATCAGAGAGACCATATAAGTACATTTTAAAATTTATTTATTTTTAATTGAAAGATAATTGTTTTACAGTATTGCATTATTTTCTACCAAACATCAACATGAATCAACCATAGGTTTACCCATTTCCCCTCCCACTTGAACATCCCTCCCACCTCCTTCCCCATCCCACCTCTCTAGATTGTTACTGAACCCTGGCTTGAGTTCCCTGAGTTATACAGCAAATTGCCACTGGCTATCTATTTTACCTATGGCAATGTTGTTTCCATGTTATTCTCTCCATGCCTCCCACCTTCTCCTTGTTTCCCCAGCAGCCATGTCCATAATTTTGTTCTCAATGTCCGTGTCTCCATTGCTCCTTTCAAATAGGGTCATCAGTACAATTTGTTTTTTTTAGATTCCGTATATATGTGTTAGTATCTGCAATAGCTAGGACATGGAAGTGACCTAGATGTCCATCAACAGATGAATGGATGAAGAAGCTGTGGTGCATATATACAATGGAATATTACTCAGCCATAAGAAGGAATGCGTTTGAGTCAGTCCTCATGAGGTGGATGAACCTAGACCCTATTATACAGAGTGATGTAAGTGCATTTTAGAGTTATTTTAGTTCTTAGAAGACTGAAATTTAAATACTATAATGCCAAAAGTAAAACAATTTTATGTTATTCTGTGTTGGCAATGCCAAGAACACTATTACTTTTTCATATTTCAGTGGTCATATAGTATTAAATATAAGAACATTTGCCACTTAAGATCTTTGAGGATTGAAAGATATTTCAATTTTTATTTACTTAAGATTGTATCAATTAAAAATGTTTTCTATTCTGTTTGTACAAGACAAAAATAAATTTGCATGTATCATATTTAAAGGTAACATCTAAATTTTATTTTATCAGATGTAAAACAGCTTAGATGCTAATAACTACATTAGTAAGAAGTAAACTGGTGAGCAAATCAAAGTTATAAAGTGTATGAAGAGTCAAGACATTGTTCATAATATTAAACCTGTGAGGCAAAAAGTTTTCATGAAGTTTACATACCAGATCCACTGTGAATGATGTCATTTTTGTGTATTGCTAAAGATGAAAATTCACGAGTGTAAAAGAGTCTTATTTATTTTATGATGTCTTTATGTCATCCAGCTAAGAAATTAGCAGGACTAAGGCTCTCTTTACAAATATTATTATTTATTTCCTTGAAACAATTACACTTTTTCTATTTTCCATTTAAGAAGGAAAAATCAGCCTCAAGAAATCTTTTAATTCTTAGTGAACAGGACATATTCTTTTTAACACCTCAGGCCATGGAATTGTCTAGGCCAGAATACTGGAGTAGGTAGCCATTCCCTTCTCCAGGGGATCTTCCCAACCGAGGGATTGAACCCAGGTCTCCTGCACTGCAGGCAGACTCTTTACGGTCTGAGCCATCAGGGAAGCCCCTTTAACATCTCACCCATGTTTAAGTCTGGAGGAGAAAATGGTAACCCACTCAAGTATTCTTGACTGGAAAATCCCATGGACAGAGGAGGGTGGCAGTTTACAGCCCATGGAATTGCAAAGAGTTTGACATAACAAAAGAGACTGAGCATAGCAAAGTATACAATTAATTTGTACAGGGTTAGGAAAAATGTATTGGAGAAGGCAATGGCACCCCACTCCAGTACTCTTGCCTGGAAAATCCCATGGATGGAGAAGCTTGGTAGGCTGCAATACATGGGGTCACGAAGAGTCGGACACTTACTGAGTGACTTCACTTTCACTTTTCACTTTCATGCATTGGAGAAGGAAATGGCAACCCACTCCAGTGTTCTTGCCTGGAGAATCCCAGGGACGAGGGAGCCTGGTGGGCTCCTGTCTATGGGGTCGCACAGAGTCGGACACAACTGAAGCGATTTAGCAGCAGTAGCAGCAGGAAAAATATATATTATTTGATACAAAATCATCTTTACTCACCAAGGAATTCTAAAATCCATCAATGAGAAATGGTAAGGAACAAAATAAAATTGTATTAAATTCATTCCTCAAAATAGTCCCAAATTCTTAAAAACTATCCTATGAAACTTTACTGAAATGGTTTATAACAATTTGAAAGAATTGAGAATAAATATAAGATTTAAAATTCTGTATCATGCATTACTGCTCATTTCAAAATGAAACATTAGTAAATGTAAGGAAAGTTAGAAGTTTTTGTTTTGCTTTAGTTTATTTTTAAAATTTTTGTTTTGTTGTGTACTTTTAAAGAAAAAGGCCACTTACCCACAGAAGCTGAATTTTAACACAAATGTAAAGTTTGGTAAAAAAAAAAAAAAAAAAAGAAAAAGAAAGAAAGAAAGGTAGCTGTTAGATTTGCAGAGAAAAAATAAATGAATTATCCTGTAACTTAAAATAACTTTTTGTTATAATGAGCTACAATCTGAATAGAACTTATAATGTAACTATGTTTACTTACAACTTACCTGCTATTATTAGGTATTATTTATTGTAGACTTCCCAAAAGCTACTAGAAAAGCTTGCTGATAAAACAAAGGAGAACATCACACCCCTAGATTCTTAGTAGATATCCCACTTCGGAAAATCAGAAAGGCTATTAGGAGGTTTTTGGCTTAGTGATTTTAATATAAGTATTGCAGAGTGAATGATTGGAGTTGGCTAGAACTGTGTAATGATAACTTTAGATTGGAAGGCACAAAATTGTAAGAGGGTTGAAGTAATCCTTGGTGAACAGTCTGTTTCATATCCAGCGAATAAATATTTCTAGGCCAGGACACACACACACACACACACACACACACACACATATATATATATATATATATATATATATCACAGTAAGTGAGCCTGACCCCTGTATTGTTTAACATTGAGCTGGGAGAAGATGGCTAATTCTTGTAGCATTTCCTATAGGCACAGGAGTTGTGTTGATTAGTTCTTTGTTCCTCAGTTTGATCATTCTTCACCCTAAACTAGAAAATAAATCATTCTGGTCTGGGGACATAATAAATCCAGGTTTACACAGTTGTTTGATTTTTCATGGTCATAGATTTTCTAAGGGTAGATGTTTACATTCTTGTTCTTCTTGTTAAAAAATAATTTTACCATTTTACATGATGGTGGGTGTGCTGTAGCATTTAAAACTTGGGAGGTCACTTTTGACCCTTAACACAAGAAAAACTGAGAGAAGGGCTATAATTAGAGTTTTTAATCCTGGAGGCCATTTACTCCAAATGAAATGAAGAACAGATCCCATTTCTAACACAAAGAGCACATAGAAAGACTTATGGAAGTATTAAGCAAATTACTTGCATTCTTGATTCCTTTGATCATTTTCAAGATCAATTTAATGATCTCAGAGATCTCTCTGAAAGCATGGGGTGTTTATTCCCTAAAAATAAATCAACTCACTAAACCAATATTATATGCAAAGTAGCTTGTTCGATTTCATAAACCTTTCAGGCAAGGCATTCTTGGGTCTTTGTGAAATTGCCTGATTCTCCTGCTATTCTCTGAACAAAAAGCACATAAGATTCTTCCCACTTTCTAGGCCTTTCATAAAGCATGATGTGGGAAGGCTTTGTGGCTGAAGAAAACTTCAAAATTTCTGTTCAGTGGTAAAATTTTTGAACTCATACCAAGGCACAGTTGATTTTCTGTTGGGGATTAAAGATCTCTTTGTCTTAAAGTGGAAATTGATGGGTAAAACTGAACCCTGGAAGCCCCAGAGGTCTGTCTTGTAGAAGAAGATA
The DNA here is from genome assembly GCF_002263795.3 of Bos taurus. Lineage (NCBI taxonomy): Eukaryota > Metazoa > Chordata > Mammalia > Artiodactyla > Bovidae > Bos > Bos taurus. The sequence continues at coordinate 73,018,608 of NC_037330.1, forward strand.
AAGAAGCAGGGCAGAAAAAGCCTGGTGATTTTCCTTTGACAGTATACATTGTCAAGGAATCTGGACAGTCTGGTAATGATAGTTAACATTTGTACTTTGTGTGAGTGTCAAACATATAGCTGTTTCTTGTCTGTTACTCAGTCTTTACAATAACCCTAAGAAATAGGTACTTCTATAACCACCAACTTACTGAGACAGAGTTAGTTTAAATAACTTTAAAGTATCTCTTAACTAGTAGATAGTGATGATGGTGGTGGTTTCAAACCCTACCTCAGGAAACTTTTTTAACTATTATATCACCTCTCAGATAATAGATATGTTAATTAACTCGCTTGAGAAATTCCTTTCACAATGGATATATCAAACCATCACATTGTACACTTTAAATATATTACAATTTTGTATGCCCTCCGTAAAGTTAGAATAAAATAAAGTAACCTCCATAAAGTTAGAATAAAATAAAATAATCACCTCTCAAAAGTCAGTAGGACTGTAAGGAATTTCCCTGGTGGTTCAATGGTTAAGACTCCATGACTCCTTGCTTCCAAAACAGGGATCACAGATTTAATCCATGGTTGGAGAACTAAGATCCTGCATGCCATAAGGAGCAGTCAAAAAAAAAAAGAAAAAAGTTAGTAGGACTTTAAAAGAAAATAAAAGTTAAAGCCAAACAATCTTTACAAGCCTTTACAAAATTTATTTTGCCTAGAAATTTAAAATAAAAAGTCTTAAAATATCTACTCAGTATGATGGACTTTTGGAGGCAAAAGAAAATCTGAATTTTCTGAAAATCCAGAAAATCTGAATAATATATGGATGTACTATTTTTCTAATGAACTAAACTGTAAATATATCAAAAGAGTAATTAATAGGCTTTTCAGTAACTGTGTTTATAAATTTCTGATCTATATAAAAGTATGCTTTAATGTGGAGTTTTATATTAGGCTACATTTGTTTTGACTCCATTTAATGTGAAAGTAAAGTTAGAGCTTGACAGCTAATTTTTGAATGATTCTAACCAAATTTCACTAAATTGTCAAATTAATTAGCCAGTTATTCATATAGCTAAATTCTCTGTTGAGGATTTTTTATATACTGAAAATAATTCTTTGCTTTATTATCTGATCAAGTTTTTGTTTAGGTCTGAGGTCTTCATAAGCCAAAAAAAAAAAAAAAGAGCTAAATGAAGCATTTGCTTTTTTAAGAACATTTAAAATGAAATGAAGTTCAGGTTCACCTTGAAACATCAAACATCATTTCTAATTATTTGGTTTTTCTTCAACCTTAATTGGAAAATTGATCATTTAAAAATTGTATTTGAAGTGTAAAGAAATGTGGTCCATGGAGAAAAGAAAAGTACTACATACTGGGTTTGAAGCTTTGTGAAAGTCTTAACAAGATGCTTAGTCATACTTTAAGAATCATGTACCCAATACTTTGGATCAGAGCTTAAAGAAAAAGACATTTTTAATAAATTATTTTGGCTATTAAAATTAAATGTGGGAGTGGAGAAGGCAGAAATGAGAAGTAGAAGAAAGGATTGAAAAGAAATACTTTCATGCCTAACTTGGAAAGCAATCTGTTTTCATTACAAATAAACCTTACTAGAAATTCATAGGGAGAAGGCAATGGCAACCCACTCCAGTACTCTTGCCTGGAAAATCCCATGGACGGAGGAGCCTAGTAGGCTACAGTCCATGGGGTCACGAAGAGTCGGACATGACTGAGAGACTTCACTTTCACTTTTCACTTTCATGCATTGGAGAAGGAAATGGCAACCCACTCCAATATTCTTGCCTGGAGAATCCCAGGGACGGGGGAGCCTGGTGGGCTGGCGTCTATGGGATCACACAGAGTCAGCCACGACTGAAGTGACTTAGCAGTAGCAGCAGCAGCAGCAAACATTCATAACCCAGTATTGGCTGGGGTTAAGGCTTCATATCAATATGGCAGCTATTTTGGAGTTGGTAGATTTCAAAGTTTTGCAACCTATTAAATACTTGTTTAAGAAAAATTGAAATGCCAACTGTATAAAATATCTAACAGTTTCTTGTAAGGTCTAATTTAAACAAAAGCATAATGTAAGATATGCTGGGAAGAAGAGATGCCCTGACTTTGAGAAATGTAATCTGCCTGCAGTGCAGGAGATGCAGGAGACACGGGTTAAATCCTTGGATCTAGAAGATACCCTGGAAGAGGGAATGGCAACCCAATCCTGTATTCTTGCTAGGAAAATCCCACGGACAGAGGAGCCTGGCAAGCTACAATCCATGGGGTCTCAAAGAGCTGGACATGACTGAAGCAGACTGAGCACATGCAGAACAATCAGTATGCTAAACTGGCATTTACAAAAGGACAGAACTTGATCTAAACACAGATTTTTATTACTAGGGGTAAGTAAGAAAAAGGGAAATTTACCATACTAATCAATTAGCGGGAAGTGTTCCTAAATCTTTGCTTGATTTCTATAGTAAAAGATATAGACTCTTACAAGTTATATAAAGTGAAGTCGCTCAGTCATGTCTGACTCTTTGCTACCCCATGGATTGTAGCCTATCAGGCTCTTGCATCCATGGGATTTTCCAGGCAAGAGTGCTGGAGTGGATTGCCATTTCCTTCTCCAGGGGATCTTCATGACCCAGGAATCGAACCTGAGTCTCCCGCATTACAGGCAGATGCTTTACTGTCTGAGACACCAGGGATGTATAATTATGCTTAAAAAAATACCAATCAGGAAATTGATGATAAAGTAAGAAAAGCATAACTATATACTCTTAGGAGTAGATAACAGATTTTATTTTAGATGTTCAAATTAATATTCATATTTGAGTGCAAAGTAAATATATCAATTGTTATTGAAGTCTTTGAAATACAGTATTTTAATCCAGTGCCCATTAACATGCATATATATCCTAAAATGTGAATTTTAATGGAGATTTATAAGAAAATATAAAAAGGCAAGCTAGAAAAATTAGATGTGCTAGTTCATATTCATGTTTAGGTAACACAACTTTATTATTTTTAATTGGTACATTTTAACTTTCAGATGTCATTACGGGTAGAATAATCTTTTTTGTATATTCTGGTGGCTAGAGGAATACTACAACATGTTGTATTAAAAAGGGAACTCACCAGATGAAGTTTTATGATGTTCGTACATAACATTTTGGGAGTTATGATGCACTAGCTATTTAGCTTTGCTATGCTATGCTAAGTCGCTTCAGTCGTGTCCGACCCCGTGCGACCCCATAGACGGCAGCCCACCAGGCTCCGCCGTCCCTGGGATGCTCCAGGCAAGAACACTGGAGTGGATTGCCATTTCCTTCTCCAGTGCATGATAGAGAAAAGTGAAAGTGAAGTTGCTCAGTCGTGTCTGCCCCCAGCAACCCCATGGACTGCAGCCTACCAGGCTCCCCCATCCACGGGATTCTCCAGGCAAGAGTACTGGAGTGGGGTGCCACTGCCTTCTCCATTTACCTTTATGCATTCTGATATTTTAGGACATAGCTCACTAGGTTCCTCTGTCCATGGGATTTCCCAGGCAAGAATATTGAAGTGGGTTACTATTTTCTTCTCCAGAGGATCTTCCCAACCCAGGGATCAACCCAGGTCTCCTGCATCTTTTGAATTGGCAGCCAGGTTCTTTACTAGCTGCTCTGCCTGGGAAGCCAAATATTTTACTCGTTTTAACTATTCACTTATTTTTTTAGTCTACTTTATGTAATTATAACATTTATATTTTCTGCTAAAATTGATAACTTTCTTAACATCAGCTTTATTTAAATATTATTACCTTTCAAAATTATTTGCAATGAGATAGTGATCTTTATAAAGAAATTATTGTTGAATATTGAGCTCTGTTTGGTTCCCTTAATTTTCAAGTGTTGAGTCAGAAAACAAAATTTTCTATCAGAAGAGAAAACAAAATTCCAAGTTCTTTTTAGAAGCCCATTATAGTTTGCCAAAATGTCAAAGTACTCAACATTAACTTGAATAAAGTGAATTTGAATGATTGTTGAGCCATTCATGGAAGAAAATTTGAGGTGAAAATGGGGGATAATTCTGTGGGTGTTAGGAAGAATAGTTCCTGGAGTTAGTTACTTAATGCAGTTACTTAAGTTCAACTAGTATATATGTGTGTGAAGGCTAGGGAAAACCTTTTTCACTTCTGTTAGGACAAGAAGAAAAAGAGGGAGAGGGGCAGATAACCATCCAATAAACAGATGCTAAAATAAGCAGAAGATTAAGTATCTGGAGTGAGTGCTAAACATTTAACTAAAACCAGACAATGAAATGCTTGTGGCATAGATAGATATTTTACAAGGAAGGTGAGGATACAGCTAGGAGAAGGCATTATGGTTGTTTTGGGAGGGGTCTTGTTTCCTATACTAGATGGTTGAGTTATCTGGGTCAGAGTAGTTTCAAGATTAAGTGTCAATATGAAATAAATGGGCTTCCATGGTTGCTCAGGTGGTAAAGAATCTGCCTGCAAAGCAGGAGACCTACTTTGATCCCTTGTTTGGGAAGATCCCCTGAAGGAGAAAGTGGCAACCCACTCTGGTATTCTTGCGTGGAAAATCCCATGAACAGAAGAGCATGGCAGGCTACAGTCCGTGGGATCACAAAGAATCAGACACGACTGAGTGACTTTCACTTCACTTCATGAAATAAATATATTTTTGTTTTTAAGAAAACTTACATTATTAAAAATTGTTTTCAGAAGCAATCTTTTAATTGGGATATGGAATTCAGTTCAGTTCAGTCACTCAGTCATGTCCAACTCTGTGACCCCAAGGTCTGCAGCATGCCAGTCCTCCCTGTCCATCACCAAAACTGGAACCTACTAAATCTCATATCCACTGAGTCAGTGATGCCATCCAACCATCTCATCCTCTGTCGTCCCCTTATCCTCTCACCTTCAATCTTTCCCAGCATCAGGGTCTTTTCAAGTGAGTCAGTCCTTCACATCAAGTGGCCAAAGTATTGGTGTTTCAGCTTCAGCATTAGTCCTTCCAATGAATACTAAGGATTGATCTCCTTTAGGATGGACTGGTTGGCTCTCCTTGCTGTCCAAGGGACTCTCAAGAGTCTACTCCAACACCACAGTTCAAAAGCATCAATTCTTTGGTGCTCAGCTTTCTTTATAGTCCCACTCTCATATCCATACATGACTACTGGAAAAATGATAGCTTTGACTAGATGGATTTTGTTGGCAAAGTAATGTCTCTGTTTGTTTAATATGCTGTCTAGGTTGATCATAAATTTTCTTCCAAGGAGCAAGTGTCTTTTAATTTCATGGCTGCAGTCACCATTTGCAGTGAGTTTGGAGCCCCCCAAAATAAAGTCTCACTGTTTCCATTGTTATCCATCTATTTGCCATGAAATGATGGGACCAGATGCCATGATCTTAGGTTTCTGAATGTTGAGTTTTAAGCCAACTTTTTCACTCTACTCACTCACTTTCATCAAGAGGCTCTTTAGTTCTTCTTCACTTTCTGCCATAAGTGTGGTGTCATCTGCTTGTCTGAGGTGATTGATATTTCTCCCAGAAGTCTTGATTCCAACTTGTGCTTCATCCAGCCTGACATTTCACATGATGTACTCTGCATATAAGTTAAATAAGCAGGGTGACAAAATACAGGCTTGACATAATCCTTTCCTGATTTGGAACCAGTATGTTGTTCCATGTCCAGTTCTAACTTGCTTCTTGACCTGCACACAGATTTCTCAGGAGGCAGGTCAGGTGGTCTGCTAAAGCATCTGTGCTCATTAAATATTTCACTTAGGTAGAAAGAGCAGAAACCTCTTTTCTGACTTACCTCAGGGCCTTTGCACAAACTATTCCCTCTGCCTGGTACCCTTTCTCTGGTTAATGCCTGTTAATCCCTGGAATCTTAGATTTTTCTTTACAGACCTCTACAAAGCATAGATTAGTTTTCCTGTCATTATTTTCTCTTATAATATTTTCTGTTGTAATTGCTCATACTTCTCTGGCACTTTACTTCATAAGTAAAGTGAAAGTCTCTCAGTCGTGTCCAACTCTGTGTGACCCCATGAACTATACAGTCCATGGACTTCTCCAGGCCAGAATACTGGAGTGGGCAGCCTTTCCCTTCTCCAGGAGATCTTCCCAACCCAGGAATCAAACCCAGGTCTCCCACATTGCAGGTGGATTTTTTACCAGCTGAGCTTCAAGGGAAGCCCAAGAGTACTGGTGTGGGTAGCCTACCCTTTCCATATGTGTAATTATGGGCTCATTTTTGATATTTTTTTTAAGTCAGTTTTTCCTATTTGTAAATGCCAGCAGTGTATCAGACACACTATTTTAAATTATATGAGGCTGTGTCTGATCTCTTATTTAATAAATGACACTGTTAGTCATTAAATTATAAGAAAAAGGGAAGAAATTAGTCTAAACTTTTATACCTGGATATTTTATTGTTACTGATTTTTAAGCAACAAAATTCTACAAAGTTTGTTAAATTGTTCATATCTTTATAAGAGATGGGTTAATCATTTCTATGATTTTCCTTCTGCTTTGAAGATAGATGTTCGTTCTCCCAAAAATGTTAGGATGTATTCTGGTTGAACACCAGCATGATAATTATCTAACCTTTTCTATTGCAAAGAGCTCATTAGGAAATCAGAACATTAAATTGAGAATATTTACTGACAAGATTTATAAATTTGATCTATCCCAGCTGTGGTTTTAGTAAAATGCTGATTTACAAGTAATGGCCTAAATGAGCCTCACTATTTTACAAACATCTTTTTAGGTAGAAAAGCACACTACCTAATAGTACCATGTTAGAATATTCTCATATCTCATTAGGTTTTTGATATGTAAATATAGTTTGCATTTGGAATAATAAGTCCCTGACATCAGAAATACATAATAGCCACAGAATAATCTTGCTTTTACACATTTGTAAGCAACTGATGAATTTTAATATGGCTTGTACATATATTCTTCCCCAGTTCTCTAACGGGTCAGACGCTGATTGCACAACTTTGCTAAGGGAAAATGATAAATAATGTGGAATTGTTACACTCATTTCCCTAAAATATTTTATGTTTTGCTTTAACATTTGAGTCTCTTATTTTTAAGGAACTTTTGTAGTAGGTATACCGTTTTTTGTATGGCAAAACCAATACAATATTGTAAAGAATTAGCCTCCAATTAAAATAAATAAATTTAAATTAAAAAAAAATAAAGTCAGAGTGTAGCCTCCTGTGGTAGGAAGAATGGCTAAATGTGTATATATATATATATATATATATATATATATATATATATATACACAAAGAAAAAGGCTCACAGTAATGATAAGAATTTGTGGGAACTGTACATTGTGTTGTAAAGCAGACAGGAAGAGTATGTCTCTAATGTCTCTAATGTGTTCATTCTGGACTGGGAATAAGAAGAAGCATAATTGCATTTCACTTGTTGATTGTGTCCTTTGTATTAAGTAAAACTTTTCTAGGTAAAATTGTGTAACAATATAGTTTTTTTTTTCCTTTAAACTTATTTATTTATTGAAGGATAATTGCTTTACAGAATTTTTTTGTTTTCTATCAAACCTCAACATGAATCAGCCATAGGTAGACATATATCCCCTCCATTTTAAACCTCCCTCCCATCTCCCTCTCCACCCCAGCCCTCTAGGTTGACACAGAGCCACTATCTCCTTTACATATGGTAATGTAAGTTTGACAACATAGGCTTTAAGACAAATTTCTTTCAGAATAAAGCCTCACTGTATAATACAAGAAATAGATATATGTCTGGTTCATGTAAAAATCTTCCCTGTTTTACCCATACCTCACAGTCTGTTGTTCACAGGAAGTGGAGCACATTGTGTCAGAAATTCTTTCACTGATTGAAAGAGAGAGAATATGGACTAGACTGAAATTTGCTTGTAGTCATCCAGCTATCATAAAAGTTATCTCATGATGCCTTCTCCCTGCTGAGGAGGGTATTTTAGGCTAGTCTCTACCCTTCCCATCTTGTTCCTGACACTTCCAGACCTGTATGCTAGTTGGGATGAACTGTTTGTATTACCTGGGACATAGAACCCTTACTCTCCATCACTCAACTGAAATGATACAAAGTTCACCTGCTTCTTGGTATTATGGACCGAATGTGTATGTCCTCTCAAAATTAATATTTTGAGACCAGAATCCCCAGTGTGACCATATTTGGACACAGGGCCTATAGGAGGTGAACGTGAAAACTCAAAGTCTTAGATGCTCAGTCATGTCTGACTCTTTTTGACCTTGTAGTCTGTAGCCCACCAGGCTCCCCTGTCTGTGGAATTCTCCAGGCAAGTATACGGGAGTGGGTAGGCATTCCCTTCTCCAGGGGATCTTCCTGACACAGGGATCAAACCTGAGTCTCTCTCATTGCCACCAGATTCTTTAGCATCTAAGTCACCAGGAAAGCTCTGGTGATTAAGGTTAAATGAGGTCATGGAGGTGAAGCCCTGATTCAGTAGAGTTAGTATCCTTATAATAAGAGACAGCAAAGCACTCTCTTTCTTCCTCCCTCTCCTTCTCTCTCTCCTCTGGCACACTAGAGGTCACAAGAGCACATAGTGAGATAGCAGCCACCTAGAAGCCAAGGCACCCCACTCCAGTACTCTTGCCTGGAAAATCCCATGGATGGAGGAGCCTGGTGGGCTGCAGTCCATGGGGTCGCTAAGAATCAGACACGACTGAGCGACTTCACTTTCACTTTTCACTTTTATGCACTGGGAAAGGAAATGGCAACCCACTCCAGTGTTCTTGCCTGGAGAATCCCAGGGAAGGGGGAGCCTGGTGGGCTGCCGTCTATGGGGTCGCATAGAGTCGGACATGACTGAAGCGACTTAGCAGCAGCAGCAGCAGCAGCAGAAGCCAAGAAAAGAGGCCTCACAATAAAACCCGCCTTGACAGTACATTGATCTTATATGTCCCAGCCTCTAGAACCTGAGAAAATAGATTACTACTGTTAGGCTATCCAGTCTATGGTATTTTGTTATGGTGCTGCTGCTGCTGCTAAGTCGCTTCAGTCGTGTCCGACTCTGTGTGACCCCATAGACGGCAGCCCACCAGGCTCTGCCGTCCCTGGGATTCTCCAGGCAAGAGTACTGGAGTGGGTTGCCATTTCCTTCACCAGTCTTTTTTTGTTGTTGTTATAATATCCCTAGCCAACTAATATAATTAATTTGCTTATTCTTTAGAACTAAGATGGTTAAACTAAGATAAAGCCTCTGGAATCCTCCTGACTTTCCACTCAAGCAAAATCTATTTCTCCCTGCTTTGTACTCCCATGAGACTTGCATATAACTATATTATCCAAATATGTGGTTTATTATTGTAATTATTTATTAATTTCTATTTTTCCTTTGGGGTTGTTATGAACCTGAAAACACCAAGCTCAGAGTCTTATACAAATGAAGAAAGGAAAGAAGGAAGGAAAGAGGGAGGAGGGAAAGAGGGAGAAGAGTCAGGAAGGGAGGAAAGAACAGATGGAAGAAAAAAGGAAAGCAGAACCTGCTAAGTAGGAAATCTATGATATAATCAGAACCTGGCAAGTAGGAAATCTGTGGTATAATCAGCCTCAGCATCATCATAGATTTGTAATATGTATGACAATTAGATCCCCTAGTATATCTGAGAGCATATAATTTTAAACATTTAAGTGTGTCATATTCTCTTACTGGGCAGTCTGTAGCTTTGTCCCTATCCCTAGTGTAACTTCTCTAGATTTTTAGAAAGATGGAAAAAAGACTGGTTGAAATCGTCATTTACAATTTTGAGGAGAGAAAGATTGTCCAATAAATATTAAATATTTTCATGTATCACAGGCAAGTGATGATACATGTTTTTCCAGAAAGCTTCATATCTGGGCATTATGTCTTTTGAATACTGAAAGCTATTAAAATATCTGCAAGAGAATCCCCCAGATTTTTTCAGGGATAGTATGGCATTTCATGAAATACAATCTTGATGCATCTTGGATATTAGTGCAGTCCCTTATTTTTCCGATGTGAAAACAAGGCCCGGAGGGTTGGATGACTTACCCAAAGCCCCACAGCTCTCAGGTTTACCCAGCGAGAAGGTAAGTAAGCAAGTGTTCCAACTCCCTGTAAGTGGGCCTACTGCCCGCTGAGAATGTGCTGATTTTAATTTTCATGAATCTAAAGTTGTCGTTAGGCAAGCTTAGCAAATGTGTTCAATGAGCAAACTTGCTTCCTGTTTAAAAAAAAATATATCCAAATTATCAGGTAGATGATTCTAGAGTTATTTTAATTAAAGGCAATGGAGAAAAAAATTAGGCACTTAGATAGGTTTCTTGGACTCATAAAATTAAAGAGTCTCTTCTGTCAATATGTTAGGTTAGAGGTAATTCCTGTAAATGTGAATGTAAATTAACTGTGTAAATCCCCATGCATATTAATTACAAAATAAACCTTTACTACATTATCTTTTATTTCCATGATAGAAGCTCCTATTTTTTTAAGAGAGAGAAAAAAGAATACTTCTCTGAAGTTGGCATATTTCAGATCTCCTCTTTTGATTCTCACTGGCTCCAGACACTGATATATAATTACTCTTTGATAAACTTTTTGCCTCAGGTTATTCCATTTTTATAAAGACGATAATATACCTAAAGGACTCTTAAGTCACAACATCCTGGGGAAGTGAGTAAATCTCTAGGGATCCTGCTTGTACATACACTTAAAGAGAGAAATACACTTCTAGCCTCTCAATAGGAAAATGTGAGTTAGTTGTTTGGAGCAGTTAGTAATGATTTTGGAATTTTGTCCAATTTTTTGATAGAAGTTAAAAATCTAATAGTAAACTGTTCATCATCTGGCAGATCCTTAACTTCCAACTTTAATTTCCAGTTTGACTACTTACATGATTAACAGGCTTATAAAATATAATAGTAATCATTTTCTATATAAGAAATTAGGAGAATCTTCAACCACAAATCCTTGAAGTTAGGTATGATTCAGGATTTCTTACCTCAACTAAATTTGAAATTAATCACTGCACTAATTAGTTACATATATTTAATAGCCCATAATTTAATCTTCTGTCTTCAGGGCAAGAAATTATTTAAAGTGCCCCAAGTGGACATAGACTATAACTAACGAGATGGAGTTTAGAAAGAAAAAAAGACTATCAAGGAAAAAAGGTTTATGTAGAATTTATTGGAATGTCATTGATGGAGACAGATATAAGCACTAAGAATATGTAATTTGAGCTAGGACTCAAACAGTATTTCATAAAGAATAAAACTCTATTATTCTACAAATTTAATAATTATTCTTTTTTTCTTTAGGATTTACTGGTTCAAATGCAATACTTATGCATTACTTATATGAATTAGTCTCTTGAGGTCATGCTTGAAAATGACATATATTTTGTAGTGATAGGTAACTTCTTGGTCTAAATATTAAAAGCTAAAGATTAGTATTAGCTTGTGTGTCAGACTAAGTTATTTTGAATATCTTAAAAGATAAGAATTTCTTAATTTAAAATATAGAGGATATTCCTATCTGCATTTTAGAGATGGCACCTTGAAAATTTTTATAACTGGCTTAAACTCACATGGTTACAAGTGGTAGCTGGTGGTTCCAATATGACTTATCTATATTGCACCTCTATATACTTTCTACACAAACATTCATGGAACAACAGCAGGGACATCCTCTAGGAGCTTATTAGAAATTCAGAATCTAAGCCCAACCCATGTCTAATGATTCAATATTTGAATCTTTTAAGGTTTTCAGGTGATTCATTAATGTTTGACAAGCATGACTGTAAATGTTGCCTCTTCATAAAACATTTTTAGAGTTACACTATATATTGTTTTAAATTCTTAAATGATAATTGTATGTTGCAGTTTTTCTTAAAAAAAAAAAAAAAACACTAAATTTCTTGAAGTCAGCATATTTAAAATAGAATTTAAACTCAAAGCTAAGATTTAAGGTATTAAACCAGCAATGTATTCTATTATTATTCTAATATCCTTGTGCTTATTTTTTAATGTGTGGAGTGGCAGTAACACAGTTGAACTCCTGTTTAGGGAAGATTTGCATTCATCTGGTTCACTTATTGCCTACTGGCTGCTTACCTAAAATTTGTTTTCCACTATATAACTTAGATGATGTATTTCAGATATATTAGAGATTAATTAGGTCTGTGTGTGGTAGTTGCTCAGTCATGTCCAACTCTTTGTTACCCATGGACTGTAGTCCATCAGACTCCTCTGTCCATGGGATTCTCCAGGCAAGAATACTGGAGTGGGTTGCCATTTCCTTCTCCATGAGATCTTGCCTACCCAAGGGTTGAACCAGGTCTACTGCACTACAGGCAGATGCTTTACTGTCTGAGCCATCAGAGAAGCCTGCAATTAGGTCTAATATACCTGAAATACACCATTTAAGTAGCTGCTTTCTTCTTCATTCATAATGCCAGCCTATTGATAACCTAAGGTCAGTAATTCTTGAAGTTTAGCATGTTTAAGCAAATTCTTAAAGTTTGCTGGAAGGAGAACTCCTTCCAGGACCCAAGAGCGTGCTCTTGTCTAACACTTGACAATGAATTATCCGAGGAGACACAAGTGTTGACAAATAAAGGTACTTTATTGGGAAGTGACAGCCAGGTGGAGAGCAGAAGGTTAAGGGAATGCAGGAGGACCGCTGTGCCATGTGGCTCGCAGTCTCGGGTTTTATGCTGATGGGGTTAGTTTCTAGGTTGTCTCTGGCTAATCATTCTGACTCAGGGTCCTTCCTGGTGGCTCATGCATTGATCAGCCAAGATAGATTTTAGCAAGGAACATTCTAGAAGGTTGGTAGTATATATGGAACAAGGTCTCCTCTCTCTTTTTGAAAGTGAAAGTGAAGTTGCTCAGTCGTGTCCGACTCTTTGCAACCCCATGGACTGCAGCCTGCCAAGCTCCTCTGTCCATGGGATTTCCAGGCAACAATACTGGAGTGGGCTGCCATTTCCTTCTCCAGGGGATCTTCCCAACCCAGTGATCAAACCCAGGTCTTCCGCATTGTAGGCAGATGCTTTTATTGTCTGAGCCACCAGGGAAGTCTCTCTTTTTGACCTTCCCTAAATTCTTCTGGTTGGTGATAACTTGTTAGTTCTGAGTTCCTTACCAGGACATCTGTTCAGGATAACTCATGTAAGTAGTTACTATGGAGGCTGTCAGTGTTTGCCCCAACAGAATCATTGTGTGTATACTTGCATATGTACTCAGTCACGTCAGACCCTTTGGATACGATGGACTGAAGTCCTCCAGGTTTCTATGTCCATGGGATTTTCCAGGCAAAAAATACTGGAGTGGGTTCCCATTTCCTCGAATCGAACTGCGTCTCCTGCAGGATTCTGGTAAAGGAGATTCTTTACCACTGAGCCACCTGGGAAGCCCCAACAGAATAATTGAAGATGTTCGTAAGCCAGATTATTGCTTCATTCCCCCAGAGGTTCTGATTTCTGTAGGTGGGGGGTGAGATCTAAGAATTTGCTGAGAATTTGTTTCTAACAGGTTCACAGTGATGCTCTTGGCTACTGAACTAGGAACCACAATAACAAGTCACTCTCCTGTTTCCTGATTTCATCTATGTTGATTACCAATGGTATTTCCCAAATTAATTTAATTAGCCATTAAGTAAGGCTTCAGGCTATCCAAGAAATCTCATGCTATAGAAGAAAACTCCGAGTCTACAAAGTTAGAGAAATGATTCCAAACTGAGTTTTGGAATAATTATAACCTAGCTTGAACAAACTTCAGAATTTGAAGAACAACGAGAATTTTTAACACAGATATTCTCTTCAGTCATTCATTCTGTTTCTTCTTCCATAGAGGACATCATTTTGATATTAAGCAAAAATGCTCTTATAGATTTGTACTGATTGTTTCTTCAAATGTAGTTCTTATCAGTTAACAATATTCTAGTGTCATTTCTTAACAATATTTTAATTTGTATTGAAATTTTTGAATATAAGACCTGCAATGTGCATATGATTTTTAATATACTGAGGTAAAGCCAAAATATTTTACTTGTAGAGTCATAGGATTTTGAGGCCATTAGGATTCATCTTGGCCATGTATTTCACAGATGAATGCAATCTGGTGAATCATACAAACAACAGACCATAGAGCTAGTCCTACAAGTGAAATATAATGAGATAATAATGAGATAATTACAACCTGTATTTCCTAAATCCTAGCCATTTTTTTTATCACAGTGTAATTTACTGTACTGAATGACAACTTGTTTGTGTTGTCAATGAATTTTTAAAAATTATATTTAAAAGTTATTAAATCTGTATCAAAATAGAAGTTACAGGGTTACAATAGATGGGATTGAAACAGAATAGGACAATATGAAGCTTTCCTGAGTACAAATGTCTTTTTATGTCCCCAGTTTTTTGTTTATAGGAAAAAGGCTTCAAGCCTCCTGACCTTCCCTGAGTTTCTAATTAGGGAAATTAAAAGAATGTAGAAACAAAGAATGGAGAAGGCGATGGCACCCCACTCCAATACTCTTGCCTGGAAAATCCCATGGACGGAGGAGCCCAGTGGGCTGCAGTCCCTGGGGTCGCTAAGAGTCGGAGACGACTGAGCGACTTCACTTTCACTTTTCACTTTCATGCATTGAAGAAGGAAATGGCAACCCACTCCAGTGTTATTGCCTGGAGAATCCCATGGATGGGGGAGCCTGGTGGGCTGCCGTCTATGGGGTCGCATAGAGTCGGACATGACTGAAGCGACTCAGCAGCAGCAGCAGCAGAAACAAAGAACAGTCTAGAAGCAGTACTGCAGCAATGGGGCAGGGTCGTGGTTCCTGCTCAAGAAATATACATAACAATGTGTCTTTGAGGTCTTCTTCAGGAACTGAGGTCCCCACCTAGGTGGAGGATGGTGACTTCAGGCTGAACACAAGATTCCTGGGACACCTACTGTTATCTCATCACCAGCCATTCGGAAGAGTTATACACACCACAGCCCTCACCCCAAGTTTTGCCTATAAAAACTCCCTGAAAATCACTGGAGATGTTGGGATTTGTGTGCCTGAGTCACCTATTCTCTTTGACTCATGAATTTGCAATCTGTAATAATTTTGGCAAACTCACAAGACAACAGGATACCTGATAAAGATTAGAATAAAAAAAAAAAAAAGATGTGCTAATAATAAATGTAATATCATCTTATACCAAAAATGGCTCCCATAAATTTAAATATTCCTATCAACAAATTCAAGACTCAAGAAATTATCAAATTGACCTGAACAACCCTAATTTTAAAGAAATACAAGTAATAGGAAGTAACAACATTACTTCTTAGTAAAATATTTTTCCAGCACAAAGAATGATAGCAGTGGCAGGTTATCTGAGTCCACATAGTAAACAAAATATTTGTTCAAGTTATGAATATAGTTGGGCATTGAATGTTCTAAACAACAAGAATGATATTGGAAAGAATCAGTGTTTCTTTTTCTTTTCCTCTCTCTTCTTCTCTCTCATTTTTAGTCTTATAAAGTACATTAGGGATACTTAATAGAAATTTCTGGAAAACAGCAAAACAACAAATATTGCAAACAGTAAGTGGAATGGCATTTATGGCTTTACAAATCTAGGAAAGGCTAGTCTAGAATAGTCTGTTTATCTTCTTCCAAAGAGATTATATTATTCACCTCTTGGAGAGAGCATGTTAGTTGATAGTGTTGACAATAATTGTAAATGATTCTGTGATATAACTCATAACTGGTCGGTTCAGTTCAGTTCAGTTGCTTAGTCGTGTCCAACTCTTTGCAAACCCGTGGATTGCAGCACTCCAGTCTTCCCTGTCCATCACCAACTCCCAGAGCTTACTTAAACTCATGGCCATGGGTTGGTGATGTCGTAACTGGTCATCAAGTCGAGTGAGTGCCATAACTGATCACTCAAATATTTTTATTTTAATATGAAAATGACCATAAATGTCATAGAAATGAGAATTGTGCACTATTTTAGTAGGTTGCTTATGAGAAATGATTGCTGTTGCTCTTGTAAGCATTCAGCATTAGTTACAAGTCCCTAGTCTGAATTCTTATTTGTAGGAATCTAATTTGTTGGGAAAATAAAATTTGAAGGAGAAATATTAGTATTTGTAGTTTCTTTTATTTCTTCATTGTCTTATTTGTAAAGCAGTCAGAATTGTCAGGTAGTGAGGAATATGGAAGCAAGCAAAAGATAATATAGCTCAGAAAGAAATTGGCTAAGAGAACAAAGAAACATGCAGCATAATACCTGGTCTGACAATAGCAACTGAGGGTAATAAAAGAAAATAATTTAAAACTTTTTCAAAACTGAAACTACAGTGTAAGCAGTCTTTTAATAACTGGTTATGATAAGAAATATTCTAGTACATACCTAGACCAAAGTTAATACACAGGAGAATTGTTAAAACACTCTCATAGCTGAAACTACAAATAATGCAGACTTTTTCTGTAAGACTAAACCCTCCCTGAAAATATAACAAATGTTAATACTTTTATCTGTCTGTTTATGTAGAAACCTATATCTGTGTATATGTGCAAATATTTATAATTATGCATCAAATTCATTTCAATGAAATTTATCATCTTTATTGAAGCAGTCTTGCTAAAATAAAATAATCAATCATAATCTCCTGTTCTTTTTTACCTCTTGAGACAACCATCTTCCTCAGATCAGATCAGATCAGATCAGTCGCTCAGTTGTGTCTGACTCTTTGCGACCCCATGAATTGTAGCACGCCAGGCCTCCCTGTCCATCACCAACTCCTGGAGTTCACAGACTCACGTCCATCGAGTCAGTGATGCCATCCAGCCATCTCATCCTCTGTCGTCCCCTTCTCCTCTTGCCCCCAATCCCTCGCAGCATCAGAGTCTTTTCCAATGAGTCAACTCTTCTCATGAGGTGGCCAAAGTACTGGAGTTTCAGCTTTAGCATCATTCCTTCTAAAGAAATCCCAGGACTGATCTCCTTTAGAATGGACTGGTTGGTTCTCCTTGCAGTCCAAGGGACTCTCAAGAGTCTTCTCCAACACCACAGTTCAAAAGCATCAATTCTTCTGCACTCAGCCTTCTTCACAGTCCAACTCTCACATCCATACCTGACCACAGGAAAAACCATAGCCTTGACTAGACGAACATTTGTTGGCAAAGTAATGTCTCTGCTTTTGAATATGCTATCTAGGTTGGTCATAACTTTCCTTCCAAGGAGTAAGCATCTTTTAATTTCATGGCTGCAGTCACCATCTGCAGTGATTTTGGAGCCCAGAAAAATAAAGTCTGACACTGTTTCCACTGTTTCCCCATCTATTTCCCATGAAGTGGTGGGACCGGATGCCATGATCTTCGTTTTCTGAATGTTGAGCTTTAAGCCAACTTTTTCACTCTCCACTTTCACCTTCATGAAGAGGCTTTTGAGTTCCTCTTCACTTTCTTCCTAAATCCAGCTTTATCTATAAAAACCTGAACTCAAAATCTGCTCAACCCACAAATGTCTTACTTTTTCGTTTTGTCTGTAAATCTGTCTGGCCACTCCACAAAAGGTCTTGACCCAAAACACTTGTGTTGGTTTCACTAAATTTAATGCTTACTTTTATAATCATTTCCTATCATTCTTGCTGCTGCTGCTGCTGCTAAGTCTCTTCAGTCGTGTCCGACTCTGTTCGACCCCAGAGACGGCAGCCCACCAGGCTCCCCCATCCCTGGGATTCTCCAGGCAAGAACACTGGAGTGGGTTGCCATTTCCCTCTCCAATGTATGAAAGTGAAAAGTGATGGACCTGGTTCTTTCATCTACTTCTATTACCAAAAGCTGCCAATCTATGGTTCAAACCAGCTGCTGCTGCTGCTTCTGCCACAAAGTTGCTCCAGTCGTGTCCAACTCTGCGCAACTCCATAGACGGCAGCCCACCAGGCTCCGCCATCCAGGCAAGAACACCGGAGTGGGTTTCCATTTCCTTCTCCAATGTGTGAAAGTGAAAAGTGAAGTTGCTCAGTCGTGTCCGACTCTTAGCGACCCCATAGACTGCAGCCTACCAGGCTCCTCCGTCCATGGGATTTTCCAGGCAAGAGTACTGGAGTGGGTTGCCATTGCCTATCATTCTTAATCTGACTGAATTTTCACTTTATGATCTTGGTAATATGTTAATTTTTAACATATTTTAGGTAACAAATGATCAATTTTTCTTTTCTTTTTCTGTTCAAACAATTCAATATGAATTTCTTTTAGGATATGCATAATTAATTGGTCACTAAGTTAGAAATTGTAAATGATGTGATGCCTTCAAACTATTAATAGATTTGTATTAAACTTTTTTTGCAAATATTTTATTCCTTTAATGAATACATTATTATGCAAAACATTCTAGGCAGTAATATGGAATATATGTATGAATAAACTAGACAAAAATTCACTTTCTAGTATAGGAAAACAGACAAAAATTAAAATATATATTATCTTAATTAATGATAAGTACAATTGATAATGGAAAAAAGAGCCTAAGGATTATGAGAAGTTTTTATAATTTTAGGTGGAGTGTACATGGAAAGTCTCAATGATGAGAGAAGATTTAAGTGAAGTCCTGAGAAGGGAGCTATGTTCATAGGTAGAAATATGTATACCTGTGCATCTGTGGCTGGGACATATGATGGACACATAGGCTTAAAACCTCATGATCCATCTCTTGGGCTGAATGTAAAAGTCAATCCTTTCTATACCTCAAGGCTGAAAACTGGGATGGGTGAATTTCTCATTAATTTCTCATAATTTCAGCATTAATAAAATAATGCTGAAAAGTCAACATAGTGTATTTGATTCTAGCTATATTACATTCTGGAAAAGACAAAACTATGGAGATAATAAAAAAATCAGTGGTTTCCAGGGACTGCAAAGAAGGAGAAATGAATAGACAGAATGCAGAAAATTTTAAGGTCAGTGAAAGTATTTTGCATGATACTAAAAATGGTAGACACGTGTAGTTATACATTTGTTTAAAACCTTAGAATATATAACACCAAGAGTGAATCCCAATGTAAATTATGGGCTTTGGGCTATGACTGTATGAGAGCAAATAGTATTAGGGAACTCTATATTTTCCACTCAGTTTTTCTGTGAACCTAAAACTACTCTAAAAATATATTTTTAAAAATATATAAACCATTGAAAGATACTTTCTCCCTAAAAATAATACTAATGATAAAGAAAGGAACAGAAAATTAACAACAGTTAATTGCTAGCAGACAATTAACAAAAGCTCACTATTATTAAAATAAAAATGGAGAATATTTTTCTTTATCAAATATGATTGATAATTCCTTTTGGATATCTTTTTTTTTTTTTAATTTAGCTTTTAAGTGCAAGTACAGACTCTGCCTGGAGTGCAGGAGACCTAAGTTTGATCCCTGGGTTGAGAAGATCCCCTGGAGAAGGGAATGGCTATTCACTCCACTATTCTTCCCTGGGGAGTTCCATGGACAGAAGAGCCTGGAGGGAGACAGTCCACAGAATCGCAGAATGGGACATGACTAAGTAACTAATACACACACACAGACTCTATCACTCTAAACTTGTCTTGTGTGTTATAAATTCATACTAAATATTTTAATTATTCATATAAATCATTGGGAGAATTATCATATGCAGCTTGTCTCTCTAATACAGAAATATTAACTTAAGATTTTAAAATCATGGTCAATTAGTATTTTAATTGATTTAATTCACTTATTAAAAAGAAACTCAGAGCATTTTTGTGTGTGTTTTGGAAAAATCAATTGTTATACTGAAGCAAATGACCATTTATTCACCAACATTTAGACATACAGTCCATAATTTCATATTCTAGTATTGAAGTGTACAGTTAAATATTTAGCTTATAGCCTGATTTTGGATGCCATTTCTATTGGCTTTGAAAAATGGAACTTAAGCTTGAAGTTGATACAAAAAATGATTAAGAAAATATTTAAGAGATATTTATATGACAGTGTAGCAAAAGGCTAAAGAAAATTATTCTTTGATATAATTCTTTCATTTTTTGTTGTTTTGTAAGCATAAAAATTTTATGTACGTTATTAGTGTCCTTTCCTTTCAATGAATACTCCAGGAAGAAGTGTTGTTGCGAAAACAAAATACTTGCTGCTGTGTTGTGGTAGAAAGACTAACATAAATTGAAGGTTTTCTTTTTGGACAGCTTTCCTTTTTGTGTGTCCTCAGATAATGAAATGCACTGGTTTCCATCTTCAAGGTGGAATTTTGGTTGAAAAGAATAGCAAATATCTTTAGATAGAATGCAGGTTCTTATATGGACATAAGAAATAAGTAACTTCTTGTACATAAGTTAACATATTCATAAAATTACATCTGAGTTACAATAACATTATTATCTCTTCTCATTTTAATATCATTCTTTATCATCATCTTCTAAAGAATCATTAGTTACCGAACACCTTGTGGTTATAGCTGTCAGTCTCCAAGGGAAAGGCTATTAAGGGTGTCTTTCCTTCGATTCTCCTGCTCCCTCCTTGCTCTACCTCTATTCTAGTCCCATTGCTTAAAAACTTGTTTCTTGAGAAACAATGGTGAGTACAAAAAAGTGTAGTAGGGGGAGAGACAGAGATTAATCAGGTAATTATTGCAGATATATAACTTTAAAATGGGGTAAGTGTAATGAAGAGAAATTATAAAGAGCAATAACAAAGTTTTGGGTGGTTTGGGACAGTATGGTTTCTGAAGAACTTTTCAGTTTTAAAACTTTTTAGAGTAATTAGATAATCTTGGATGCAGTGGGAGAGATACTTGCATGGTGTGTAGCGGTAAGGAAATCTCATCCAGCTCCTCTTACCCTATTCTAGAGATAACTTTATTTTCTGCCTTCATTTAGGAGAAGGCTTGAGGATAGCATGTTACAGTATTAATTTACTTGGTTTCTCAGAATGTCCTGAATTTAAGACTCTGCCTTCTCTTTACAACTTCTAGGAGAGACCTCCATGTCACTACTAAATTTAGCCCAAGGTTTATTTTTCTGAACAGTACTGTTGCAAGTGTCTGAACAGTTATAACCTGTTCATAGTGCATTGTATTTTTTCATCTATATGATATTGCCTCAAGAAAATATTCATTGTGTCATTGAACCTGCTCTTTCATATTTCTGTTCTTTCTCACGTAGTAAAAATGAAAGTCCCTCAGGTGTGTCTGACTCTGCGACCACATGGAATCTGCAATCTATGGAATTCTCCAGGGCAGAAAACTGGAATGGGTAGCCTTTCCCTTCTCCAGGGGATCTTCCAGACCCAGGAATTGAACCGGGGTCTCCTGCATTGCAGGCAGATTCTTTAGTTGAAATATTAAAATATTATCTCTCTCAGAGATCCCTCCATTCATTCATTCTTTCATTTCAGGCATAATGCTAATTGCTAGAGAGCAGATTATCTACTAGAACTTCTAGGAAGCCTTCCTTGATTCCTGTAGGGAAATTTCATTATAAGATTATTAAGTATCATATATTGAGTGCTTTCTTTATATGAGCCTCTGTGCTAAGCATTCTTTTTTTTTTTTTTTCATTTCATTGAAAGCTTGCAACAATCTAAAAGGTGCAACAACACTATGAAATGATTCTTCTCATTGTTATTCCTATTTCACAACTAAGGAATTTGCAACCCATAGCTGGTGCATAGCTAGATCAGAATATAACTCTTAGGTGTGTAATTATAGAACCACAACTCCTAACCATCACATGACCCTTCTTCATTTTCAAAACACTTGACTTATTATCTCAGAGTAGTGCTTACTGCTTAATTCATTGTATGCTTAATGCATATAATTAATGCATTCTTAATTCATTAAATATGAAATTATTGTCATCAAGACATGTATTGCTGCTGCTGCTGCTAAATCGCTTCAGTCGTGTCCAACTCTGTGCTACCCCATAGATGGCAGCCCACCAGGCTCCCTTGTCCCTGGGATTCTCCAGGCAAGAATACTGGAGTGGGTTGCCATTTGCTTCTCCAATGCATGAAAGTGGAAAGTGAAAAGTGAAAGTGAAGTCGCTCAGTCGTGTCCGACTCTTAGCGACCCCATGGACTGCAGCCCACCAGGCTCCTCCGTCCGTGGGATTTTCCAGGCAAGAGTATTGGAGTGGGGTGCCATTGCCTTCTACGAAGACACGTATTAAGTTTTTTTATTATCCACAGTACCTATAAAAGTATGTTTTACAAATGCATGAATTAATGAATCTTCTATGGTATCTGTGGTCATGTATGGATGTGAGAGTTGGACTGTGAAGAAGGCTGAGCGCTGAAGAATTGATGCTTTTGAACTGTGGTATTGGAGAAGACTCTTGAGAGTCCCTTGGACTGCAAGGAGATCCAACCAGTCCATTCTGAAGGAGATCAGTCCTGGGATTTCTTTGGAAGGAATGATGCTAAAGCTGAAACTCCAGTACTTTGGCCAGCTCATGCGAAGAGTTGACTCATTGGAAAAGACTCTGATGCTGGGAGGGATTGGGGGCAGGAGGAGAAGGGGACGACAGAGGATAAGATGGCTGGATGGCATCACTGACTCGATGGACGTGAGTCTAAGTGAACTCCGGGAGTTGGTGATGGACAGGGAGGCCTGGCGTACTGTGATTCATGGGGTCGCAAAGAGTCGGACACGACTGAGTGACTGAACTGAAATGAATGTAAACTTGACAAAGATATAAAAGGGATGTATTTATAACATTAAAGCTCAGTTGCAAAAGACTGATAATAACAGCACCAACATGTAAATGTAATAGATTGTACACATTGTCAAAAAAAAGAAGGACTCTTAATAGTAGGTTTCTAAATAAATTAGCTGAGGGCTGCTGACTCAAGATAGCTAACACTTCTCTATTCGGTGAAAGAAACCATAGTAATTGTCGGGAGATATTTCTTCAAATGGACCAATTCAATTTTAGATCCTATTAAGTCATCTAAGAGGTTAAATGAAATTTTTAAAAAATGTTTCTAATTGAACAATCCCTAATTTTTAATATATAAAGTTTAAGATAGATGTATATACATATATGAATAGATATAAATGGATATGATTAAAATCAATGAATAAAAAAATTTCAATTTAAAACTTGTCACAGATCACTTTTTAATACATGGATATTCAAAGCAGACTTTGTGATTCTCTTTTATGCAGATGGAAGGTTGTAGAGGTGTATTTAGATCTTTCTCTTGCTTTTTTAATTGCTCTGAATTCAAAAATAAATTAACTGGCTCAAATTTTGATTATGTTGAAGTAATTCACACGTGGTCCATGCATTTACATTTGCGTTGACTGAATACTGAATATGAAATACGTGAAAATGTGTGTTTATTTTAGTGACTGGTATTATTTTAGTTATATAATTCTTAAGAACAAATATAGACTTCTATGTAGTTAATTATTTTTTTGCTCTTGTACTAATATTTGTAAGTAGTTCTGATTTATCTCTAAAACTTGTATTGCTTTTTATTTTTCATATGTCAGGGAAAAATGATTAGCAATTAGCATAATATTTTCCTATGGAATTTTGATAACTGGGACAATGACTTAATTGGTATATTTCTTTTCCCAATAGTATACTAATTAGGTGAGATACACTGAAAATTAGAACTGATGTGATGTTGTAGAGTTGCTTATGAAAGTAAAAAAAGTAAACGCTGGTTATCAAACAACTACGTATTACTTAAAAATCAATTAGGAGGTATATTCTTAATTAACTTAATGAGTATTAGGAATGCTGAAATTACTGTCATTTTTAACTTGAATTTATATTATTTAGTCATAGACATGTGGCATTAATTTAATTTGGGGATATATATAAAGTTAAAGGTAACCTTGGGGCTTCCCTTGTGGCTCAGCTGGTAAAGTTTCCACCTGCAACGAGGGAGACCTGGGTTTGATCCCTGGGTTGGGAAGATCCCCTGGAGAAGGGAAAAGCTACTCACTCCAGTATTCTGGCCTGGAGAAGTCCATGGACTGTACAATCCATGGGGTTGCAAAGAGTTGGACATGACTGAGTGACTTTCACTTTCAAAGGTAATCTTTGATGTATAGCTATCAAATATGTTCATATGTTTGTGATCTAAATAGTATCATTCACTTATTCTTCTAATTTTTATTCTTTACCATATCTTTACTTATGAGCTAACAGTTTATTCAAAAACAAAAGATCTGTCATGAAACGGAAATAAAATAAAATTAATATTATTCTATAAGTGCTTAATAACCTGTGATAATAAATTATATAAATAACTATTTATATATTTTAATTTGTACTGACGGTGAATTTTCACACTTAAAATAAATACAAATTCTTTCAACCAATACCAGTGAAATTTGTGAACATATATCCAAAGGCAAAAATAGATCCATAAAACCTCTGGTTTTCAAGTTTATGTTTTTATATGTATGTGTGTATATTTTTGTGTGCATGTGCTTTCTAAAGAACCATGTATGAATTTTAATGGGGCTTTAACCTCAAAGGTAAAAGGTTGAAAGGAATCAGTGATGTTCAGATTACTTTCAGTCATTTTGTGTCCTTATGTAAAGTGAACTCTGAGATGTTGCAATGCTACAGATGCTTTTTCTGGTTTTGATCTTGGCATACTGAGAAACTACCTTCAACATCTCTGCTGCATTTGACTTTTCCTGTGACTTGGATAACTCTTCGGGTTAAATTAAGGAGTGATAAATTAGTACTCATAGTTGATCATGCATGAAAAGACTACTGTCTAATGTATGGGGATCTCAGGATTATACTTTTTTGAACCAAGACATTGTTATTTCTATGCTAATGAGCAAGGAATATGCATCTTTTCAGCAAGGTTGTCATTAGTTGTTCCACATATACACTGTGTTCTGATTATTTCTAATTATTTACTACACTGTAATATAGAAAGGCTGTAAAAAGAGACTTAAATCAATAGATGATGTATTCTAATTTCTAGGGACTGTCCATTGTTTGTTTCTAGTAGTTTCACTTCCAATTCTTGGTGCTTGATTTGAAAAAGAACAGTTCTAAAAATAATTATTCAGTAAGGGAGATTTACCCTGATGTGGCAAGGGTTTGAATACTTTTTTTCTAACATTTTGTAGAGGTTTTCTGTGGAGAAAAGGAGAGCTAAAAGGTTGTGCTTCAATTAACATTAGATCTCTGAAAGTGGTAATACTCGCCTCCTCTGCTAAGTCACTTCAGTCGTGTCCGACTCTGTGCGACCCCATAGACGGCAGCCTACCGGGCTCCCCCGTCCCTGGGATTCTCCAGGCAAGAACACTAGAGTGGGTTGCCATTTCCTTCTCCAATGCATGAAAGTGAAAAATGAAAGTGAAGTCGCTCAGTCGTGTCTGACTCATAGCAACCCCGTGAACTGCAGCCTACCAGGCTCTTCCATCCATGGGATTTTCCAGGCAAGAGTACTGGAGTGGGGTGCCATTGCCTTCTCCGGTCTCGCCCCCTCTCCTGCACCACAAACAGTAGCTCATTCTATGTTGATCCACCTTCCTTAACACGACTGATATCTCATTGTCCTACATGGCTGCTCCAGTCACAGGCATCGTATTCATGTTTCATTATCCGAATGAAAAATCATATGAAAAGAGTATGAAAAAACCACACACTTTCCTTTATTCAGTTTTTGGAGGTATCTGAAATTTGAATGTCAGTTCCACTCACCTATTACTGGCTGGGCTTTGTTTATGACTACATTTAATTGCAAGGGATCCTAGGAAACATAGATCATATTTCAAAATTAAGAATTCAAAGTTCTTTGTAGAAAAGGAGAAGAATGAATACTGGTGGAAACCAGTAGTTTCCTCCACAGGGTCAAATAAAAATCTTATCAAGACTTAGGTAAAGAGAGGCTTTGTTCAGAACTGTTTTAAGAAGAATAAAAGGCACTATTGCATTAGTGGGATGAGGAATTTTGCTATATCCTCTGTCCAGGAGATCTGCAACCATGTCAAACATTACTCAGAAAAGGGCTTTTCTTTATTAGGGAGGAGTCAACAAAGCTAGAAAGAAGCACATGTCCGGAAATGGGATAAATGAGGATCCTGTGATTGGACAGCAGATCAGTGAGTGTTTTACCCTCAAGTCAGCCTATTCTCCGGGCTTCCCAGGTGGTTCAGTGGATAAAGAACCCACCTGCAATACAGAAGATGCAGGAGACACGGGTGTGATTGCTGAGTCAGGAAGATCCCCCACTCCAGTATTCTTGCCTGGAGAATCCCATGGACAGAGGAGCCTGGGGGGCTACAGTCCATAAGGTTTCAAAGAGTTGGACACAACTGAAGCAACTGTGTGCACAGGTACAGCTTGTTCTCTGGAGTTTTATGCTTAGGGTTGAGGGCAGGCCAAAGTCCAATAGTCTGGGGGAAAGTCTGATAACAAGCATTTTATTCTGATTGATTGATGAAGACCAAACAGTTCAGCTAGACATTTATGAAGCAAAGAAAAAGAATTTGAGTTCTGTCTGACCATTGCCACAGGTGAAAAGGGAGCACTCATAAGTCTTATCTAAGCTATGTAGGAAAGAATGTTTCTTTGTTTTTTTTTAACTCTTTTTTAAAATTCAATGCCCCATTTAAAAAAATTAATTAATTTGTTTTAATTGGAGGTTAATTACTTTACAATATTATGGTGGGTTTTGCCATACATTCATATGAATCAGCCATGGGTGTACATGTGTCCCTCATCCCAAAACCCTCCTCCATCTCCCTCCCCATCCCTTCCCTGTGGGTTCTCCCAATGTACTGGCTTTGAGTTCTCTGTTTCATGCTTCAGACTTGGACTGATGATCTATTTCGCATATGATAATATACATGTTTCAATGCCATTCTCTCAAATCATCCCACCCTTGCCTTCTCCCACAGAGTCCAAAAGTCTGTTCTTTATATCTGTGTCTCTTTTGCTGTCTCTCATATAGGATCATCATTACCATCTTTCTAAATTCCATATATATGCATTAATATACTGTATTGGTGTTTTTCTTTCTGACTTACTTCACTCTGATATTAGGTTCCAGTTTCATCCACCTCATTAGAATTGATTCAAATGTGCTCTTTTTAATAGCTGAATAATATTCCATTGTGTATATGTGCCACAACTTTCTCATCTATTTGTCTGACAATGGACATCTAGGTTGCTTCCATGTTCTAGCTGTTATAAAGAGTGCTGTGATGAACATTGGTGTACACGTGTCTCTTTCAATTCTGGGATGTATGCCCAGCAGTGGGATTGCTGGGTCATATGGCAGTTCTATTTCCAGTTTTTTAAGGAATTTCCACACCGTTCTCTGTAATGGCTGTACTAGTTTTCATTCCCACCAATAGTGTAAGAGGGTTTTCTTTTCTCCACACCCTCTCCAGCATTTATTGTTTGTAGACTTTTTGATAGCAGCCATTCTGACTGGCATGAGATGGTACCTCATTGTGGTTTTGATTTGCATTTCTCTGATAATGAGTGATGTTGAGCATCTTTTCATGTGTTTGTTAGCCATCTGTATGTCTTTGGAGAAATGTCTGTTTAGTTCTTTGGCCCATTTTTTTGATTGGGTCATTTATTGTTCTGGTATTGCACTGCATGTGTATTTTTGACATTAACTCTTTATCAGTTGCTTCGTTTGCTATTCTTTTCTCCCATTCTGAAGACTGTCTTTTCATCTTGGTTATAGTTTCCTTTGTTGTAAAAAAGCTTTTAAGTTTAATAGGTCCCATTTGTTTATTTTTGCTTCTATTTCTATTACTCTGGGAGGTGGGTCATAGAGGATCCTGTTGTGATTTATGTCAGAGAGTGTTTTGCCTATCTTATCCTCTAAGAGTTTTATAGTTTCTGGTTTTACATTTAGATCTTTAAACCATTTTGAGTTTATTTTTGTGTATGGTGTTAGAAAGTGTTCTAGTGTCATAAATATACCATGTTCATGGATTGGAAGAATCAATACAGTGAAAATTAGTATACAACCCAAAGCAATCTTTAGATTTAATGCAGTCCCTATCAAGCTAACAATGGTATTTTTCACAGAGCTAGAAAAAATAATTTCACAATTTGTATGGAAATACAAAAGAACCTCAAATAGCCAACAGTCTTGAGAATAAGAAGGGAACTGGAGGACTCAGCCTGCCTGAATTCAGACTATACTACAAAGCTACAGTTGTCAAGATAGTTTGGAACTATCACAAAGACAGAAATATAGATCAATGGAACAAAATAGAAAGCCCAGAGATAAATCCACACACCTATGGACACCTTAAATATGACAAAGGAGGCAAAAATATACAATGGAGAAAAGACAATCTCTTTAATAAGTGGTGCTGGGAAAACTAGTCAACCACCTTTAAAAAACTTTTTATCTTGTATTGGTGTATAACTGATTAACAATATTGTGTTAGTTTCAGGTGAACAGTGAAGGGACTCAGCCATTCATATACGTGTACCCATTCTCCCTCAAACTCCCCTCCCATCCAATCTACCACATAACATTGAGCAGAGTTCCATGTGCTATACAGTAGGACCTTGTTGGTTAGAAATTTTAAATATAGCAGTGTGTACAGTGGCAACAGTGGCAAATTTTATTTTCTTGGGCTCCAAAATCACTGTCTTGACTGCAGCCATGAAATTAAAAGATGCTTTCTCCTTGAAAGAAAAGCTATGACAAACCTAGACAGTATATTAAATAGCAGAGACATCACTTTGCCAACAAAGGTCTCTCTAGTCAAAGCTATGGTTTTTCCAGTAATCACGTGATCATGGATGTGAGAGATGGACCATAAAGAAGACTGAGTACCAAAGAATTGATGCTTTCAAATTGGGGTGCTGGAGAATGCTCTTGAGAGTCCCTTGGACATCATGGAGATCAAACCAATCAATCCTAAAGGAAGTCAACCATGAATATTCATTGGAAGGACTGATGCTGAAGCTGAAGCTCCCAATACTTTGGCCATCTGATGTGAGGAGCCAACTCACTGTAAAAGAACCTGATACTGGGAAAGATTGGGGGAAAAGAAAGGGGCCATAGAATATGAGATGGTTGCATGGCATTACCAACTCAATGGACATGAGTTTGAGCAAACTTCTGGAAATGTTAAAGGGTAGGGAAGCCTGGCATGCTGCAGTCAATGGGGTCGCAAAGAGTTGGACACAACTTAGTGATTGAACAACAGTTCGTTACATAAGCCCTATTCCAAAACAAAAATGGGTGGGTGGATTCCTTTAATCATTTCTGTTTTTACTAAGATTATAGGGCTTGGGTAAAATCTACATTGTCTCTGGAATGAGAATAAAGTTAACTCTAAATTCTATGTGTATTAACTTAGAATACATTGGATATTTATAGTGATAATATATAATAACTGAATATGTTCATTAAACCCATCCTGCTAAACCCATTGATTCAGTAAGTGTTTATGGGGTTCACTGTAATGGATTATACCCTAAAGGAGGATGGAATTTACTCATGAATGCTGAACCTCAGAGAAACTAGATTACCAAAGGCAGGTTTGGGAATTAGTAGAAACTTTTTTTTTTGGTCTCTTTTTGACTCACTCTTTTGAGTCTGGACTTTCAGTTTAGACTTTAATCTTAAGTAAAATTTAAAGATAGTCTTTGGCAATGAAGGCAGGTGGGGGTGTAGGCCAAGGTTGTGCTTGAATGAGCTTATTTTGAAACTAAATGATCCAGTGATATATAGCTTTCTCTGTGTATTCCATTTTTGTTGTTGTTGTCAGTATTCCAAACCTAGTAGAGCTTTTAAAATGTGTAAATCATTTTTTAAATTTAAGCTTTCACTGGTGTAATAAAGAGGCTACCTTGGTTGCAATTGAAGTAGTTTGGAAAGAATTTAGGCCGTGATATGAAGCTGCTCTTTTGATCTGAAGATACTTCCGCTTTGTCATTATTGTTGATGTGATGATGATGAGTTGCAGGTGAAGAGTCAGCTGCCTTTCTTGAGAATGATATTTTATTCATGGAACCTTAGCAAAAACATACTGATAGATGCATGGCCCAATAAATATGTTTTTAACCAATTGAAAAAAGAAGCAAACAAACAAAAACCAAGGTAAATGGAGTTCTAGCAAAATTACCAATAAGATCTAGATTGGAAGACATAATTTAGTGTGAGTCATATTAGGTTTGTTAATTCCTTACCTCTTTGGAACATTATTTGGGGATTTGGATTAAGGAGAATTGAGAGATAAAACCATCTTTCTTGGAAGTTTTAACAAATAAGAAGTTTTAATAAAACACACAATTTTTAAAATGTGTTCCAATGGCTTTTGTCCACCATCTAACTCATTATTGTATGTAATATAACTAGAAGGATCTTGCCTTTGTATCACATGGCCCCTATACTCTATTGTGTTAACCTACATTCTCATACAAAATGATATGGTCAGATCATTTTGTACATATTTTGACCTGGACCTTGGAATGAGTCATTTATCAGAGGAATCTTAGTTCCTTCTAGGAGGAAATTAAATTTAGAGGCTACCACTGTATACTAGGAGTAAGCTTCATATTATGATTTACGTTCTCTTACTTCATATTAAGTATTCATCAATGAATGATTCTTATGGCCATTCTTATATTTTTCTTATACAAATTGCTTTTCTTTTAAATTACATAACCATTTAATAAAGCAGAATAGTAGTCATAATATGACAGACATGTAATCTAAAATTTAACATTGTTAGTATTTATCTTACTTGCTTTATATCCTATAGATAAAGAAACATACAAAAGTAACCATCTAGAAGTTGATGTGAATCATATACAAAAGAGTGTGTGTGGATGTTTTTTATATTTAAAATGTAGAGAAATGGCATAATGAGGTATGCATATTTTCTCAACATACTCTTTTAGTCAATGTGCTATTTTTGAGACTTGCCCATGTTAATATGAAAATGTGGTTTGATTGCTGTATAATATTGAATTGAATGAATAAACATCAGGTTAATTGTCTATTCTCTGACTGAAAGACTGTTAGAGTTGTACCATGTTGATCTTATATACAGTACTGCAGTAAGACATTCTGTCTCATGTCCCCTTGTAATCATGTACAAGATTTCCTCTAGGGAGGTTGTTTACAAGTGAAGTTGCTCTCTTGGATAATAGATATCTGTTTCATGCTACTAAGTATTAATAGAATTTCCTCTGAAAATTGCTTGCACAAACTTATACTTTACCATTATCAGTATTTCCATTACTTCAAGTCCTTTTTATTATTTGAAGTTATAAGATATTGACATCTGTAGAGTAACAGCTTTTTAATTTGTGTTTTCCTGATTAAGTAAAATCCTGCAGTTTTTAAAAGAAGTCTATTTGGGTTTCTTCATCATATTTATATTATTTGACAGTATTAGGGATAGTCAGATTTTCTTTTTCAAGTCAAATTTGATAACTTGTCTAGAATGTTGCTTAATCATCTGAATTTTTATATGTATTTGAATAAGTTAGTTCCAACAGTTGTTTATGATTTTAAATATGCTTAACTTTATGTATTTGTGTTCTGCTTTTCACTGGACATTTATTTGTCCTTCTCTATTTTCTGTTTCCTCTCAACTTTATTAAGATATAAGTATCATATGATTTTATGTACATTTAAAGTGTAAAAAGTGATGATTTGCTACAAATGCATACACACACATATGTATATATTGCAAAGTGATTACAAAATAAGGTTTATTAACATGTCATCATTGCACATAATTACATATTTTGGTGAGAATATTTAAGACCTAGTCTCTTAGTAACTTTTAAGCATATAATATAGTTGGTCTTTGAAAGACACAAGTTTGAACTGTGCAAGTCCATTCATATGTGAATTATTTTTCAATAAATACGTACTATAGTACTAAGATATTAAAAAGAGGTAGGGAGAATACACAAAAGGACTATACAGAAAAGATTGTATTGACCCATATAACCATGATGGTGTGATCACTCACCTAGAGCCAAGCATCCTGAAGTGCGAAGTCAAGTAGGCCTTAGGAAGAGGCACTGAACAAAGCTAGTGGAGGTGATGGAATTCCAGCTGAGCTATTTCACATTCTAAAAGGTGATGCTGTGAAAGTGCTTTATGCAACATGCCAGCAAATTTGGAAAACTCAGCAGTGGCCGCAGGACTGGAAAAGTTCGGTTTTCATTCAAACCCCAAAGAAAGGCAATGCCAAAGAATGTTCAAACTACTGCACAGTTGCACTCATCTCACACACTAACAAAGTAACGTTCAAAATTCTCCAAGCTAGGCTTCAACAGTACATGAACCAGGAACTTCCACGTGTTCAAGCTGGATATACAAAAGGCAGAGGAACCAGAGATCAAATTGCAAATGTCTGTTGGATCATCAGAAAAGCAAGAGAATTTCAAGAAAAAAAAAATGTACTTCTGCTTCATTGACTATGCTAAAGCCTTTGACTCTGTGAGTCACAACAAACAGTGGAAAATTCTTAAAGAGATGGGAATGCTAGACCAGCTTGCCTGCCTCCTGAGAAATCTGTATAAATGTCAAGAAGCAACAGTTTGAACCAGACATGGAATAAGGAACTTGTCCCAAATTGGAGAAGGAGTACATCAAGGCTTTATATTGTCACCCTGCTTATTTAAGTAATGTGTGGAGTACTTCATGCACAATGATGGACTGGATGTACAAGCTAGAATCAAGATTGCTGGGAATCAAAATATCAATGACCTCAGATACACAGATGACACCACCCTTATGGCAGAAAGCAAAGAGGAGCTAAAGAGTCTCTTGATGAAAGTGAAAGAGTGAAAAACTGACTTAAAACTCAGCATTCAAAAAACTGAGATCATGGCATCCAGTCCCATCACTTCATGGCAAACAGATGGGGAAACAGTGGAAACAGTGAGAAACTTCATTTTCTTGGGCTCCAAAATCACTGCAGATGGTGACTGCAGCCATGAAGTTAAAAGATGCTTTTTCCTTGGAAGAAAAGCTGTGACTGACCTAGACAGCATATTAAAAAGCAGAGACATGACTTTGCTGACAAAGGTTCCTCTAGTCGAAGCTATGATGTGAGACTTGGACCATAAAGAAAGTTGAGTGCTGAAGAATTGATGCTTTTGAACTGTGGTGTTGGAGAAGACTCTTGGGAGTCCCTTGGACAGCAAGGAGATCCAACCGGTTCATCCTAAAGGAAACCTGAATAATCATTGGAAAGACTGATGCTGAAGCTGAAACTCCAATATTTTGGCCACCTGATGCAAAGAACTCACTGATTAGAAAAGACCCTGATGCTGGGAAAGACTGAAGGCAGGAGAAGGGGATGACAGAGGATTAAATGGTTGTGTGGCCTCACCGACTGGATGGACATGAGTTTGAGCAAGTTTCAGGTGTTGGTGATGGACAGGGAAGGCTTACATTTTGCAGTCCATGGGGTCACAAAGAGTTGGACACAACTGAGCGACTGAACTGAACTGATAGTACCACATGATCATCAGTTTGTTGAATTACAGATGAAGAACCTCAGATGTGGAGGACATATTGTAAAAGTGCTATTCAGATTTCCTACTGCACATGGAGTCAGTGCCCTAATCGCCACGTTGTTCAAGGGTCAACTGTGAAGTATTAACTATAGTTGCAATGCTGAATATTAGATCCTCAGAGCACATTAATCTTCTAACTGGAAATTTGTAGCCTTAGACAATATCTCTGAATTTCTTCCATTCCTCAAGCCCTAGCAACTGCCATTCTACTCTGTTTCTATGAGTTTGGCTGTTTTTTCATTCCATATATAAGTAAGACCATACAATATTGTCTTTCTTTAACTTATTTCACTCAACACAGTGTGCGCAGGGTCCATCCATGTGGTTGTAAATGTCAGGATTTCCTTCTTTTTATGGTTGAATAGCCTTCCATTGTGGATGTGTCTATGTGTATGTATGGTACATTTCTTAAATGTATTCATCCATCAGTGGATGAATAGCCATGTCTTGGCTATAGTAGGTAACGTTGCAGATAACATGGAAGTAAAGCTATCTCTTTGAGGTAGTAATTTCATATCCTTTAGATATATACCCAGAAGCAGGATTGCTGGATCATGTGGTAGTTCTATTTTTAACCTCTCAAGGAACCTCCATATTGTTATCTACTGTAGCTGTACCAACAGTGCGCAAGGGCTCCCTTCACGTCTTCTCCAACATTTATCTCTTATCTTTATTATAACAGTCATTCTAACAGGTGTGAGGTGATATCTCATTGTGGTTTGGATTTGCATTTTTCTGAAGGTTAGTAATGCTGAACATATTTTCATGTACTTGTTGGTCTTCTGTGTACCTTCTTTGGAAAAATGTCTATTCAGATTCTCTTCCCATTTTGTTTCATTTTATTTTGCTTTTTTGCTATTGAGTTGTATGAGTTCTTCATATATTTTGGATGTTGATGTTGCTGCTTAGTTGCTAAGCCATATCTGACTCTTTGCAACTCTATGAGCTATAGCCCCCAGGTTCCTCTGTCCATAGGATTTCCCAGGCAAGAATACTGGAGAGGGTTGTCATTTCCTTCTCCAGTGGATCTTCCTGACCCAGATCAAACCTGATCAAAATGTCTCCTGCTTGGCAGGCACATTCTTTACCACTGAGCCACCTGGGGAGTCCATATTTGGGGTATTAACACCTGATATGATCTATGGTTTGCAAGTATTTTCTTCTGTAGATTGCCAATTCAGTTTGCTGATCCTTTATTTCTATATTGTTTTTCTTTGATATAATTTCACTTGTTGATTTTTGCTTTTATTGCTTGTGCTTTCCATATAATATAAAAAAATAATCATTGCCAAGATTAATGTCAAAAATCTGTTTCTCTATGTTTTCTTCTAGGACTTTCTGATTCTAGGTTGGCCTTCTCTGTTTCTTAATCAGCCTTACAAATTTGTTTCACTGTTATTAGTCTTTATAAACAAACAACTTCTGCTTTGTCTTCCTTATTTTGTTTGATTCAAATATTATAACAATTTGTCAACTACATATTATTATCCCTATGAAAAGATGAACACTCTTGAGTTCAGAGAGTTAGAGTTTTTTTCTCTTTCTTTCTCTGTCTCACACACATGTACACACACACACCAAACAAACAAAAAACAGGAAAAGTGTTAAAACCTGACTTAAACCCAAGTACTGTACTCTGACTCCAATCTTAGTTTTTGAATCTCCTTACCAGTAATCAGGAACTGAAGTCTTATTTATAAAGTTTATAGAAACATAAATTAATATGTAGAAAAGAAATTGTATACAGAACATACCCAGGCACATTTCCACTTTTCAGCATGTTGACAAATTGACTTCCTAAGGATCAACCAAAATATATTTTTTTCCATAGCAGCAGGCATAACTTTAGCTTCTGTTGAAAGGACCTGGGTAGTCATCTGTAGCATTCATTCATCCAGATGGTCAGCACCATAAAAATTTGGATGAAAATTAGGATATGCAGATGAGCTCTAGATGCTTCACAGCTTGACACTGCTGATTTTTTTTTTTTTTTAACTGTGCTTAAAAGCTCAGAGTCTTAGTGTGGAACAGGGGGAGAAGCTATTGTTTACATAATAATTGTTATAATTCCAGTATAAAATCTTCTATAATCTCAGTTGTCACTTTGTGTCATGTTTAGAGGACAGTTATCTTAAGCTTTTTTTCTAAAACAGACTTTAGAGAAAACTAGTCTGTCTCCCTCATTAGACTGAGTTGCCTATTTGCTATAACACTATAGGTAAGCATGCTCTTTCATATAACAGAGAGAAACCAAACTTCCTTGAAAAACATCAAAGCTGTACCACTTCTTTGCTGTCTAGATTAGTACCAGTTTTAATGCCAATATGGTGGGTTTCTAACTTGTATGAATAAATATTCGTTAAGCTTCTTCTAAATGTTTGGTAGCTTAAAATATTATGTTTTTAAAATATCTAAAATTGTATAAACATAATTTTCAGAGAAAAAATTTAACTCATTTTATTCCATGTTTCAAATGTCATATCTGTTGGGGATAAAATTAATTAAAACTGCAATATTTTAAGCTCAATCATTGTCCATATTTTTGTTCTTAAATTTGAATTTAGAAATGTCAGGTAAATATATACAATATATGTCTGACTCTGAAAAGAATTCTCACTTATTTAAATTAGAAATATTAAGAAGAAAAAACAAAAACTTTAAAAGAATGAAATTAGAACATTCTCTAACACCATGTATAAAAATAAACTAAAAATGGATTAAAGAGCTAAATATTAAGATCAGATAATGTGAAATTCCTAGAAGAAAACATAAACAGCCCACTCTTCGACATAAATCACAGCATTTGGCGGGGGGTCCTATCCCCTAAAGTAAAGGAAATAAAAGCAAAAATAAACAAATGGAACCTGATTAAACTTAAAATCTTTTGCACAGCAAAGGAAACCATTGACAAAATGAAAAGACATCCTGCTGAATGGGAGAAAATATTTGCAAATGATACGACAGATAAGGGATTAATATTCTAACATATTTAAACAGCTCGTACAACTCAACATCGAAAGTAACAAACAACCTGATTAAAAAATGAGCAGAAGGATTGAATAAACATTTTTCTGAAGAGGAAAGGCAGATGGCCAACAGGCATGTGAAAAGATGCTCAACATCACTAATCATCAGGAAAATGCAAATCAGAACCACAATGAGATATCACCTCACACCTGTCAGAATGCCTATCATCAAGAAGAACACAAATAACAAATGTTGGCGAGGATATGGAGAAAGAGAACTCTT
The DNA here is from genome assembly GCF_002263795.3 of Bos taurus. NCBI lineage: Eukaryota > Metazoa > Chordata > Mammalia > Artiodactyla > Bovidae > Bos > Bos taurus. Next base: position 73,055,409 of record NC_037330.1, read on the forward strand.
GTACACTGTTGGTGGGAATGTAAATTGATGCAGCCATTGTGAAAAACAGTATGGAGGTTTCTCAAAAAACGAATAATAGAATTACTATATGACCCAGCAATTCCACTGCTGCCTATATATTTAAAATGACAAAAATACAAGTTGGAAAAGGTATGTGCACCCCAGTGTTCATAGTAGCAGCATTTACAACTGTGAGGATATGGGAGCAACCTACGTGTCTATCAATAGATTAAGGGATAAAGAAGCTGCTGTACACACACACCAACACATACACAACGGAATACTAATCAGTTATTTAAAAAAATAACAAAAATGTGCATATGCAGCAACGTTGATGGATTTGGAGGACATTATGCTAAGTGAAATAGAGAATGACAAGTGCTGTATGATATCACTTATATGTGGAATCTAAAAAATACAACAAACTTATGAATATGACAAAAAAGAAGCAGACTCAACAGATATATAGAACAAACTAGTGGTTACCAGTATGTAGCGGGCAGAGGAGGTGGCGGGGGGTAATTTAAGGGTGCAGAAGTGAGACCTTAAAAAGAAAGAAAAGAGATTTGTTTGAAGTCATAAAATCATCATTTCGTAATAAAACATATTATAGTAAGGCCAAAAATGGAGAATGCATTATTTTATGAGTTGTGTAATTTAAGAATAATAATCTTATCTTCTGTAAATACCATACTATAGCTAAGATATGTTTGAAGAACATAGAGTAAGATAAAAGTAAATAAAATCTATTTTTATTCACAATTTTGAATAGGCTTTACGGGAGCTCACTATACCATTTTCAAAAAATAAAAGCTGATGCTCCTTCTGTGCCATGAGTGTTAAAGCACAGGAGACATTCCTTTTCACTGTCAAGACCTAGTAGGAAGAATGACAGAGAATGCCTTCTAAAACTAGAGCAGTAGTAGACAGAGATATACTTTTTCCCTTCCTGACAATATATGTGGTATATCTTCACATAAAATATAATGGTAAAGACTAATATTAATGGTAGTATAATTAAACCATGTAACTTTATCTAAGGCATCCTGAAAGCTTAACAATTATTTCATAGCAATTCTTATATGATAAACTTTATCTTGAGTTGGACTTTGCTGGTGGTGAAAGATGTGGAGAAAGAATACACAGAATTGGCAGTGGTAAAGAATCCCCCTGCCAATGCTAGAGATGGGTTCAATCCCTGGGTTGGGAGTATCCCCTGAAGAAGGAATATCAACCACTCTAGTATTCTTGCCTGGGAATTCCCATGGACAGAGGAGCCTGGTGGGCTATAGTCCATAGGGTGGCAAAATTGTTGGGCACAGCTTAGAAACAAACCTCCACCACTATATATTGAGTTACAGTCAACTGACCACCATATAATCCTCAGGACTACAAATCAGAGTCATTTATGAATTTATCAGACCGATTCAATTATTTTCACATTTATCAGTTTTGAAACCCATACCATATTTCATCAAATCCAGGATGATCTCTGTTATAAGACATACTATTTTTGTCTCTATGAAACAAAAAAATCCAATTAAATGACCCTCTATTAATGCTAAACTCAATCCTAATTTCAGGGGTGATATAATGTGAAAAGTCACATCTCAAAATTGAGGAAATGTGATATTCCCTTATGGCAGAAAGCGAAGATGAACTAAAGAGCCTCTTGATGAAAGTGAAAGAGGAGAGTGAAAAAGCTGGCTTAAAACTCAACATTCAGAAAACTAAGATCATGGGATCTGATCCCATCACTTCATGGCAAACAGATGGGGAAACAATGGAAATAGTGACAGACTTTATTTTGGGGGGCTCCAAAATCACTGCAGATGGTGACTGCAGCCATGAAATTAAAAGATGCTTGCTCCTTGGAAGAAAAGCTATGACTAACCTATTCAGCATATTAAAAGGAAGAGGCATTACTTTACCGACAAAGGTCGGTCTTAGTCAAAGCTATCGTTTTTCCAGTAGTCATGTATGGATGTGAGAGTTGGACTATAAAGAAAGCTGAACACCAAAGAATTGATGCTTTTGAACTGTGGTGTTGGAGAAGACTCTTGAGAGTCTCTTGGACGGCAAGGAGATCCAACCAGTCAATCCCAAAGGAAATCAATCCTGAATACTAATTAGAAGGACTGATGCTGAGGCTGAAACTCCAATCCTTTGGCCACCTGATGCGAAGAACTGACTCATTGGAAAAGATCCTGATGCTGGGAAAGATTGAAGGTGGGAGGAGAAGGGGACAACAGAGGATGAGATGGTTGGATGCCATCACCGACGCAATGGACATGAGTTAGAGTAGGCTCCCGAAGTTGGAAGCCTGGCGTGCTGCAGTTGGAAAGAGTCGGACATGACTGAGCAACTGAACTGATATTGTCTTAATATTCTTGTGCTTAATCTTCCACATTTCAGCCTCATCATTTTAAAGTGCTGTATTCCATTATCAAATATTATTTGTCATTTTGTGATATTAGTTTTTCTTTTCTGTGGTTCAGTATCATACAAAATCAACTGATAGTCTACAGTGTTCCATTTTGCTTTTGTATGTCACTTCTTATTTTTTTTAATGAAAAAGAAAATATTTTGTTTTATTACAGTGACCCTTTAATGAATATTAAGAACATCTCTTGCTGAGTTGTAACTTAGAAATGCTTCAGTTTTTAACCCATTTTTTTAAATTGACTATGATCTAATTTATTTTGTAGTAATTTAACAATGAATCTATGTGTGTCACATTGAACATAAAATGAGTGTGCTATAAAGATTTAAATGTCATTTGAAATTAATGTATCAAATTGTATAACTCTTGTAATAATTATAATAGCAAAGTTCTTATAACATTGCTAAATGTTTTAGCTTTAGCCTTTTTCTTATCTTACCTTAATGCTTTAAGGTAGATATGTGGATAATGGAAAAGCAAGTACAGAATGAAAACAAATAAAAATTTAACTGTGGTTGATGTACCACCCAGATTACTTTGAGGAATTAAAAAACAAAACAAAACCTGCCTTGCTCAAGGTCATATATGTTTCTAGGAAGTCTGCATCCAATGATTGATCATCACAGAGCATATAAAGCCCAGGTGTCCTTGACCTAAATGGAAATGACTATGAAAGCCTGTCATATCCTCAGAGAACCACATAGAGTTGGCTGAAGTCTTTCTTTGGACTGCATCATTGATCAGATTCTCCCTCTGCTCAGTCCTGTCTCCCACCTTTAGGTGTTTAATTCTAGGAGCATCCCCTAATAAATGTCCTATTTTCAAGTGTCTATGTAGAAGTCTACTCCTTGAGAAACCTAACCGGGACAGGAACCTGACCCAAATTTACAAATGAAATACATAAATGTTTTCTCTTTACCCAGGCTTCAAAATACAAGATGGACATATTTCGTGATCATTGTTTGTGGAGGAAGAATTTAGTCATATTCCTTCATCAATTGCTTAGCAATGTTTAAATGAGAGTACACTGGCAAGTCATTCTGTTAGCAGTAACAGTACTGCTATTAATGAACAATAATGAAAGGGAATTATCTTTTCCATAAACTAGCGGTCAGATCCATACATTGGAAAACACAAAGGATAAACAACTCTGAATTGGAAAACATAAAGTGAAGACAGCCTTTGTTTGACCCAGTGAGTCTAAATCCAGGAGCTTTAGAAGCTAGATAAAGCCCGCTATTTTTCTTAGTTTTTATTCTGAGGGAAGGATTGCATCCAAAATAAGTTTAGTTTCATTTCTCTTGCATTTTGTTTGTGCAGTTGTTTCCCAAGTGATTGATACTGGTCTGTGTACAAATAAACTTTATTTGTAAATTGCATATTATGAGTATTTAAAGAGTTGTATCCTGGCATGAAAAATGGTTTTTTATTTAATCTTCCATGTTTTGGTCACTATTCTAGGTATTGGGAATTCAGTGATGATTAAAACTTCTCTGGTTCCTAAATATCTTGGGGTGAAGATAATTTATTCTACTGCTAAAGGTATATTTGAGAGATGTATAAAAACAAAATACAGTGTAATTACAAAAGATATAATAAACTCTGACTGATATGTTGAGGTGTCTTACAATATAAAGGGGTTATATTAGAGCTGAATTTTAGGAAAGAAATAGAAATTCACTATATATGGAAGGAAGGAAGTCTATTTAAATGCTAAGAAACTGAAGTTAAAGAAAGTAGAATATATTCATATAGAGGGGCTTTCTCCAAATGTTCTTGGAAGAAACTGACAAGAATATAAGAAAGGCAGAGTCTGGACTTTATTCTAAAATCCACCAGAGCCATCAGAAGTTCTATAAGCAAGAAAGCGTGATGTTTAAATTTGTTTCAGAAAGCTTGTAGCGCAGAGGAGGATTGGGAGAATAAATTAGGAAGTAAAGAAATTTATGTCAAGAAGATCCTTTAAAACACTAGTTATAGAGAAAACATTAGAGTTTCTATCTAGGGAAGTGATTGTGAAAATAGGGAAAGACCTTTTAGAAAGATATTTCAATGGTAGACACAAAAGGAATAAGAGACTAATCAGACATAGTACAAAAGTAGGGTGAGAGAAAGAGAAGAACCAATAGTGACAATAAGATTTGTCTATTATTATTATTAATATTTGAGTATTGGGTTTTCCCAGTGGCTGCAATACAGGAGACCCAGGTTCAGTCTCTGAGTCAGGAAGATCCCCTTGAGAAGGGAATGGCTGCCCACTCCAGTATTCTTACCTGGAGAATTCCATGGATAGATGAGCCTGGTGGGCTACAGTCCATGGGATCGCAAAGAGTCAGATTTGACTGAGCAACTAACAATTAACTTTTCAGTTTCATAGCAGATTAACCAACATTGTGATAATTTCAGTTTGGCTGCAAAAGGACTCAGCCATACCTATACATGTATCCATTCTCCCCCAAACTGCCCCCACATCCAGGCTGCCACGTATCATTGAGAAGAGTTCCACATGTTGTATCTTGTTGGTTGTCCATTTTAAATAGTAGTATGTACATGTTGATTTCAAACTCCCTAACTATTCCTCCCCCATCCTTCCCTCCTGGCAACCAATCTTGAGTTGAGGAAGAATACCTTACCAGGAATCATCATAAGCAGCAGGTGTATTTAATAGTCTCTAATGGAGATGCTGAGAAGTAGGTCAAAAGAATGGCTAATGCACTTTTTATTTGTTTGTTTGTTTTTAACCTGAGCAACATTGATTTATAGGGCTTTACAGGTGGCACAGTGGTAGAATTCATGTGCCAGTTTGATCCCTGGGTCAGGAAGATCCCTGGAGTAGGAAATGGCAGCCCACTCTAGTATTCTTGCCTGGGAAATCCCATGGAAGAGGAGCCTGATGGACTACAGTCCATGGGGTCTCAAAGAGTTGCCCGTGACTGAGCACACATACACACATTGATTTATAGTCTTAGGTTATTGATAGCTAAAATATGATCATTGAAAGGAAAGTGTATATGTATTCAGTTAACTTGGACTAGTTGTTTCTAGTGGTATTGTGATAAAAATGAGTATGTTGTTCAGTTGGAAAATATATACAAGGACATGTGTATTTGGTTTTGATAGAAATTTTAGAAGAAAAGTTGTAGCATTATAAGAGAGTACTAAATAAGAGAGTTCTGTTATTCATGGAACTTTAAAACTCTGGGTTCTGTGCTCTGGTTGTTAAAAACAATGTTCTACTTACTCATATGAGGGATAAATGTAATACAGTTATTAGTTGGGTTTTGAGATTCAGGTTGTTAGAAATTGCCTAGGTTGGACAAGTTTATATAAAATTAAAGGAAGGATTTTACAAGCTGGAAGTGGCATAAACTTTTATTGTATCCCTTCATTGCAAGTATATATATATGTATAACTTGCTTTTAGAGATTTTAATTTGTAAGATTGCTTAACGGCTTCCAGGTGGCGCTATTGGTAAAGAATCCACCTGCCAATGCAGGAGATGTAAGAGATACAGGTTCCATCCCTGGGTTGAAAAGGTCCCGTGGAGGAGGGCATGGCAACCTGCTCCAGTACTCATGCCTAGAGAATCCCACGGACAGAGGAAGCTGGTGGGCTATAGTCCTTAGGGTCGCAAAGAGTCAGACATGACTGAAGTAACTTAACATGCATGTAGGCAATATCCTTAGTACATAGCAAATAACACAATTAAGCAATAAAAGTTTAGTTGAATGTGTTTATATTTTGAGTTATATTTTGTCTTTGATTTTATTGTAGCATAAGTCTGAGGTTTTATGTTGTACTGGTATAGAGCTTAATGTAAAATATCTCATATTTTATGTTTTTATATAAATATTCTGGTTTTTATTACTTCATAAATATAGCTCTCTCTTTTTTAAAAATTATATCCAAAACTTCTGCTAAACAAATCTATGAAAGTGAAACATAGGAAATTACAATATTAAACATGAAAACTTTCTGGACCAAGTTACCACTGATATCTAATATTGACACAACTTCAAATGAAAATCTTATTTCCCTTTTGGGAAAAGAGAGAACAAGTACAAGAAACAGCCATTAGGAGAGAAATTTCAATTTTGCAAGTGCAAGAAAGAAGCATTAAGCTATAATTAAAAAGAAGTTACTGGAGACTTCTATAAAGCTCCAAGCCAATTTAATTAATGCAACCAATCTACTTTTCTTTGTACACTATTAAAAAAAAAATAGTAATCTGAGAATCAGCTTCCAGGTCTATGGAATTTTGCAACATATATTTTAAAAGCTAAATAAATTTTAATTTTCCATGGAATTAAAATAATCTTAAAATTATCCTGGGTTAGAGATTATGATATAAATAAATCATTACATTACTAACAAGAGTCATACATGACGATGAGAAAAATTAATACAACCTATTTTAATAGAACTAAAATATAAAGACACATATTTGGTTTTATCTCTGAGTTTTGATATGCCATAAAGAAGGAGCATTACATTCACAAACTGCCAAGTAACATATCATGCAGTTCTGAAATGACTAGATCATCAGTGTGCCACAGGTTTTCTAATAAGTAGAATCAGTGGAGTACTCAAATGTTCTTTCTAGAGTAGTTTTAGTGTTCACACAGTAGACTTCAATTACACAGATACAAAACAAACTCTTTTAATAGGATACCATTTTTTTTGTACTATAGAGTGGTATTTCAGCACAGAATACTTGAAAGGAATATTGAATAAAGAGAGAAAGAAAAGAAGGCAGAGATAGTGTGCATGGCAGGAGTGGAGATGGAGACAGGAGGGTATTCATTTGCCAGGTAATAGAAGTAGACTGGAGAAGGAAATGGCAACCCACTCCAGTGTTCTTGCCTGGAGAATCCCAGGGATGGGGAAGCCTGGTGAGCTGCCATCTAGGGGTCGCACAGAGTTGGACATGATTGAAGCCACTTAGCAGCACCAGCAGCAACAGCAGTTGCTGTTATGACATGTATACACAATATGATATAAACTACCTTAAGATTTCTTCTTATAACAAACATGAGTAGTTTTAGACACTTTCATTGATTTAAAAGATATATAATAAAAGGACATTATTTTAGCTTAATTATTTAGTTATTAAAATCTGAAAATTTCTTTATTAGCCAATATATTAACCATAAAACACAGTGCTTTATCCAAGAAAAATAATAATTTTTCCAGATGTTAGTTGACTGATATCCTTAGATTTTCTTCCTGTTAAGTTTTTATTATACTTACAATAAACATGTTACATTACATTTATTAAGTATTTCAATATCAATATATGCTTTTATCTATCCAATTTCTCAAAGATAATTCCAAGGTGGTATTTGGAGATGAGTCAGTTAATAAGATTATTATATAATTGCTAATGATAAGTATCAACAGTTATTAGCTCAGGTAAAATATTTTCAACCTACTTACAAAGGTACTCTTCTGTTAAAATAACTTTCAATTATATAAAGTTGTATTTTACTTCAGGAAGTTGTGGTATCTTATGCAACCCTTTTAAAGCATTAAAGTAGAATTGCACATGCTAAAATTCATAAACTATCCATTTCTTCATTCCTCTTACCCATCTATGTATCCACTGACATGATACAGTGTACTGAACTATAGTCAGTGAAACACTAATTGTATTTTGTGAGATTACTAAAAAGATATGATTCTCTTCTGTAGTGCTAGTTTTCTTGTGCAGTATAGTGCTAAGGAAAAACTTGTCCATAAGCATTTCACAGCTTAATGTCAAAGCCCCTGCATAAGATGTAAAGGAACAAGAACTGTACTTTGATACTTTCTGGTAGGAAAGTGTTCATCAGATATTTTATAATGCATACAAACTTCAGTATCAATGGGTATTATACCCAGTTCAACCAAATTTAAAAATGGATATCAGCTATTTATTCCCATGCCTTAAATAGAATAAAAGTTTTAAACAATTTAATTCAAATGGTATCTTGTAAGAACAGTTTGATTTTTTTTCTTCCCCAGAATGTCATATCTATTCAGATCCACAAACCTGATATCATTATGCATCACTGACTATGCCTCTTGTTGGAGTGGACAACAAAATTGACAAACTCAAGCACAGATTAGGGAAATCACTCAGTGTAAAACCACAGTTCAAGAAGGATTTGGAGCAAGTAAATTATCTGTAAATTATGGTACCTTATCTTCAAAGTTTTATAAATTGAATAAGTTGTACTGCTTAAAATTGGAGTAGACATCTAGTCAATTTTTTCCTGTAGTAAGAAATGGTTATGGTGTTAAAATATGCATTTTATCTTCTGTTTGGAGCTTGAGGTATGGCAAGATGAATCTCATCTTTACATAAAATCAGAATGCATTTCACACTGTCAACATTTTACAAACCAGTTTGAGCAGAGCACTCATTAAGAGTAATGGAAATTGAACATATACAGATACTGTTACACCACAACAAAATTTAAATCTCTAATGTACAGGGTATTACCAAGTATGAAAGATTCATGAGTTAAGTTAGGATCTTAAAATTAAAAGGTATATAATTTGGTTTACAAATCAAGTTGATCTTTCTCATGTTTGCAGAACTTGCTATTTTGTCACCAATGTTGCTGCAACTACAAAGGTAGTTCTCTACTGCTTTAACCAGGTGTGATGCATCTAGCATGAAATAAATGTAGGGTAAATGAATGCCTGTGTGATCATATTGGGAATTTTTGGCAAAATTTTCAAAGGGTGTTGGGGGCCTAAAACATATCCTCCCCTGCTCTGGAAATGTTTCACTAGCATTCCATCTAATTTTAAAATTCTTTTTAGGACATTCTCCCCCACCCCCACCTGTTCTTTAGTTACCAGATTTATATTATATTTTGGTGAATATCTTAGTCAGCTGGGGCTGCTGTAACAAAGACTATTTAAGTAATAGAAAAGTTTTCTGCCAGTTCTGGAGACTGGAAGCTCCAAAATCAAGGTACCAGCAGGTTTGGTTTCTCCTGAGGCCTCTCAGCTTGCAGACAAATATCAGCTCACTGCATCTTGTATGGCCTTTGTTTTGTGCTTACACATCCTTGATGTCTCTCTTCTTAGAAGGCCACCAGTCCTATTGGATTAGGGGCCCCACCCTCATAACTTCATTTAACCTTAATTATCTCCTAAAGGGCCTGTCTTCAAATGCAGTCACATAGGGGGTTAGGCCTTCAACATGAATTTTGAAGTGAGAAAATTCAGTCCATACAGACAATCATTATTCTTTCTCTTTTTACACTAAAAAGTTAAAATCTGGTCTCGTTTGCAAGCCTCCATGGGTGTCAGACTCGTTCCATGTGTTTAGACCTCATTTTACACAATTATTTTGCTGGTGGAAAATGTTTAAATTGAAATGAATGTTAATTATAAGCAGTTTAGTAATTGAGTTTAGAAGTTAATCCCTTGGATCTAGGCCAAGCTGTCCGGATTTGGATCCCATCTCCACCATTTGTTGGTTAGGACCTTGAGGAAAGTTATTCTCTATGCCTGAATCTCATTTGTAAAGCTGGTATATCTAGTGCTTTAAAAGTGACTCACAAAGTATTATAAAAGCTTCTGACAAATAGTAAATACCTTATAAGCATTGTATACTTTTCTATATATTCTAACTAATACTTAAAGGAATACTTTTATTGTAAGTGAAGGAGAATTTAAAAAATACATATTTTCAATTGCAAGTTGGTGAAATGTATGCACTCTGGTGTCAGGCTGCCTTGATTTGTATTCCTGGCTCTGTCACTTTTTAACTTAATGTTATTTGAGAAATCATTTAATATCTCTAAGCCTAATTTTGCTTATGGGCAAAACGACAATTAGAAATAGCACTTCATGGGGCTGTTGTGAATATTACATGTAATAATGTAGATAAAACACTCACAGCATTGCTAGGCACAAAATGGGAATTATTACTCATGACATTTCACTTATATAAATATTAATAGAAAGATGAGCATCTTTGATTTGACTATACTAAATGCTTCATGCTTTATTTTTTAATTCAGCCAAACCTGAACCATAGTCAGAGTCTTTTTAACTGCCATTACTGCAATTCAAGTTTTTCCTCCTACTTTTGGGAATGGTTCTGAGTAGGAAAATGGAGAAGGTGTTCAGCTCCCAAAGCAGTCTCCTGCAGATTGATTCTGTTTGTCTGTTTGAAGTTTGGGTAGATGATGAGCAGTGCCAGTGTTTCATTTCAAAATCTGTGGATAGGAAATGGTTAGGTAGATATGGTATTCTGATGAAACAAACCCAAGTCTGATGAATCCAAATCCAATCCCTATTTACAGCCAGTCACTAAACTATTGGTGTAGTAGGGTAATGATTTCCAAAGAAATATAAAATTTTAAGGAGGAACTGGGTGATTTAGCTGGGTCAACAGACTTAATAGGATCCTTACAACTTTGCCCCCTCTTTGACTCAAAAGTTACACATCTTCTAATTTATCCTTAGAAAATAATAGGTCAAATGCACAAAATATAAATATGATGTCCCATAAAAGATGAAAAAATAGTTTGCAATCTTGTATGATTATACTTTTTTTTTAATTAATTTTATTTTATTTTTAAACTTTACATAATTGTATTAGTTTTGCCAAATATCAAAATGAATCTGCCACAGGTATACATGTGTTCCCCATTCTGAACCCTCCTCCCTCCTCCATCCCCATACCATCCCTCTGGGTCGTCCCAGTGCACCAGCCCCAAGCATCCAGTATCGTGCATCGAACCTGGACTGGCATCTCGTTTCATACATATTTTACATGTTTCAATATATATGGAATTTAGAAAGATGGTAACAATAACCCTGTGTATGAGACAGCAAAAGAGACACTGATGATTATACTTTTTTATATGCCTGCTTTTACTGTATATGTATATGAAAAATATACATATATATATATATAATGTGTGTGTTTGTGTGTGTGTGTGTGCTTGTGTATGTGCTAAGTTACTTCAGTAGTGTCTGACTCTTTGCGACCCTATGGCCTGTAGCCTGGAAGGCTCCTCTATCCTTGGGTTTCTTCAGGCAAGAATACTGGAGTGGGTTGCCATGCACTTCTCCAAGGGATCTTCCCAACCTAGGGATAGAACCCATATCTCTTATGTCTCCTGCATTGGCAGGCAAGTGCTGTACCACCCAGGTGGTACAGTGGTAAAGAATTTACCGGCAATGCAAGAGATCTAGGTTCAATCCCCTGGGTTGGGAAGATCTCCCAGAGAAGCGAATGGCAATCCACTTTAATATACTTGCCTAGAAAATTCTGTGTACAGAGGAGCCTGGCAAGCTACACAGTCCATGGGGTCACAAAGAGCTGGACATGACTGAGCAACTAACACTTCACTTTCCAGTATTCTTGTCTGAAAAATTCCACTGACACAGAAGCCTGGCTGGCTACAGTCCATGGGGTTGCAAAGAGTCAGACACATTTGCGCATGCATGCAGACCTATATTCTATATATACTGTCAATAAAGTAATAGTGGTTATTTGGGATGCTTATAATTTGTTTTCTCCAGGATGTTTGATATTTGATCTGCAGTTATATATGCATTCTAATAATAATACTAGTAATAAGATCTGAAATTAATGATAATTTATAATTCAGACACTGCAAATAAATGTCATGACCCTAGACTGAATGATGTGTACTTTCTGTTTCTTAGTTTGCTCATTTATTGAAAGAAAACAAGAAAACAGACCTTCTCTGCCTCATAAGATTACTGTAGGAATAATACAGAATGAAGAATGTAAAAATACTTTGCAGTGTTGAAAGAACAATTAGGGTTAGTGACAATAGTAAAAATAAGAATGATGATTCTCATCTGAGATGATTAAGGGATACAGTGTACATTTTGTTTTTTGTTTTTGTTTTTTTTTTGTTTTTTGGAAAGCATATTCTTTAGAAACACAAATTCCATTAAAAGCCTATTCTGGGCAGAAATTTAACTAGAGAGGAATGACTGTATTTGGATACTGCTGATGAAAGAATGGGGCCAGCATAATGGAAGCCATGGCACTCAGGGCCACTGCTCTCTGGTTTGATCCCAGCTGGCCGAGCCACAGGAGCTTTTGCACAAACACTGTCAACATATTGCTTGTTCAGGCAGAGTTTATCTTGCTTCAGTTATTGGGGCACTAACAAAGCCTCAGAAGTAAAGGAGCCTCAGTTCCTCTACATGCCTGGAGAGAGGATTAGAGGGCTTCTTTCCTTTGGGTAACTGTGTCTGGTTTCTGTATTTGGAGGGCTTATTTTTAATAACTGGAGAGAAAAAGGCAAAGTGAAAATGTTCTTTCCGAGAGACTGGACAGGCAATACAATTTGTGATAAAGGACTCTTCTTTCTTCAGAATAAATGACACAGACTTAATTACCCATCACTTCTCTGCACCTGACTTAAAGCCTTGTCCTCCTGGATATCACAGTTTTTAGTAAAACAAATATAAGAAAGGAGGATTTTTTTCTTATTTTAATTATTTCAACTTTTAGATATTTCTTTTTGTTCCAGTATAGGAAAATTTATAAACACAACTTATAAGCACAACTTTTTGTTCTTTAAGCTAAAATTGGGTCTATAAAGCCATCTCATCACTATGTATTATTTTATAGGATATTAGTTGTCGAAAACTATATTATATCTAATATATGGAAGAAGACATCTTGGAGGGAGATTCTTGGTTATAAATCTTAGGAGGAGCACATAGCCATGTAATCAACACTAGTCTTGGCTTTGTAGCTGGTTACTGCTTTGAGGGCCAACAGTCCTGTTTCAATTTGTGCACATATGCAGTTGTTGGCCAAAAAAGTTTGTTTGGGTTTTTCCATGACATCTTAGAGAAAAAACTGAATGAACTCTGTGGCCAACCCAATACATGTTGGATAATCCCCTGATGCTCATTTTAGGATGGCATGTCATATGCTTTTATGAGCTGCTAAAATGTTTCATCTGCATTTTTGTCTACACAGTTATAATTATAATAGAAACTAACCCTAGATTCATAATGTGCTGGGAATAAAAGTGGCTTTAGTATACGTGAGACTTGGGTTTGAATTCAGGCTCTGTCATTTACCACTTTTGACCTGGGACAAGTCCCTGGTGGCTCAGATGGTAAAGAGTCTGCCTGCAATGCAGGGGATATGGGGGATATCCCCTGGAGAAGGAAATGGTAACCAACTCCAGTATTCTTGCCTGAAGAATCCCATAGACAGAGGAGCCTGGTGGGCTACAGACCATGGGGTCACAAAGAGTTGAACATGACTAAGTGACTAACACTTTCACTTTCAAGTCAATTAAATTATGGAAGTCCAGAGTTTTTATCTTATTTTGTACAGAATTTTATAGGATTGGAGAATAAATATATAAAACACAGTGCCTATGAATCAAGGGAATAATAGGTTACTCAAGGAGAATATTTAGTTTTAAAACTTGTAAATGTATCATATACATTTTTTAATGATCCTGATTCATGAATAACTTGAATCCAAATTGAGCTTTATTTGTTTCAAAATATATGCTGCATCCAGACTTTTCCAAAACATTTGAATCTTTAAAAGTTCAACATATAGGAAGAACTTCCTTCTTTGCCTCCCCTTGCATTTTTTTAATACCATTGATTGATATCATTTCACTCAGTTTAGATACTCATGTGTGTCCTTCCAAATGAAAGAAAAGAGTTGGAGATAAATTCTCTCTGAAAGTGGATACCCTTTTAAGATAGATACATGCATATATATAACTGAATTGCTTTGCTGTACACCTGAAACTAACACAATATTAATCAAATATACTCCAATATAAAATAAAAATTAAAATAAAAGAAAACACAACATATTACACAATAAAATGGTCATGGAAAGTAATATAAAATAAAATTGGTTAATAAGAGTCTGTGAGCAGGCCCCGGTTTCTCCTTCAATGCAAGTTATCTTGGGAAAACATACCCACTTGGGGTTTGACAGGCAGAAGCCACTACAGTCAGCTCAGTTGACAAGCTGGCTCTTGCCCCAGGTATTAGAGGAGCAGTCCATCTGCATTTACTTTATACTGAAAAGTGATTTGCCAGCAAGAGGCTACTGAGACACCTGCAGAACTCTCTTTCTCTGACACTGGCAACAAAAGACTTCAGGAAGCTGCATGTGTCTTTTGGGAGTCCATCAGTCTAGTCACTAGGCAAAACATGTGTCCCCAAAGTTCTTTGTGACCTCTTTATTTCATGCTCTGTTCATAGTTATTGAACTCATTTGCATCTTCACACTGCTCTAGAAGCTAGGCATTTAAAGATGAATAAGGGGAGTCTTTTTTCCTCTCAGAAGTTGGAGAGACATAAATGCATGTAGGCCAAGTTATAGCACCTAACAAATACTGTTACTGAATATGGTCAGTGCTGTCACAGAAATACATACCAAATATTATCATATCACAGAATAGGGAGTGAAAAAGTCTGCCTGAATGATTCTGGAAGGCTTCAGAGAATGGGTGATATTGGAGCTGGGTTTGAGAGTTGAATAATGAGGATTGGAAATGGAGAAATATTTTGTGGGCAGAAGAAACAAACTGAAAGTGTTAGTTGTTCAGTCGTGTCCAACTCGTTGCAACCCATGTAGCCCGCCATTCTCCTCTATTCATTGGATTTTCCAGTCAAGAATACTGGAGTGGGTAGCAATTCCCTTCTCCAGGGGATCTTCCTGACCCAGTGATCAAACCTGGGTCTACTACATTGCAGGCATATTCTTTACCATCTGAGCCACCAGAGAAGCCCAAACTAAGGCTGAGAGAAAGGTAAATTTGTAATTCTTAAGAACATTTTTATATACAGGCTATAAGTATATTTTGTTTAGAGTTGTAGTTCAAGAAATTAAAGTTCAGACCCATTCAGGAAAAATCTTGAATAATGTACTGTGTTCAGTTCAGTCGATCAGTCTGTCTGACTCTTTGTGACCCTATGGACTGCAGCATGCCAGGCCTCCCTGTCTATCACCAACTCCCAGAGTCCACTCAAACTCATGTTCATTGAGTTGGTGATGCCATCCAACCATCTCATCCTCTATCGTCCCCTTCTCCTCCTGCCTTCAATGTTTCCCAGCATCAAGGTCTTTTTAAATGAGTCAGCTCTTCGCATCAGGTGGCCAAAGTATTGGAGTTTCAGCTTCAACATCAGTCCTTCCAATGAATATTCAGGATTGATTTCCTTTAGGATGGACTGGTTAGATCTCTTTGCAATCCAAGGGACTCTCAAAAGTCTTCTCTAACACTACTGTTCAAAAGCATCAATTCTTTGGTGCTCAACTTTCTTTATAGTCAAACTCTCACATCCATACATGACCACTGGAAAAACCATAGCCTTAACTAGACAGACCTTTGTTGGCAAAGTAATGTCTCTGCTTTTTAATATGCTGTCTAGGTTGATCATAACTTTTCTTCTAAGGAGTAACCGTCTTTTAATTTCATGGCTGCATTCACCATCTGCAGTGATTTTGGAGCCTGAAAAACTAAAGTCTGTCACTGTTTCCACTGTTTCCCTATCTATTTGCCATGAGTGTACTGTATAGCTTGGACTTTATTTCTGAAGCAGTGGTATCCTAGCTATTTCAAAACTGTTATTAGGGAAAGGTAAGAATGAAACCATGTTGCAGAAAATTATCTCAAGTGGCAATGGGGGAAATAGCCTAGGGTTAAGGATTGAACTAGGAGGAAACTTCAGGCAATGAGTCCATTGTAAGAATCCTGAAATAATTTGAGAAAGGAGCACAATAGGGTCTGCATTGCTCATAATTTGGTGTCAGAGTCATATGGCTCTTCGTTGTAGAATATGATTTTATTGACTGTAGAACATTAAGAATCTCCATGAGGCAAGAAAATGTATACCAATAATAGACATAATTGTAGATAAATTACTTGAATGAGGCTGAAATTTCTGAAATCTTTTTTGAAATTTATGTTTTTTCATGTATTCAGTCTTCATTGAATAAATCTTTATGGATTGTCTTCATCTTCATAAGATAGACACTATGCTACGTGTAGAATGTTGAATTAGGCACAGCTTCTGGATGTGGGCATTTCCTTGTTCAGTGACTGAAACAAAAAAGTGATGCTATTTGTCAGAAGATGTTATTGTATTGATTTTAAATTTCAAAATTCTATGTGTGGTATTTCTGGGGAAAATTCCCATTAAATATCCAAAATAAACCCACTTTTCAGTGCATAATTTCTCCATTATATTTTGAGGAAGTAATTGCACACCATTGGTAACAAAACAGATTACATTGTGCTAGACTATCAGTACAGTGAGAGGTTAATCAGGTTACTGTGTTCCTATATTTTAGCTAATTCTGGACCACAGAAAACAACTTTTAAGTCTTTAGTTTAGTGTGGAAATGGGGATGTTGATTTTCTTTTTACTCTCTTTCTTTATTCTTTTATAATCTAACCTAAATCCTTCCTACAAGATAAAACTTGAATGCCCACAATAGTTATCAAACATTTCATTGGAGGTAAGGAGAAGGAAATGGCAATCCATTCCAGTATTCTTGCCTGGAGAATCCCATGGACAGAGGAGCCTGGCAGACTATAGTCCATGGGGTCACAATGAGTTGGACACGACTTAGTGACTAAACCACCAACCACCATAAACCAAGGAGTAACTATGACATATATTCTAACCCAGACTGGGGAAATCCACAAGTGACCATTTATTTCCCATTTTGAGACAGGATATATTTACCCAACCACAACCTTTGCACAGCAGAAAATATAGTTTGGAAGTAGGTGAGCATTGCTGTAGAAAATGTTAGGATAAGTTGCAACAGTTTTGTTGAGAAAAAAAATCACCTTTAAAAGAATATTTATCCTTAAAATAAATGAAATTTTCAAATTCAGTCTTATCAAAATGACCTTGCTTAATGCCAGGAGTTGAATTTACAGAATGGAACACAATAGATGACACTAATGTAGTCCTCTTAGTTAATTACAAGGAAACTTTCGGAACTTGAAAAATGTTTATTGTTGATGTCCGTTTCCTGCTGAGTGCTGCTCCAACTGAACATTGCAGAATTTTATTTATACTCAATTTTTAAAGAGTGTTCTATAATCTGGGAGCTTATTGTATTAACCCCTCCTCTAAACAAGGGCAGAGATGCAAATAAAGAGGTTATTAAAATTGGCTGTGAAAGACATAGATCTTTCATTAAAAGTTTCTAGACAAGCAGAAACACATAAGCTTAACTCAAGGAGATTAACATGGTTAGGTTAGAGGCTAATTGTGTTTTGCATCTGAAATGTAATAAAAGTTTGTACCCTTCGGGGGGAAATACAGCTAAGGTTCATCAATTTTTACCATCTTTAATTCTGCAAACCCTCGAAAACTAATTCAGAGCAATAGTACAGCTAGTTAAAATGATAAATCTCTAATTAAACAAGAAGCTATCTTCTTAAATGAATAATCTGTATCTAGATCTCAATGTCTCTCGTTGTGTTTAACTGTCTGTGTGTGGGAGAAAAATCAAAGTAGATTCATAATTTTCAAGGTAGAGAGCTTGAGTTATTTTGGAAATGCTATTGACATGAGTGTAAATTATTAATATCGTAATTTCCTAAAAGCAATTTTTGTCACTTCATGAATGTGAACTTTATGAAAATTTTATTATAATTTTTCCAGCCAATTACTTTGTCAGGACTGCAAGATGGAATCTTAAAGTCTGAGTTTCTGTGTAAATCGTGTTTAAACCTAAAATGCTTCAGGCCCTGTCAATGGAAGGGACACCGGTGTTGTGTGAAACGGAAGTTGCAAGTCACGTTCTCCAGATGTGATTTTTGCTATTTGATTTATGTCTGTAAAATATCGATTAGAGAAAATGATTTAAGATTTAACATGCATGCATACAAATGTGTTAAAAGTACTTGAATTTATAATTATTGAAACACATTTGTTGAATGAATATTCATGGTAGTTCAATCTTCAATAAACTAAAGCTAGAATTCTATTTATTTACTTATTTATTATTTTTATTAGAGTTTAGTTGCTTTGCAATGTTGTGTTAGTTTCTGTACAGCAAAGTGAATCACATAGACACACACACAGGTGGCGCTAGTCGTAGGGAACCCACCTGCCAATGCAGGACACATAAGAGACTTGGGTTCAATCTGTGAGTCGGGGAGACCCCCTGGAGGAGGGCATGGCAACTGACTCCAGTATTCTTGCCTGGAGAATCCCATGGAAAGAGAAACCTAGTGGGCTACAGTCCATGGGGTTGCAAAGAGTTGGAAATTACTGAGTGACTAACACACACTATACCCATATGCATCTACCCCGTCTTTGTCACCACAGAGCATTGATTAGAGTTCCCTGTGCTTTATGGAGCTGGAAATTTAAAAGGGAGGAAATCAGTCTACTTAACTTTGCTATTAATACTTTATATATTATTATTTACTCAAGCTATGTATTAAAAATTGTGTATTATTGTCAAAAAATTGTTGGCAAGATTGTCCATGTGCTTATAATTGTATATTGGATAAAGTCAACAATACTACAAAAGGAAATATTTTAAACTTTAAGTAATTATAATTTATAAGTGAAATGAGTAAATCAGATTTTATTTGAAAGAGTGTCTGGATCTGATAAGCAGCAGCTAGGCCTGGTGAGGCAAAGAAATTTTTACCCTCCTAACCCCCAAAGAATTAATGGCCTACAAGAGAAGGGGTGTAAAAAAAAAAAAAAAAAAAAGATGGAGGGTCTGTAGTGTTAGTGGTCATTAGACTATTTTTTGTGGACTTGTATTATAGACAGAATTTACTGACTTTCGATGCACATAATCCTTACCTCCGGGCTTAAAACTAGATAATCAAAGACTCTAATAAAGAAGGCTCAAGTTGCAGCTAGATGATGGCCTCTATGCAGCTGCTTTATTGACACCTTATCACATTAAATTCACTAGAAGTTTGAAGTAAGATAAAGACAACAATAAAAATGGGGGGAAAAAATCAATGTGTTCACTAGGTCTAGGGACCAATCTGAAAGACAAACTTCTAGTTGTATTTCCAATGTGCCTTTTTCATTCTGTGATGTTGTAAAAGTAAGGTCTTCATTAGATACCTCTGGTGTTTACAATCCCCACAACAGATATAAAAAGGAAATGAGATGTTCCATTTTTAATATTATACATACAATCATTTTAGAGTGTGGAGGTTAATTCCTCCCACAAAAGTGCATAAAAGGAATTAAAGGAAACAATTTGAACATTTTAATGTTTTTCATGCATTTCAAGGAGAGGAATTAGGCACCAAAACACAAAACAATTATATGTGTAATTTAAAATACATATTGATTTTTTTTCAGAGCAATGCCTCTGCAGTGTAAAGCTTACCTTGCATAAATGAAATATTTGCCTACCTAATAACACAAAACTTAAAAGGACAGCTATAGCAAATGCCTAGCTCATCAAGATAATACTGGAATGATAACATGGAGCCTAGTATTTGTTATTTAAAAGGAACACATGGAACAATCTAGACATCAACAAAACTATTTACATTTTTCTTTAACTCCCTATTATATACTTTACTGCTGTGCTTCTTCAGAGACCACTTGAATTTCCAGAAATTTTTGACAGAATCAGCAGACTGAAACCCTTCAACTTGCTGATAATCAGATAGCATGCCAGACATCATAGAATCTAACCAAAGTATGCTTTGGGTTCTAATGTTAGAGTTTATAAAAGAAGTCTTTCTTGTGGTACTCTTTGCCAAGTTCCTCTACTTTTGGCACTTTCAAATGCAAAAAGTTTGTGAGGTCCATTTGTGATGGTTCCTTCATTTCATTCCAAATTGCCAGAACGAGTCATAATTCACTCATAATGAGCAAAAATTCATCTTGTATTGGGATGGTGAAATTTGCATGTAAAGAGAATACCCAGATCTGAACCCCAAAGGCAAATGTATTCTCTGAACTTAAAGGTGTGTCTTGTTAGGTATATTATGTCCAGGTGTATTCAGTTAAGTCAAGAAATAACAGAAAAAGAAATGCATGAGAACATCAGAGTGTGTATGTTACAGGCTGAATTGTGTCCCCTAATATTTATGTTGAAGCCCCAGCTCCCAACCCAAAGATCCCCAATGTTATTGTATTTGGAGATAGAAACTTTAGGAGATCAGTTCAGATAATTGAGGTTAAATGAGGTTGTTAAGAGGCCTTAATTCCATAGGCCTGGTGCCCTTATAAAAGAAGGAAGAGGTAGTAGCACTGTTTTTCTTTCTGGCGTGTGAGGACACAGTAAGAAGGCCGCTCTCTGTGACCCAAGGAGAGAGCCCTCTAGACACTGACCCTGCTGGCACCTTGATCTTGAACTTCTTGTCTCCAAAACTGTAAGAAAATGCATTTCTGTTGTTTAAGCTACCTGGCATTGTTGCAGCAGACCAAACATTAACAGTGGATGTTGGGGCAGGTTTTGTGGGTGTCTCCTCTTGAGTTGTGCAGAGCTGAGGAAGATAACGTCTATATCTTAGGTCCAGCAGGCTTTCAAGTATACATAGTGGTAGAGAGTGAAGAATGGAGAAATCTTCATTTTCAGCCAGATCCTAAGCTAAGGGAATTGTGATAGCGTATTTGTGTGCATGCTCAGTCATATCCAACTTTGCAACTCCATGGTCTGTAGCCTGCCAGGCTCCTCTGTCCTTGGAATTTTCCAGGCAAGAATACTGATGTGAGTAGCCATTTCCTACTCCAGAGGAACTTCCAGACCCAGGGTTCAGACTCATGTCTCTGGCATCTGCTTCATTGGCAGTCTGATTCTTTACTATTAGCATCAAATGGGCTTATTTGAAACTGTTGCCTAAGGAAATATATGGGCATTTGAATGTTTCTGTAGAATCCAGTTACACGGACTAGTACAGAATATTACCTGTGCCGATCTAAGGTGTAGAAAACATTTGTTTAAAATGTTTTTAAAAGTATGTAGTTTAATTTAAATGTATCCCAGTAATGCATGATCTAAATTTCATAGCCATAAACGTAACAAGGATTTCCTTTTATACTAAAATTTAGACTATGGTAAGCAAGTTTTGCAGTTCATTATATTATCCATCTATTCATCCTTCATCCCCCAAATAATTTTATGTACCAGTTATATTACCAGATACTTAGAAAACTAATAAGTTACTGCTGCTCCTTTCAGGAAGTTTCAGGCGAAGAGGTGTGTGTGGGAAGGTCTTTAAAGAAGAATGAATACTGCAGAGGTATAAAAAATATATCAAGGGCTATGCTAGCACAAAGCAGAGAGGGCTGGCTCTAACTACAGAGAGTCTTGACAAAGAATTTTAACCAAGGAACAGTAGTTCATGGACATGAAGGAACTTGTGCAATTTACCTGTGTGGAATCAGAAAAATGGTTCAGAAGCAAAGTAAATAGAAGGTAAATCATTTGACATATTAGTGAGCAAGTAGAGAAAATAGGGTTCAAAAAGACTTCAAAACAAAAGTTAACTTTTGCACCCTATTTTTACTTAAAACACTGTTATGTGTACTGAAAAGGAACTGATTCAATAAAATTCATTAGTGGCTACTGTTCTACATTTTAAATGTAATCAAAGGACATAGATCTGTGAAGATAATACTTCTTAAAATAGTAACAATGAGAATCTAATGATATTCTTATCACTTTGATGAACATATAAAGTTATAATTCCAGCAGGGACTTCACTTACTAGATAGATTATTCTAATTTCAATTTCCAGCACAGTGTCTGGGAAATCACTAACACTGAGAAGTTTTGAAGAAAAACTGTTCTCATATGCTTATCCAGGCCAAGCCAAGAATTTCCCTTTGATCCTCTTTGTGGTCATTAGCAAAATAACCCTCCTTTAAATTGCCAGGAAAAAGGAAAAAAAAAATCAATAAATGAATAGTAAGTTTCTCATTCTATTTCAGGCATGTGCAAAATTAAGGTCTCTTCACTCAGTCTCCCTTTTGAATCAAGCAAGATCCTCACAAGACAAAAATAGACTAACTCCTTAAGAGGAATAGTTTATTAGTTAAAATCAAAACATCAAGAAGTGTTATTGACCCATTAATTTATCCTTTTGGAACTCAAATCCCACATAATATATACTCATATCTTTCAGAGAGCTTACTGACTTACTGATGTAGTAAGAATAATAAATAGGAAATGAAGAAAAATACACATTCAAATCATAGAATCATGGGATTAACTCCAGAATTTTAAAATGATGCAACTGGAAGCCAGAAAGATTAAAAAATAATAATAATAAAGTAACAGAGCTAGTTATTTTCAGACCTGGTACTAGAAGCCATATTTCTCTGTATGTTAAACTTCCTTTTTTTTTTTTTTTATGCTTTCCAAAGGGCTAAGTAATTAGGTTGTACAGATAGCATGTGTAATGTGAATTTTATTTTACAAAAAAGATTTTGGCCAAACTATATTGTATATTTTCCCAAAACATCCTTATTGATTTAAAAAAAAAATTAACATTATTTGGTATTGATAGCTTACAGTGAATGATGTCGGATTCATGATCTCCGAAGAAGATTTAACTTCAGGACCAGGGACCAGGCTTGATCACTCAAGAGCTTTTGTGTCACAGAGTTTTATTAAAGTATGAAAAGGGACAGAGAAAGCTTCTGACACAGACATCAGAAGGGGGATGGAGAGTGTCCCTCTGGCTGGTATTAGCAAGGGAGTTATATACATTTTTAATTAGTTATTACAAATAAATCAAAAGAATGCCTCAAAGTTGTAAAGCTCTTACTAGACCCACTCCCATAATCTACATTTTAAGATAACAGGATGAGCTAGAAGGTTTTCAAGAAGGAGAAACTGTCCTCAAGCAGGATACATTGTTGTTATATAATCCTCAGTACAGAGTAAAACTGAGTTATTTGTTGTGTAATCATTAGTTCCAGGCTTAAAGAAAAAAATGTTTTATGTGACTAAGACTAGGGAATGTAGAGAAAAAAAAGGTGTTTGTCCTTTTTCCTTCTTTGAGAATTCCAGACCCCTATCCCCTCCTTGAGAGCCTCATACTCCTTTCTCCTCCTCGGGGACCCCAGACTTCTTATCAACCTGCCTAGTAACTGACTCTTTCAGTATAAACATTTAATATATATTTGAGAATAGAAGCCACCCTTTTTTCACAAAAAGTTGTCAAAAATAGCATTTGGTGTTTCTGAATGTTGAAATCAAGACATAATCTATGTAACTGAATATTCAGGTATATTTCACTTCCTCCATTTTGTCATTATTTAAAAAAAAAAAATATTACATTTTTATCTCCAAAGAATCAAAGGCAAGTGCTTAAACAGCAGAGAGTTCTAGAATGGGTCAACAGAATCACAGTAGAGAAGGAAAAAATGCCAATAGATTTAGTTGTGTTGATTGAAGCTAAGTGTAAACACCTTGTTCAACAGGCCTGCAACTCATTAAAGACAAAAATAATGTAAACTTCATCTTTATCTTCAGGAACTATTCTTATAATAGTAAACTTGAGCGGACATTTATAATGACTAATAGAGATACAAGTTTGTGGTATTTATTATGCGCAATGAATGTGTACACAGTTTGCCACAAACCATAGTTTTTTAGAAAAGTCTATGGTTCACATGTCACCTATTGAATGTGTAATCCTGCTAATTACTTAATATTCAGAAATAGGCTTTGAAGATGAGAAGCACCATATGTGTTAATATTATTACTTGAGTACTATAGCCTTCATAAATTGAATGTATTTGCAAATGAAATACCATTCCTTTGATCTCTAGGGGTAATTAGTGATTTCTGCCCTCTTCTAAAGTTGAAAATCATAACTGCTCAAACTTACATTAGAATTCTGACCTAATGTAGAGAGAGAACTTTTAAAAATATGGATCTTAGGGAGAAGTTTTTATTTGATGTACAAAAAAGGAAGATGATGTATTCAAAGATGGTATTTGTATTGTATAGATGGTATAGATGGAAATTCAAACACTGGTTAAAATCCCACAGCATATTAACAATGAAATATTGTGTGTTTATGATGAAAACCAGCTGGTTAGCAGAGACTGGAAAACTAACTTTACAGTAGAAATCTATCATCAAAACAGTTATATATAAATAAATAGGGAACCATGATATTTGTTCAGTTCAGTTCAGTTGCTTAGTTGTGTCCCACTCTTTGTGACCCCATGAATTGCAGCACGCCAGGCCTCCCTGTCCATCACCAACTCCCTGAGTTCACTCAGACTCATGTCCATCGAGTCAGTGATGCCATCCAGCCATCTCATCCTCTGTCGTCCCCTTCTCCTCCTGCCCCCAATCCCTCCCAGCATCAGAGTCTTTTCCAATGAGTCAACTCTTCGCATGAGGTGGCCAAAGTACTGGAGTTTCAGCTTCAGCATTATTCCTTCCAAAGAAATCCCAGAGCTGATTTCCTTCAGAATGGACTGGTTGGATCTCCTTGCAGTCCGAAGAACTCTCAAGAGTCTTCTCCAACACCACAGTTCAAAAGCATCAATTATTCAGCACTCAGCTTTCTTCATGGTCCAACTCTCACATCCATACATGACCACTGGAAAAACCATAGCCTTGACTAGATGGACCTTTGTTGGCAAAGTAATGTCTCTGCTTTTGAATATGCTATCTAGGTTGGTCATAACTTTTCTTCCAAGGAGTAAGCATCTTTTAATTTCGTTACTGTAATCACCATCTGCAGTGATTTTGGAGCCCAAAAAACTAAAGTCTGCCACTGTTTCCACTGTTTCCCCATCTATTTCCCATGAAGTGATGGGACCAGATGCCATGATCTTCATAGATGTTAATTAAATGTGTTTGGAAGCAATTTTGAAAAATAAAATTAATTCAAAAATTAATTGTTTGAAATCATGCACCTTAGTTTGTACAACTGAGCCAGGCAAGTTAAATAATAAACTGCTCTAAAGAATCTATTTCCTCAGACTGAAAGTTCAGGAAAGGTTCAAAAAAGCCAAAATAAAAATGAAAAACACAAACAGATGGAGAAGACTATGAAATAGCTATAGATGTGAATATGCAGAAAGTCAAATGCCTCATTCCTTTGCTCAACAAAAGAGAATTCCTAAGTCATGTTCCTGCACACTGAAGGTTTTCTGATTCAGTATGAAAAATCTCAGAGAAGGCAATGGCAACCCACTCCAGTACTCTTGCCTGGGAAATCCCATGGACGGAGGAGCCTAGTAACTACAGTCCGTGGGGTCGCGAAGAGTCAGACACAACTGAGCGACTTCACTTTGACTTTTCACTTTCATGCACTGGAGAAGGAAATGGCAACCCACTCCAGTACTGTTGCCTGGAGAATCCCAGGGATGGGAGCCCGGTGGGCTGCCATCTATAGGGTCACACAGAGTCGTACACTACTGACATGACTTAGCAGAAGCAACATGAAAATCTCTGACTTACTTTGTGCTAGGTTAGAAAAGCAAAAAGGCAAAAAAGGTATAACACTGAAAGATGAACTCCCAGGTTGGTAGGTACCCAATATACTACCGGAGAAGAATGGCGAGATAACTCCAAAAAGAATGAAGAGATGGACCTAAAGCAAAAATAGCACCCAGTTGTGAATGTGATGGGTGATGGAAGTAAAGTCCGATCCTATAAAGAGCAATAGGAACCTGGAATGATAGATCCATGAGTTAAGGGAAATTGGAAGTAGTCAAACAGGAGATGACTTCCCTGGTGGCTCAGATGGTAAAGTGTCTGCCTACAATGCGGGAGACCTGGGTTCGATCCCTGGGTTGGGAAGATCCCCTGGAGAAGGAAATGGCAACCTGCTCCTGTATTCTTGCCTGGAAAATCCCATGGACTGAGGAGCCTGGTTGGCTACTGTCCATGGGGTCACAAAGAGTCGGATATGACTGAGAGACTTCACTATCGCTAAACAAGAGATGGCAAGAGTGAACATTGGCATTTTAGGAATCAGTGAACTAAAATGGACTGAAACTCAGTTCAGTTCAGTCTGTCCAACTCTTTGAGACCCCATGGACTGCAGCACACCAGGCCTCCCTGTCTATCACCAACTCCCAAGAGTTTACTCAAACTCATATCCATTGAGTCAGTGATGATATCCAACCATCTCATACTCTGTTGTCCCCTTCAACTCTTGCCTTCAATCTTTCCCAGCATCAGGGTCTTTTCAAATGAGTCAGTTCTTCATATCAGGTGGCCAAAGTATTGGAGTTTCAGTTTCAGCATCAAGACTTTCAGTGAATATTCAGGATTGATTTCCTTTAGGATGAACTGGTTGGATCTCCTTGTTGTCCAAGGGACTCTCAAGAATCTTCTCCAACACCACAGTTCAAAAGCATCAGTTCTTTGGCGCTCAGCTTTCTGTATAGTCCAATTATCACATCCATACGTGACTACTGGAAAAACTGTAGCTTTAAATAGATGGACCTTTGTTGGCAAAGTAATGTCTCAGCTTTTTAATAAGCTGTCTCAGTTGGTCATAACTTTTATTCTAAGGAGCAAGTGTCTTTTAATTTCATGGCTGCAGTCACCAGATGCAGTGACTTTGGAGCCCCCCAAAATAAAGTCTGTCATTGTTTTCATTGTTTACCCATCTATTTTCCATGACATGATGGGAAAGGATGCCATGAAATTAGTTTTCTGAATGTTGACTTTTAAGCCAACTTTTTCACTCTCTTCTTTCACTTTCATCAAGAGGCTCTTTAGTTTTTTTTTTTGTTTGTTTGTTTTCTGCTTTCTTCCATAAGGGTGCTGTCATCTGTATATCTGAAGTTATTGATATTTCTCCAAGCAATCTTGATTCCAGCTTGTGCTTCATCCAGTCCAGTCTTTCTCCTGATGTACTCTGTGTACAAGTTAATTAAACAGGTGACAATATACAGCCTTGACATACTCCTTTCCTGATTTAGAACCAGTCCGTTGTTCCATGTCAAGTTCTAACTGTTGCTTTTTGAGCTGCATACAGATTTCTCCAGAGGTAGGTCAGGTGGTCTGGTATCCCCATCTCTTTAAGCCACAATTTGTTGTGATCCACATAGTCACAGAATTTGGCATATTCAAAAAGCAGAAATAGATGTTTTTATGGAACTCATAGTCAACATCATAGTCAACAAATGAGTCCGAAATGCAGTACTTGAATGCAGTCTCAAAAACGACAGAATGATCTCTGTTCATTTCCTAGGCAAACCATTCAGTATCAGAGTAACCCAAGTCTATGTTCTGACCAGTAATGCTGAAGAAGCCAAAATTGAATGGTTCTATGAAGACCTAAAAGACCTTTTGGAACTAACACCCCAAAAAACATGTCCTCTTCATTACAGGGGACAGGAATGCAAAAGTAGGAAGTCAAGAGCTACTTGAAGTAACAGGCAAATTTGGCCTTGAAGCAGGTCAAAAGATAACAGTTTTGTCAAGAGGATGCACTGGTCATAGCAAACACCTTCTTCCAACAACACAAGAGAAGTTGTTCCACATGGACATCACCAGATCATCAATACCAAAATCAGATTGATTATATTCTTTGTAGCCAAAGATGGAGAAGCTCTATACAGTCAACAAAAACAAGACTGGAAAATGACTGTGGCTCAGATCATGAACTCCTTATTGCCAAATTCAGACTTAAATTGAAGAAAGTAGGGAAAACCACTAGGCCATTCAGGAATGACCTAAATCAAATCCCTTATGATTATACAGTGGAAGTGAGAAATAAATTTAAGGGATTAGATCTGATAAACCAAGTGCCTGAAGAACTATGGACAGAGGTTTGTGACATTGTACAGGAGGCAGGGATCAAGACCATTTCCAAGAAAAAAAAAATGCACAAAGCCAAAACCATTGTCTGACGAGGTCTTACAAATAGCTGAGAAAAGAAAAGAAGCTAAAGGCAAAGGAGAAAAGGAGTACCATTTGAATGCAGAGTTCAAAGAATAGCAAGGAGCGATAAGAAAGCCTTCCTCAGTGATCAATGCAAAGAAATAGAGGAAAACAATACAATGGGAAAGACTAGAAATCTCTTCAAGAAAATTAGAGATACCAAGGGAACATTTCATGCAAAGATGAGCACAATAAAAGACAGAAATAGTATTCAGAAGCAGAAGATATTAAGAAGAGGTGGCAAGAATAAGCAGAAGAACTGTACAAAAAAGATCTTCACAACCCAGATAACCACCATGGTGTGATCACTCACCTAGAGCCAGACATCCTGGAATGTGAAGTCAAGTCAGCCTTAGGAAGCATCCCTGCGAACAAATCTAGTGGAGGTGATGGAATTCCAGTTGAGCTATTTCAAATCCTAAAACACGATGCTGTGAAAGTGTTGCACTCAGAATGCTAGCAAATCTGGAAGACACAGCAATGGCCACAGGACTGGAAAAGGTCCGTTTTCATTCCAATCCCTAAGAAAGGCAATGCCAAAGAATGCTCAAACTACTGCACAATTGCACTCCTCTCACACACTAGCAAAGTAATGCTGAAAATTCTCCAGTGAGGCTTCAACAGTAGGTGAACTTCCAGATGTTCAAGCTTGATTTAGAGAAGGCAGAGGAACCAGAGATCAAATTGCCAACATCTATTGGATCATTGAAAAAGCAAGAGAGTTCCAGAAAAACATCTACTGTTGCCTTATTGACTACACCAAAGCCTTTGACTGTGGGGTCACATCAGACTGGAAAATTCTGAAAGAGATGGGACTACCAGACCACCAGAACTGCCTCCTGAGAAATCTGTATGCAGGTTAGGAAGCAACGTTAGAACTGGACGTGAAACAGCAGACTGGTTCCAAATAGAGGAAGGAGTATGTCAAGACTGTATATTGTCACCCTGTTTATTTAATTTATATGCTGAGTATGTCATGAGAAATGCCAGGCTGGATGAAGCATAAGCTGGAATCAAGAATGCCGGGAGAAATATCAATAACTTCAGGTATGCAGATGACAGCACTCTTACGGCAGAAAGTGAAGAAGAACTAAAGAACCTCTTGACGAAAGTGAAAGAGGAGAGTGAAAAAGTTTCCTTAAAACTGAACAGTTAGAAAATAAGATCATGGCCTCTGGTCCCATGACTTCATGTCAAATAAATGGGGAACCAATGGAAACAGTGAGACACTTTATTTTGGGGGGCTTCAAAATCACTGCAAATGGCAACTGCAGCCATGAAATCAAAAGACGCTTGCTCCTTGGAAGAAAAGCTATGAGCAGACTAGACAGCATATTGAAAAACAGATACATTACTTTGCCAACAAAGGTCCGTCTAGTCAAAGCTTTTGTTTTTCCAGTAGTCATGTATAGATGTGAGATTTGGACTATAAAGAAAGCTAAGTGGTTTTAAATTTAAATGAAATGGGCTTAATTGCTATTTTTCCTATGCATAAATGATTCTAATTTCAATATACTGTGAAGTGTATATATATATATTTTTTTTAATTTTATATATTTATTTTAATTGGAGGCTAATTACGTATATATTGTGGTGGTTTTTGCCATACGTTGACATGAATCAGACATGGGTGTAGATGTATCCCCCATCCTGAACCCCCCTTTTACCTACCTCCCCCTCATCACATCCCTCTGGGTTGTCCCACTGCACTGGCTTTGAGTGCCCTCTTTCACACATCAAACTTGTACTGGTGATCTATTTCACATATGGTAATATACATGTTTCAGTGCTATTCTCTCAAATCATTCCACCCTCATCTTCTACCAAAGAGTCCAAAATTCTACTCTTTATATCTGTGTCTCTTTTGCTGTCTCACATATAGGGTCATTGTTACCATCTTTCTAAATTCCATATATACTGTAAAGTATATTTTTTATAATTTACAGTTGACAGCTAATTTGGTACTAGGGGAAAAAAAAAAACTTTCACATACAATTCATTCATGTATGATTGGCCTTCACCAGTTAGAGATCAATTCCCTTTACTAACAATGAAGAAGGACATACCTTCCCACATAGAGTCATTTTTTGTATAAACATAGGATCCTAAGGAAAAAAAATTTAAGTAAATAAAAAGTGTATTCATTTCCATTTATTCACTCATAAAATATTTTGTCAGCACCTATCATTTGTAAGGTATGATAATTAATATATATACTGAATATATACTTCCTGTCCTGAGTAATACCATAATCCAGTGACATGGAATAAAACAAAATTTTCAATAAAACTTAATCAGCACAAAGTAGGAACAGAGTGTAGTGGGAATACAGAGAGTGGCAATGTTGCTGACTTGGCCTAGGAAACTCAGAGCAAGCTCTACCTAAGAAGTGAAATTCATGGCTCTTAATTAGCACAGTTACCAAATCCATTGAGAATCTAATGAATCCAGTGGAGGCCCTAAACTGGAAAAATGCAGATATAACATAAGCACAATATTATTCATAAAAGTTATATAGTGCAGTAGCATGTATCTTATTCATATACAATGTTAGGCTATTCACAGAATGTTGTTATTTTTATGCAAAAGCGAATGGGCCAATTTTATAAGATAGAACTCAGACAAATTAAAATAAACTCTGCTGCTGCTGCCGCTAAGTCGCTTCAGTCGTGTCCGACTCTGTGCGACCCCATATACGGCAGCCCACCAGGCTCCCCCGTCCCTGGGATTCTCCAGGCAAGAACACTGGAGTGGGCTGCCATTTCCTTCTCCAATGAATGAAAGTAAGAAGTGAAAGTGAAGTCGCTCAGTCGTGTCTGACTCTTAGCGACCCCCATGGACTGCAACCCACCAGGCTCCTCCATCCATGGGATTTTCCAGGCAAGAGTACTGGAGTGGGGTGTCATTGCCTTCTCCGAAAATAAACTCTAACTCTGTTCAAAATTAATTTTCCTTTTTTTAAATCTCCAATACTTCCTATTCTCTATTTACACATCAATCTTTTTGTCAGTAACCCTTTGTTTTTATTAATTGTTTTAATTTATTTTTTATTGAAGGATAATTGCTTTACAGAATTTTGTTGTTTTCTGTCAAACCTCAACATGAATCAGCCATAGGTAACTGGACATGGAACAACAGACTGGTTCCAAATAGGAAAAGGAGGACGTTAAGGCTGTATATTGTCACCCTGCTTATTTAACTTCTATGCAGAGTACATCATGAGAAACGCTGGGCTGGAAGAAGCACAAGCTGGAATCAAGATTGCCGGGAGAAATATCAATAACCTCACATATGCAGATGACACCAGCCTTATGGCAGTAAGTGAAGAGGAACTAAAGAGCCTCTTGATGAAAGTGAAAGAGGAGAGTGCAAAAGTTGGCTTAAAGCTCAACATTCAGAAAACGAAGATCATGGCATCTGGTCCCATCACTTCATGGGAAATAGGTGGGGAAACAGTGGAAACAGTGTCAGACTTTATTTTTTTTGAGCTCCAAAATCACTGCAGATGGTGATTTCAGCCATGAAATTAAAAGATGCTTACTCCTTGGAAGAAAAGTTATGACCAACCTAGATAGCATATTCAAAAGCAGAGACATTACTTTGCCAACAAAGGTCCATCTAGTCAAGGCTATGGTTTTTCCAGTGATCATGTATGGATGTGAGAGTTGGACTGTGAAGACAGCTGAGTGCTGAAGAATTGATGCTTTTGAACTGTGGTGTTGGAGAAGACTCTTGAGAGTCCCTTGGACTGCAAGGAGATCCAACCAGTCCATTCTGAAGATCAGCCCTGGGATTTCTTTGGAACGAATGATGCTGAAGCTGAAACTCCAGTACTTTGGCCACCTCATGCGAAGAGTTGACTCATTGGAAAAGACTCTGGTGCTGGGAGGGATTGGGGGTAGGAGAAGAAGGGGACGACAGAGGATGAGATGGCTGGATGGCATAACTGACTCGACGGACTTGAGTTTGAGTGAACTCCGGGAGTTGGTGGTGGACAGGGAGGCCTGGTGTTCTGCGATTCATGGGGTGGCAAAGAGTCGGACATGACAGCGAATGAACTGAACTGTACTGAACTGATACGTATATCCCCTCCCTTTTGAACCTCCCTCCCATTTCCCTCCCCAGCCCACCCCTCTAGGTTGATACAGAGCCCCTGTTTGAGTTTCCTGAGTCATACAGCAAATTCCTGTTGGCTATCTATTTTACATATGGTAATATAAGTTTCCATGTTTCTCTTTCCATACATCTCACCCTTTCCTCCCCTCTCCCCATGTCTGTAAGTCTGTTCTGCATGTGTGTTTCTTCATTTCTGCCCTGTAAATAAATTCTTCAGAACCATTTTTCTAGATTCTGTGTATGTGCATTAGAATATGATATTTATCTTTCTCTTTCTGACTCACTTCACTGTGTATAATAATTTCTAGATTCATCCACCTCATCAGAACTGACTCAAATGTGTTCCTTTTTATGGCTGAGTAATATTCCATTGTGAATATGTACCACAACTTCTTTATCCATTCATCTGTCAATGGGCATCTAGGTTGCTTCCATGTTCTAGCTATTATGAATAGTGCTGGAATGAACAATGGGATACATGTGTTTTTTTCAACCCTGGTTTCCTCAGGGTATATGCCTAGAATTGGGATTGCTGGGTCATATGGTGGTTTTATTCTTAGTTTTTTAAGGAATCTCCATACCGTTGTCCATAGTGGCTGTATTAGTTTATATTCCCACGAACAGTGCAAGAGCGTTCCCTTTTCTCCACACTCTCTCCAGCACTTATTATTTGTAGACTTTTTGATGAGGGCCATTCTGACCAGTGTGAAGTGATATCTCATTGTGGTTTTGATTTGCATTTCTCTAATAATGAGCTATGTTGAGCATCTTTTCATGTGTTTATTAGCCATCTGTATGTCTTTGGAGAAATATCTGTTTAGGTCATTTTCCCACTTTTTATTGGGTGTTTGTTTTCCTGGAATTGAGTTGTATGAGCTGCTTTTATATTTTGGAAAGTAATCCTTTGTCAATTGTTTCATTTGCTATTATTTTCCCATTCTGAGGGTTGTCTTTTACTTTGCTTATCATTTCCTTTGCTGTGCAAAAGCTTTTAAGTTTAATCAGGTCCCACTTGTTTACTTTTGTTTTTATTTCCGTTACTCTAGGATGTGGATCATAGAGGGTCTTACTTTGATTTATGTCATTGAGTGTTCTGCCTATGTTTTCCTCTAAGAATTTTATAGTTTCTGGTCGTACATTTAGGTTTTAATCCATTTTGAGTTTATCTTTGTGTGTGGTGTTAGGAAGTGTTCTAATTTCATTCTTTTACATGTAGCTGTCCAGTTTTCCAAGCACCATTTATTGAGGAGGCTGTCTCAAAATTAATTTTCTTAGTGAGACAGCTACTTGAATGAGAATTTGTGTATTGTGTATGTGTGTATGAAACATAGGTACACATGATCTTTGACATCAATTGAGGTTGTCCTCCTTTTGATTGGAAATGCTGTGAATATCACCAGTGATACCAAAAAGAAGCAGGGTCCCCATATTCCGTTCTGTGCATGAGGGGCTAGCTATATTCTATGAAAACAAGAGTTTCCCCCAAATCCTGGCCAATTTGTTGGGGTCAGATTTGACCAGTGATTCTTTAATGTCAATATCAGAATTAATTCAGTCTGTCCTTAATTTTACAGCTGTTTAAGGCAAATTGAAAGTTCTCTTGCGAGTCCAGGGGTATAAATATATTTTCCTGAAAGAATTTGGCAACATTTGGCATTATCAACCCTGAAAGAGTGCTTTTTATGGTGTTTGGTTCATGTAACTGTGAACCTCCAAATTTCTCTTCAAATTAAGCTGGACAAAATAATGTGTGGTTTATGTCATTTGTGCTTTAAGATTGCTGTCATAGGTCCAAACAGGAGAGAGTTTATTCATTCTTACAATCAGAAATACCTGCAAGTAAGTCAAACCACCAAGAATCTCTATAAAATTGTTCTGAGGATAAACTTGCTTTCTCTTGAATGTTTATATTCAAAGTTCAATCAAGGGCTTTGGCACGTGTGCTCTGGAAAGTTGGCAAACTCCTGTGTAGTGAGATGAACTTGTATTCTCTCTTCATCTTTTTGACAGATTTCTTTAAAAGGCAGCGATTCAAGACCCTTGCTCTGATAAAGTTGAAAACTTTTAGGACAGTAGACAAAAATCCTCTCAGGCTTGTTGGCAATTTTTTTTTTTTTTTTTTGCCAGTATATGCCAACATAGAAAGCAGTGAGTCATAGTGTGGTGTGGGTCTCATTTCTTCACCAAGGCAGCAAAGCCATAGATGTTGCCAACCCTCACAGGTGCTCCTTCTGTGCTCAAGTTACCAGGCCTTTTCTTCCAAGCTAAGTTTTCTTTGGCAAAAAAACTTTTCACATGCCAAGCATGTCAGTGGGCCTTGTTATTTTCAAAAGGGGACCTAGAAAATAGGCAGTATTCTTCACTGCTATAAAAAATAATACATCATGATAGAACTGCCAATAATTTTGTGGATATGTTGCAGTTCAGTCACTAAATTGTATCGACTCTTGGTGACCCCATGGATTACAGCATTCCAGGCTTCCCTATCCTGCACTATTTCCTGGAGTTTGCTCAAATTCATATCCATTGAGTTGGTGATGCTGTCTAACCATTTCATCTGCCGCCACCCCTTCTCCTTTGTAGATACAGTCACTGATACATCTTGAAGCAAACCACAAACAAGCTAGATTCTTTCTAGGGTTCATAGAATCCTCAAGGTCAGTCTAAAAGATGCATGTCTTACTTTGCTTGGAAATGTAATGCTTGAAGATTTTTGTTGAAAAAATCCAGAGTATGTACAAATGCATCCATTTGATATCAAGTTGTCTTCTCATGAGAGAAACTTTGATTGTACTGTGTATTTACTTCCATGATGGACAAATGTAAGATGCCTCATCAAAATTTATGGCCTCAGACCTCTTTTCACCATTCTTGCTATATATTAAACACTAACTATGTGTTCTATAACATTTAATGATTAATGAGTTACTATTAGCCATTCAGATAAGGGCTGGGCCTAAAATGCATAGAGAATGTCATATACAAAGGCAAAAATTGGAACATACCTGTGAGATTTTAAGGATTGTGGATAGTTTAATGGGGTAGAAATTTAGCCTATTTGGGGATTAAGGAGAGGATATCTCCAGAATATAAGACAAGGATCCATGAACAAGTTCCTCAGGTTTATGAACTGTCAAAAAATGATAGATTTCTTCTGTTTTCTTTATTAACTGGGAAAAAGTTTCATGCCAAATGAGGACAATCTATTGTTTAAATTTAAATAAATTTATAGTATCATAGGCTGTAATTATTTAAAGTGAGATCTGAAGGCTTGATTGGACTGAAGGATCTGATTCCAAGATGGCTTATTTACATGGCTGGTGAACTGATGCTAGCTATTGGAAGGAGATTTCAGTTCTTTTCTATGTGAACCTTTTCATACTGCTCCTAGAGTGTCCTCAAGATGCTAGCTTCTGCCAGAGTAAATAATTCAGGAGAACACAAGATAGAAGTCAAAATGTCTTTTGTGACCCAGTCTCCGAAGTCACATGTAGTTCTTTATCTGGTAGACAGTTGATAACAGCTTTCTTTAATAAGGGGAGGAGCTATCCAAGGGCATGAATATGAAGAGACAGATTTTCAGACACTATGTCTGAAAATACTCAATTGCTGCCATTGCACAAGTGGAATGTCTGGAATAGTTACCCACTTTTGTTATTCAGTCGCTCAGTCATGTCTGACTCTTTGTGACCCCCTGGACTGCAGCTCACCAGGCTCCCCTGTGTTTCATCATCTCCTGGAGTTTGCTCAAACTCTTATCCCTTGAGTGGGTGGTGCCGTCAACAATCTTGTCCTCTGTCATCCCCTTCTCCTTCTGCCTTCTATCTTTCCCAGCATGAGTTACCCATGAGTAAGAATAAACAAATCATTTTTCTAAGTCACTTAGAATTGAAGTGGACAGACATTTTAGCGAGTAATCTAGTTCTTTGAAGAATTGGAGTAAGTCAGCTCATAGATCTGGCAACTTTCAGTGAAATTTGCAGTCAGAACATAAACAGTTATTCATACATTTATTTGAAATGGTATGAGGACACAATTTTGTGACAGTTGTTCCCAATTAAGGTTTAAAAACAATTTAAAATAAGTGTATTGACTTTAATTGTAGAAATACATTTTGATATCAGTGAGTATATTATGTCTATCAGCTAATTTATTTATAAAACATTTAGTTTATTAATGATTTAAATTTATTTTCTCAATATAATTTTAATACTATAAATTTAATTTTGTATAATATGTTAATTTGGGAAACATTTATAATTTTCTTAAATTGTTTGACCTTTCCTTTTTAGAATAGAAAAATACTACTTTGTCCTAAAAAGCAGTAATATTTTTAAACATTTACTTATTATTAATTGGGAGATAATTGCTTTATGGTATTGCATTGGGTTTTGCCATGTAGCAATATGAATCAGCCATGTGCTCTATCGCTTTAATATCCAACTCTTTGTGACCCCCATGGATCATAGCCCAACAGGCTTATCTTATATTATCCTGGCAAGAATACTGGAGTGGGTCGCCATTTCCTCCTCCAGGGGATCTTCCTGACCCAGGGATCAAACCCACATCTCTTATGTCTCCTCTATTGGCAGGCCAATTCTTTATCAGTGGTGACACCTGGGAAGCTGATAACAAGAGTTAGCTATAGGTATACACATGTTCTCTCCCTCTTGAACCTCCCTCCCACGTTCCACCCCATCTCACCTCTCTAGGTTGTCACAGAGCACCAGGTTGAGCTCCCTGTGTTATACAGCAGTCTCCCCCATTAGCTATCTATTTTACGTATGGTAATGTATACATTTCAGTGCTACTCTCTCAATTCATCCCACTCTCTCCTGCTCCTGCTGTGTCCATAAGTCAGCAGTAATGCTTTAACAGAATAAAATATTATGATGTAAATTAAAATTATTTTAATTAAATATCAGGTGCCATGTTTCACTACAACAATGCAAAAATTCTCAACTATCTATCTCTGTCTATTAGTTGCTCTGTCGGGCCCGACTCTTTGCAACCCCATGGACTACAGCCTACCAGGCTCCTTGGTCCATGGGATCTTCCAGGCAAGGATACTGGAGTTGTTTGCCATTTAAAAAGAAGTCTTCCTACCTAACGCAGAAGCAAAAAATGTAAGCACTTTCTTCCACATTAGCTATATATATATATGTTTTAGCACTTGCTAAATTTGCTCTTATGAAAGATTCTACCATTCTGGACTTTTAGTTAATTTATGGAGTGCAATAAAATGTAATACAACAACATTTCAGTTTTTATGAATGCAGTGCAGTATACTAAGAATTAGCATAAAGAGATGACTAAGACATGGTTCTTACCCACAGAGGTTCATTTTTTAGCAGGAAATTGACATATCCATATTTAGCCTGCTTAGTGATGATGAAGTGATGGTTCTTACACAAAACTTCATTTCTTAGTGGGGAACTGATGTGTCCATATTTAGCCTACCCCCTGGTTAAAGAGAGAAACATTAGCCATGTGCACAATGATGGTGGGAAAACAGAGAAATGAGCCTGAGGCTACCTGCTCTGTGCTGTGGTGCCCTATATCCAGATCAAAAATATATGCAGACAACTTTCCATTCTACAACTTGATATGGTTGAGTCCTTTCATTCAGAACCATGGAAAAATTTAGTTTCTGATCAACAAGCCACGCTACCACCTGTGCTCATGAAACTCTATCTTTGAATTTACTGTTAATATTTCCTTCAGATCAGATCAGATCAGTCACTCAGTCATGTCCGACTCTTTGCGACCCTATGAATCGCAGCACACCAGGCCGGCCTATCCATCACCATCTCCCGGAGTTCACTCAAACTCAGGTCCATTGAGTCGGTGATGTCATCCAGCCATCTTAGCCTTGAGTAAATGTTTTCAGTTTCTTCCTGAGATTGGTTCACTTTCATCTTCCATTCTGAGTTTAACTGCCAGATAAATCTTAATAACTGCTCTATTTAAAGTGGACCCCCAAATTATTTTCTATTTCATTGCCCTATGTATTTCATTAATAAATTGCAACATTTTCTTGCTCATTTCTAATTACTTTTCTGGCTACATTATTGAAGTGAAAGTGCAGCCTGTATGATTTGGGGCAGGAGGTATAAGAGTTGTACTGGGAGAATGACTACTCTGGATGTTCTTTTTTGGATATTTAAGGCTGTTTAGTTGTCTAAGAATATGGTAAAGGCAGATGAGAACTAGCCTTCTGACTATATACTTTTACTTTGAAGATGACATAGCAGCAGTACCACTGCAGTTGGGTAAAAGAATAAGAGTTTTTTTTGCTTTTTTTTTTTTGAGTTTTAGTGTATTACTGATAATTTATGAAATCTCATTTATGGGTATCTGAATTATGCATGATATTACTAGTTTATATATATTAAAATGTGTATATTTCTTTAATTTATCAATACATGTTACATAAAAATTATGGATTAGGTACACTTTTAGCAAATAGGATCATCTGTCATAATTATTAATTATAATTGAATGACCTTTGTTTAGACTTTAACTCTTATTTCTCCTCCTCTTTTTGATTGACTTACATACTGGGTTACAAAGGATACTCAGATATAAATATTGTTATCTACGGTTTAACTTTAGATATCTCATTATATAGAGCCCATTTTGCATGAAATGTTCCCTTGGTATCTCTAATTTTCTTGAAGAAATCTTTAGTCTTTCCCATTCTATTGTTTTCCTCTATTCTTTGCACTGATAACTGAGGAAAGCTTTCTTATCTCTCCTTGCTATTCTTTAACACTGCATTCAAATGGGTATATCTTTCTTTTTCTCCTTTGCTTTTCACTTCTCTTCTCACAGCTATTTGTAAGGCCTCCTCAGAGAGTCATTTTTGTTTCTGAATTTCTTTTTCTTGGGGATGTTCTTGATCCCTATCTCCTGTATAATATCATGAACCTCCATCTATAGCTCATCAGGAACTCTGTCTATCAGATCTAGTCTCTTAAATCTATTTCTCACTTCCACTGTATAATCATAAGGGATTTGATTTAGGTCATACCTGAATGGTCTAGTGGTTTTCCCTACTTTCCTCAATTTAAGTCTGAATTTGGCAATAAGGATTTCATGATCTGAACCACAGTCAGCTCCCAGTCTTGTTTTCCCTGACTGTATAGATCTTCTCCATCTTTGGCTGCAAAGAATATAATCAGTCTGATTTCGGTGTTGGCCATATGGTGATGTCCATGTGTAGAGTCTTCTCTTGTGTTGTTGGAAGAGGGTGTTTGCTATGACCAGTGTGTCCTCTTGGCAAAACTATTAGCCTTTGCCCTGCTTCATTCGATACTCCAAATCCAAATTATCCTGTTACTTTAGGTGTTTCTTGACTTCCTACTTTTGCATTCCAGTCCCCTGTAATGAAAAGGACATCTTTTTTGGGTGTCAGTTCTAGAAGGTCTTGTAGGTCTTCATAGAACTGTTCAACTTCAGCTTCTTCAGTGTTAGTGGTAGGGGCATAGA
This sequence comes from Bos taurus, assembly GCF_002263795.3. Taxonomy (NCBI): domain Eukaryota; kingdom Metazoa; phylum Chordata; class Mammalia; order Artiodactyla; family Bovidae; genus Bos; species Bos taurus. The sequence goes on from NC_037330.1 coordinate 73,095,329, forward strand.
CTTGGATTACTGTGATACTGAATGGTTTGCCTCGGAAATGAACAGAGATCATTCTCTTGTTTTTGAGATTGCATCCAAGTACTGCATTTCAGACTCTTCTGTTGACTATGATGGCTACTCCATTTCTTCTAAGGGATTCTTGCCCACAGTAGTAGTTATAATGGTCATCTGAGTTAAATTCACCCATTCCAGTCCATTTAGTTCTCTGATTCCTAAAATGTCGACGTTCACGCTTGCCATCTCCTGTTTGACCACTTCCAATTTGCCTTGATTCATGGGCCTAACATTCCAGGTTCCTATGCAATATTGCTCTTTACAGCATTGGACCTTGCTTCTATCACCAGTCACATCCACAATGGGTATTGTTTTTGCTTAGGCTTCATCTCTTCTTTCTTTCTGGAGTTATTTCTCCACTCTTCTCCAGTAGCATATTGGGGACCTACCAACCTGGGGAGTTCATCTTTCAGTGTTATACCTTTTTGCCTTTTCATACTGTTCATGGGGTTCTCAAGGCAAGAATACTAAAGTGATTTGCCATTCCCTTCTCCAGTGGACCACTTAGTCAGAACTCTCCACCAAGACCCATCTGACTTGGGTGGCCCTACACAGCATGGCTTAGTTTCACTGAGTTAGACAATGCTGTGATCCATGTGATTAGACTGGTTAGTTTTCTGTGATTGTGGTTTCAGTCTGTCTGCCCTCTGATGCCCTCTCTCAGTGCCTATCGTCTTACTGGGGTTTATGTTACCTTGGATGTGGGGTATCTCTTCACAGCTACCGCAACTGACCTTGGACATAGGCCATCTCCTCTCAGCCAGCACCACGCAGCTGCTCTGCAAAGATGGGCTCAATAAAGGACAGAAATGGTATGGACCTAACAGAAGCAGAAGGTATTAAGAAGAGGTGGCAAGAAGACACAGAAGAACTGTACAAAAAAGATCATCATGGCACAGATGATCACAATGGTGTGATCACTCATCTAGAGCCAGACATCCTAGAATGTGAAGTCAAGTGGGCCTTAGGAAGCATCACTTTGAACAAAACTAATGGAGGTGATGGAATTCCAAGTGAGCTATTTCCAATCCTGAAAGATGATGCTGTGAAAGTGCTGCACTCAATATGCCAGCAGATTTGGAAAACTCAGCAGTGGCCTCAGGACTGGAAAAGGTCAGTTTCATTCCAATCCCAAAGAAAGGCAATGCCAAGGAATGCTCACTAGCAAACAATTGCACTCATCTCACACGCTAGTAGAGTAATGCTCAGAATTCTCCAAGCCAGGCTTCAACAACCCTGAACCGTGAACTTCCAGATGTTCAAGCTAGTTTTAGAATAGTCAGAGAAACTAGAGATCAAATTTCCAACATCTGTTGGATCATTGAAAAAGCAAGAGAGTTCCAGAAAGCATCTATTTCTGCTTTATTGACTATGCCAAAGCCTTTGACTGTGTGGATCACAATGAACTGTGGAAAATTCTGAAAGAGATGGGAATACGAGACCACCTGACCTGACTCCTGAGTAATCTGTATTCAGGTCAGGAAGCAACAGTTAGAACTGGACATGGAACAACAGGCTGGTCCCAAGTCATTAAAGGAGTATGTCAAGGGTATATATTGTCTCCCTGTTAACTTATATGCAGAGTACATCATGAGAAATGCTAGGCTGGAGGAAGCACAAGCTGAATTCAAGATTGCTGGGAGAAATATCAATAACCTCAGATATGCAGATGACACCACCCTTATGGCAGAAAGAAGAAGAAGAACTAAAGAGCCTCTTAATGAAAGTGAAAGAGGAGAGTGAAAAAATTGGCTTAAATTTCAACATTCAGAAAACTAAGATCATGGCATCTGGTTCCATCACTTCATTGCAAATAGATGGGAAAACACTAGAAACAGTGACAGCCTTATTTTTCTGGGCTCCAAAATCACTGTGGATTGTGATTGCAGCCATGAAATTAAAAGATGTTTACTCCTTGGAAGGAAAGTTATAACCAACCTAGACAGCATATTAAAAAGCAAACACATTACTTTGCCAACAAAGGTCCGCCTCGTCAAGGCTATGGTTTTTCCAGTAGTCATGTATGGATGTGAGATTTGGACTCTCATGAAAGCTGAGCACTGAAGAACTGATGCTCTTGAACTGTGGTGTTGGGAGAAGACTCTTGAGAGTTCCTTGGACTGCATGGAGATCCAACCAGTCCATCCTAAAGGAGATCCGTCCTGAGTGTTCATTGGAAGGACTGATGTTGAAGCTGAAAGTCCAATAATACTTTGGCTACCTAATGCAAAGAGCTGATTCATTTGAAAACACTTTGATGCTGGGAAAGATTGAGGGCAGGAGGAGAAGGGGATGACAGAGGATGTGATGGTTGGATGGCATCACCGACCCAGTGGAGATGAATTTGAGTAAACTCTGGGAGTTGGTGATGGACAGGGAGGCCTGGTGTGCTGTGATCCATGGGGTCGTGAAGAATTGTACACAACTGAGCGACTGAACTGAACTGATCTAATTATATTAAATCCTATTCTTTCTCCCTGTGTTTTAAATGCTTACTAAAATGGTTGAGTAAATATTTGAAAGGCTAAGAACAGAATACTAGCTTAAAAAAAAAAAAAGAGAGAGAGAAAACACAAAACTAATCTTTAAAATGAACTTGGGCAGAAGCTAAAAATACAAGAATGGTCAAATTAATCTGAGCTTTTTTTATGGTAGGCTTGGGAGAGCATTTAATTTTTTTATGCAATCTTTACAGTATTTTGCCAGTTCAAAAATGATATATATAAAAAGGATTAGATGTTTATAGGTCACAGACCCCATCCGAAATAGTCTGTAATATAGCATCTCAATGTTTTTGCCTATGATATTTTTCTTTTTTCTTATTGTAGATCTTCTGAGTATTTTATTTGAATTTTTTTCTTTCTTTCTGGGATTTACTTTTATTTTAAATTAATATTTACTTTCTCTAAATCTGTTATTTTTTAACTGTGTTTTCCTGGTAAAATAAAGAGTAATATACATATAATGTACACAGAACTCCATAAAAGTTCTGCAAAAACACCTAATTACCATTGGAAAAAGGCTTATATCCTATTCTCCTTTGAATTTTTTTCTTATTTTCTTTAAGTGTTTAATGTTTAATGTTTAAACAAATAAAGATTACTTTATTACTGCTTACTAAATTGAGTCATTTACCTGATTTAATCCATTCTAAAATAGATTCCTGCTGCTTCAGGTCATTTTTTTTTGGCTATAACCTACAACCTATAATTTATTATTTTGAAAGACTACAGTAACCTAAACTCAATATCTCTGAATTGAAGAATCACCTTTCTGAAGTGAATTTATTTTTCTGTGTGTGTGTGTGTGTATGTATGTATATGTACATATATATATATATATATATATATATATATATATATATATTTCCTCAAGAAAAAAACCTTATAAATGTGTACACTTTCTCAGTTCTTTCTTTGTTCTTTTGGCTTTATTCCTCTTAATGCATCTTCAAAATATTTACTTTTCATTATTATATCCTTAAAGTGTCAAATTAACTTTCATACATTCCAGTATTTACTTACAATCAAACTTTACCTTTTGTTTGTAACAGGACATTTATATTCCTTTGGACTAAGTCTGGTAGTTATATATGTGGGAATGAGTTTTGTGGTGAATGACTTGTTTGATAATCAGAAACATAGGGTTATTTTTCCCAGTCTTCCTCTCTTAAGACACTTTGAATCATTCTGGCTCCATTTGTTCTACTTAGATTACTGTATTTTCTATTGATCTTTTCTTTCTTATGTATCTTATTTTCAGATTTGAACGTTTTGTTCCTTTACCAAAGTAATTCACAGTATCTGATAAAAATATTTCTTCACATTCCTTCAAAATATATCTGGATTCATGATATTTTAAGACAATATGACATATCTTTATATCATATAAATATGTAGAGAGATGTATAAAATTATCTAAAATTCTTTCTAATCTCTTCTACACTATTCTTTTCAAGATCTCCTGTTTTGGATTGAATTTGACTTATTGTCTGTAATAGAAAAACTTATGATCATTTCAGTTCAGTTGCTCAGTTGTGTCCAACACTTTGTGATCCTGTGGACTGCAGCATGCCAGGCTTACCTGTCCATCACCAACTCCCAGAACTTGCTGAAAACTCATGTCCATTGAGTCAGTGATGTCATCCAACCATCTCATCCTCTGTTGTTCTCTTCTTCTCCTGTCTTCAATCTTTCCCAGCATCAGGGTCTTTTCAAATGAGTCAGCTCTTTGCATCAGGTGGCCAAAGTATTGGAGTTTCAGCATCAGTCCTTCCAATGAATATTCAGGACTGATTTCCTTTAGGATTGACTGATTTGCTCTCCTTGCAGTTCAAGGGACTCTCAAGAATCTTCTCCAACACCACATTTAAAATGAAACTTAAAAATGTGGTGAATTTTGATGCCCTACAAGTAGATAAGAAGGTAGACACTGACTTATCAAACTTGTTTGCTTTCTAGTTTTAAGTAGATTATTTGATGTAATATTAAAGATTTTTTCATATAATACTTTTATCTTCTACTAGGGTGTACCTTTGAGTTGTCAGTAGTATATATATTTTTGACCCCTTGAGATTTGGAAGAGTAGGAGATTTTAATGTTGCAGAATTTTAATTCAAGTTATGTTATGATGATTGAGGTCAAAATAATGTTGAAAAGGTAAAAATCTTCAAGTATTATATAATTGCCAGTATCTATAGTTCTTAGCAGCGTCAACACAATTAAGCTACATTTTGCTATAGAATATAAAATTTTTTTTAGGGAATTCTGTGTTTAACTTGCAGAGAAGGCAATGTCACCCCACTCCAGTATTCTTGTCTGGAAAATCCCATGGACAAAGGTGCCTGGAAGGCTGCAGTCCATGGGGTCGCTGGGAGTTGGCCAGGACTGAGCGACTTCACTTTCACTGTTCACTTTCATGCACTGGAGAAGGAAATGGCAACCCATTCCAGTATTCTTGCCTGGAGAATCCCAGGGACGGGGGAGCCTGGTGGGCTGCTGTCTATGGTGTTGCACAGAGGCGGACATGACTGAAGTGACTTAGCAGCAGCAGTAGCATGTTTAACTTGACTTTTACTTTTTTTAAAATATGAGTTAAATTGATCTTTGATATTCATGCTGAAGTCACTTAATATTATTTAAGAAAATGTTGTACATTTATTTCAACTTTATCCTCCAACATTTACATTAATATATTCAAATAATATGTAAGCCAGATTTAGTGAGTCTATCAGTCATGGCTCAGTCAGGGAAGCTAAAACAATGCTAGTTATTTTATACAGATTTGATAAAAATAAATGATATACAAATGTTCTGAAAAGGCTAGAAGAGGAAAAAAAAAGGAATATGAGATAATCCAGAGATTGCTAATTATAGGGGGGGGGGGAGTTGTGAAGAGTGAACAAGAGTGAATTTGGGGCCCCTGTGCTCACTTGCAGGGGTTTCCCAGATGGTTCAGTGTTAAAAATAATCTGCCTGCCAGTGCAAGAGGCCCAGGAGCCTCCAGTTAGACCTCTAGGTTGGTAAAATCCCCTGAAGGAGGAAATGGTAACCCATTCCAGTATTCTTGCCAGGAAAATCCCATGAATAGAGGAGCCTGGAAGACTACAGTCCATATAGTTGCAACGAATCTGACATGACTCAGTGACTGAGCACGCATGTTCACGTGCTGTCTTGCAGATTGCAGAGTAGTTGCCTAAACCACAGTAGATAATGGAGTGGACTAGATAGCTACTATTTGCCCTTAGGAATACATGACCTAGTAGGTTTCCCCAAAGCAAAATAAGTGTAGATTCATATGTACATAACTGGGTATGCTTTGAAAATGTAGAACTGTAGAGTGCAGCTTTGAGAAACAGTTTCATCTCCATCTGTGTTTCTCATGTTTGAATCTTCTGTATGAAACAGGCATGTTGGCTGATACTTAGGATAGATCCTTTGAATTCTCAAGATGATTTAAAGAGAAAAAAGTGTCCTGGTCATATTTATTCAGAAATCATGTGCATGTTAGGAGCTAATGTGTCTACTATTCCTGCTGCTAAGTCGCTTCAGTCGTGTCCGACTTTGTGCGACCCCATAGACGGCAGCCCACCAGGCTCCCCTGTCCCTGGGATTCTCTAGGCAAGAACACTGGAGTGGGTTGCCATTGCCTTCTCCAATGCATGAAAGTGAAAAGTGAAAGTGAAGTCGTTCAGATGTGTCCAACTCTTCTCAAGCCCGAGGACTGCAGCCTACCAGGCTCCTCCGCCCATGGGATTTTCCAGGCAAGAGTACTTGAGTGAGTTGCTGTTTCCTTCTCCACTACTATTCCTAGGCAAGTGTAATTGATACAATTCCAAATCTTATTCCCTCAGTTTAGGCGTGTCTTGACGTTGTGGTCTGTTGTGGGAAGGAGAGACTGAGTATTGCCAGGTGACTTTGATTTCTCTATTTCCTACTCTAGTGCTTATGTGATTTCTGAGCTTTCCAGAATTGATGAAAGAGATGATAGGCTGAGAAGAGATATGAAGTAAAGAAATTGCTTTTTGCCTTGTGCTATTATGTTCTGATATCAGTGTTCTCTGTGCTTGGCAGATCTTCAAAACTAATACTTTCTTGAATGTTTTCCTTGGATATATCTGCACTGAGAATATCCACAAATATTCCCTCTCATGCAGGATATACATTCTCTCACTGAATTCTTTTGACTTTAGTTGTTGTTCAGTTGTTAAGTGGTGTTCCACAATTTGCAACCCCATGGACTACAGCACACCAGGCTTCCTTTCTTTGTCTCCTGGAATTTGCTCAAATTTATGTCCATTGAGTCAGTGATGCTATCTAACCATCTCATCCTCTGTTGTCCCCTTCTCATCCTGCCTTCTGTCTTTCCCAGCATCAAGGTTTTTTCCGATCAGTTAGCTCTTTGCATCAGTGGCCAAAGTGTTGGAGCTTCAACTTCAGTATCAGTCTTTCCAGTGAATATTTGGGGTTGATTTCCATTAGGATTGATTGGTTTGATATCCTTGCAGTCCAAAGAACTCTCAAGAGATTCGCCATCACAATTTGGAAGCATCAGTTCTTTAACACTCAGTCTTCTTTATGGTCCAGCTTTCACATCCTTACATGACTACTAGCAATATCATAGCTTTTGAATTTACCTCTCTTTCTATAGTTTCTTTAGGCTTACCATGACCCAAGAAGCAGTATCTTAAGTTGCTGCTGCTGCTGTTGCTAAGCCACATCAGTTGTGTCCAACTCTGTGTGACCCCATAGACGGCAGCCCACCGGGCTCTTATCCCTGAGATTCTCCAGGCAAGAGTACTGGAGTGGGTTGCCATTGCCTTCTCTGATCTTAAGTTAGAACACCTCTAAGTTTTCCCAGGCTGTTTTTTTATCTTCATCATGGTCTACAAATGATTCAGTTGATGTACTTATGCCCCTTTATTCTGACAACCTCCAGGAGTGTTAGAAATTCCTTACCTGGCCAAGTTAGCAGCTTTTGCTATTTGAGGAATATAGGAAATGAAATATATTTCCTTTGTATCTGTGGCTCAAAGACTCCATTCACTGTGAGTGCTGAAGGCTCTTTCACCTTACATGAAGTGAAGAGATGCATGCCCATAAACCTGCAAGCATTTCTCTCACACACACAAACCCTCACCCAGTGTCTACAATATCAACCATTAGTTGGTTGCTGCTTGAAAGCAATAGCACAAAGATGGCTTAGCATCTCAGCTTGGAACATCACAGTGCCTTGTCATTCATGCTTTAGTTCTCAGTCTTTGAACATGCAAACAATTGGAGAGGGAAAGCATTCTGTTTTAAGAGAATTTACAATTTTGTAAATTGGAGCTGAAGCTCCAATATTTTGGCCACCAGATGTGAAGAACTGACTCATTGGAAAACACCCTGATGCTGGGAAAGATTGGAAGGCAGGAGGAGGAGGGGACGACAGAGGATGAGATGGTTGGATGGTATCACTGACTTGATGGATATGAGTTTGAGCAGGCTTTGGGAGATGGTGAAGGACAGGGAAGCTTGGCGTGCTGCAGTCCATGGGGTCACAAAGAATCAGACATGACTGAGCAACTGAACTGACTGACAATTTTCAAAGACAAAAGGAAAGCAGAAGAAAAAGACATGGAGCCTATTATACAGAGTGAAGTAAGCCAGAAAGAAAAACACCAATACAGTATACTAATGCATATATATGGAATTTAGAAAGATGGTAACAATAACCCTGTATACAAGACAGCAAAAGAGACACTGATGTATAGAACAGTCTTTTGGACTCTGTGGGAGAGGGAGAGGGTGAGATGATTTGGGAGAATGGCATTGAAATATGTATAATATCATATATGAAAAGAGTCGCCAGTCCAGGTTTGATGCACGATACTGGATGCTTGGGGCTGGTGCACTGGGACGACCCAGAGGGATGGTATGGGGAGGGAGGAGGGAGGAGGGTTCAGGATGGGAAACACATGTATGCCTGTGGCAGATTCATTTCTATATATGGCAGAACCAAAACAATATTGTAAAGTTTAAAAATAAAATAAAATTAAGACAAAAAAAAAAGAGAAAAAGACATGGGTTAAACTGATGTAAAAAGAAGAAACATTAAAATCCTCAATATTTGTAATAAAGAGAGCAAAATAAAACAGGTATATATTAACTGAATATTAAACATGTGAAGAAGCCCTTTAAATCCTTGAAAAATGTGTTGGAAGAGTAGCTAAAGGGATATAAACAGAAAATAAAGGACACATGATTGAGGTGGTAAGACTGGCATTCAATTGATTACAAGAAAGTGGTAGAATTTCTTGTTTGCCAATCTATTACAAACAAGTAGAAACAAAGATTTGATGGCCAAAGCTAAACTGATATGCGTATGGTTTATTTTCAATTATTTTAAGCTTAATTTAACTTTTTGATTAAAAATGTGCTATGTTATCTGTAGGGAAATTGGTATTCTCAGGAAAATGCCTTTTTTGAAACAAATTTCACTTAGAACACTGAGGTATGTACCATTGACTGCTTGAAGCATATTGATATGTGAATGAACCTAAACAGAAACCAGAATATTAAACTGTTACAATCAGAGAGGGATAAGACTCTTTTGTCTTTACCTTAACTCATGGTCTTTAGTGGTGAGGGGAATGTTGAAGATTCTGAAAATGATGTCCTAGAAATAGTTACGAGGTATTGTTTGAGTTGGATTCAATACTTCACCAAATTTTAAGTGCTGTTTTTCATAACTTCAATTGGAGTTTTCTTTTGTATTCATTGTAATCTGCACATACTTAGTCACATATTTCATTACAAGAACCTTGTAATAATCATTAGTCTTCTTTCTTGCATGTGTATGCATACACACACACACACACACACACACACACACACCCAATTTCTTTCCTTTTGAGAAGGTTCAGGGTTGATGGACTTGTTCTCTGATTTTTTTTGTCGGTGCTCTTACTGAACTCACCAATTTAACTGCCGAGGGTTAGCAGCTGACAAATTCATCATAATCAGCATCTATTCCATTTCCATTTTATACTCAAGGTCTATTGTTGCCAATTCATTCAAGAAGGTGTTTTTATTTAAGTGGTGCTTAAGTGCTGGCTCTGTGCACTGTGAATGCAGTCCTCCTAGGGAATTATTCCGTAGAATGGTTCATTCTGTGTGATTCTAGGCTACTGTGATGCTCTTGTCTATTTCAGATTCATTTGAGAATTTTCTTTCTCTAATTCAAGATGTGTTTATCAGGCTTGAACTATCCTCCAGCACTTTGTGAGCCACTATGTGGAATTCAGAGGAAGATTTTGACAAAGTCTTTGCCATCAAGGAGTTCCATATGTATTTTGGATTTGACAGTTATAGTAATGTAGTAGACAATCTATATGTAAATACTAAGTGTGAAAATATTCAATAGTTTATCAGGAAATAAAATTATGGAAGATTTTTTGTGTTTTAATATCTTATTTTTTTCATCTGCTTATGTGTCTAGCAATTATGCTTTGCAGCTGTGTGTATTGAATAGTTTCTTTACCTCAGGATATATAGGAAATCTGTTTCTGAGTTAAATGCCTACAACCAGCATTTTATTTCATCGAACCTCTTACATATTTCCCAGAATTACCAATGATTATTAATACAAATAAAAACTGAATGTCTTTCAACTCCTTTGATCATAAAATAATTCCATATTTCTGTGTATATGAAGATCTACTCTCCACATTCTTGACATGCTATTGGTGTTTTGTACTTAATACAAAAAAAATAGTCCTTGAGTCTTTATTACTTGATATCATATCATCAAGTTGCTGAGTTTCTCTATCATGCTTTATATCCTTCAGGGATTCTGCACAGTAGAAAATCCAAAATCCTTTTTGTCTTCTTGATCACAATATTGAGCAGGTGTCCAGGAACACAAAGGATTCTCATTTTTTTTTTTTTCTCTCTTTTTTTCCTTGATCATTTAACTGGGTTCTTATTGTTAAATGAAAAATAGATTAATGTTGGAAAATTTTAGATGCCTGGTGAAATGTAATTCTTCATTTTATAGTCTTATAAATATCTCAGTTTCTTTTATTTTCCTGTTATTTCTAGCTTGATCTCCTGTCCGGACATCTACAATAGCCACTCCATATCCATTAATACATCCTTTATCTTGCTTACATATTGTTCTCTTTGAAATGAAGAAAGGTCCATGTACCTTACCTGCTTGGAAACCTGAATGGCTTGTCCAAATTTAGAGGAAAGAAATTACCTTCCTTAGCACAATATTCACATTCCTTCAACATCAGATGATTACTGTTATCATCTACATATACTAAATGTATTTTAGTGTAGTATCTTCAGTTCAGTTCAGTCGCTCAGTCGTGTCCGACTCTCTACAACCCCATGAAATGCAGCACGCCAGGCCTCCCTGTCCATCACCAATTCCCAGAGTTCACTCAAACTCACGTCCATTGAGTCGGTGATGCCATCCAGCCATCTCATCCTCTGTCGTCCCCTTCTCCTCCTGCCCCCAATCCCTCCCCAGCATCAGAGTCTTTTCCAAGGAGTCAATTCTTCGCATAAGGTGGCCAAAGTATTGGAATTTCAGCTTTAGCATCACTCCTTCCAAAGAACACCCAGGACTGATCTCCTTTAGAATGGACTGGTTGGGTTTCCTTGCAGTCCAAGGGATTCTCAAGAGTCTTCTCCACCACCACAGTTCAAAAGCATCAATTCTTCGGCGCTCAGCTTTCTTTACAGTCCAACTCTCACATCCATACATGACCACTGGAAAAACCATAGCCTTGACTAGATGGACCTTTGTTGGCAAAGTAATGTCTCTGCTTTTCAATATGTTATCTAAGTTTGTCATAACTTTCTTTCATGTACTAAACTCCTACCACATTGCATGACTTGATGTTTTCTGAGTTTTTCACAATCTATTTCACCTCCATGCATTAATTCATTGTGTTCTGTTTGCCTGAGATGGTCTTTCCCTATGTCGTTACCCAATAAGGTCCTAACAATTTTTCAACATTTAGGTCAGATTCTACTGCCTTCATTCTTAGGGAAAATTTCCCTTTCAAGTACTCACAATTTATTTTGTTTCTATTCATATTAAAGAATATATCAGACTCTGATTCACATGATTGTTAAATCTCAGTGTTCTCCTTATCCTCCCTCAAGAACATAGCCATATCTGCACTGGTAGGCAGTGCCTTCTGTTTGGTGTTACATTGGAATCTCTTTATTTTATTAAAATATGTTGAATCATGGAATATTGGTAATAATGTCTTTCCTGTATTTTTCTAATGTTGTTTCTTGGAACACAAAGATCTTTGAAGGCTTTACTTCAATTATCGTCAGTGCTCATCAATGAAGTGATTATTTTAAAAAGATTACATGCTTTTGGAGACAGAGATGATCTCTTTCATCTTTGTACATCAATGTGTTTTGAGCAGAAATCATTTTCAGGTGGAGATAGTATATAAATGATATTTTTTAAAAATTTACTGTTCTTGTACATTAACTGGTGGAAGGCAGAACACAATGTCACAGCTGAATCTCCTCACATATGGAATAGTTCCTTTGACATTGAAAACTACTTTTTATCGAGGCATCATGGTTTAGTGGAAGGGATATAAACTTCCCATGGGAATAGGCCCAGCTCCAATCTCAGCTTAAACATATTAATCTATGATTTGTTATTTAATTAAATATAATAATGTTATTTATGCATATAATACTTTGCAACCTGTTATTTAATACTTCATCATGGGTATTTATCCTTGCCAGTGCATGCAGAGCTGCTGCTGCTGCTAAGTCGCTTCAGTCGTGTCCGACTCTGTGCGACCCCATAGCCGGCAGCCCATCAAGGCTCCCCCGTCCCTGGGATTCTCCAGGCAAGAACACTGGAGTGGGTTGCCATTTCCTTTCCCAGCATGCAGAGCTAGCTCATCCTTATTTATCACTACAGAAATTCAATGGATGTAAGAGACTTATTTAAAGGTTTTTCTAAGAGGGAAGCCACTTAGAAAGCATTGACAGCTTCACTTAGATTCATACTTTAAACCTTTTAAACCTTAATGTACTACTTACCGGTTATGTGACACCTTTGCTGAGGTCTGACATAGGAAAACATAGTATTTAGAAAATCGCAAAGAATAACTAATGCTAGAAAACATTTAGCAAAAGAAACTTTTAGCCTTTGTATAATAAGGGAATACCACCAGCAGGTGGCAGCAACTTTGAGTAGTAATCAAACTCCAAAACCAGTGCTTTGTTAATTATAGTTGGCTCAGGGAGCAAATAATCGGGTAAATATTATATCCTGGAATTACACTTGTGTTATATTGTTACATATTGCAGTATTATAGAAAAATGCAATAATATGAGTGCCACCCAACATGAAAATACATCAGGTGGTCTTAAACTATATTTTGAATTTCTTTCTATTAAATATCTTTCTTTGCCTATATTTTATTCAAATCTTTTGTGCTTGAGTCAGTCTCATTGTTTCCTGGATTTTATGCTTATCAGAGTTGATTTAAGAACTATAGATTTAAAATAAATATCCAGATACAAATTGTTTACCACGAAGATGTTGAAGCAGCAAGACACTATAGGAGGCAAGAACACAAACTAGCATCATCGTCACCTTTGTACCATTAAATAGATCTGATGGATGTCTGAAAAATTAGTAATTTTTTTAGTAAGTAAAAAAAATTTACATCATCCATTTTAAAAACCTCTCATTTTACTATGTTTCCCTCTACTTTGGTGCTATATACTTTAAATTAATATATGCTTAATTATAGCTGGCCTTTTTAATAAACAAAAGAGAGAATTAAATGTGCTGCTTATTTGCAGTTATTTGGCCTTATTTACAGAATCTTTCATTTTTGTCTTATAACTAGCTTTAAAGTTGAGAGAAACAATTTAGAAATATATATATATATATATTCCTTCTGCATATCCTAATAGCATAACATGATACAATTTTTAAATAAATATTTAATTTTCAATTTGTGTAATTTAATATAGCTTTTAACTGTGACCCAATATGTCATGTGTGCATTTTTTGCTGCACCATAGCATTAGAAGACACAGAAGGATATAATAATTTGTGGTGTTCAGAAATGTTAAATGCTTATTGGGAATGGTTCACACATGTTTCTGTAGAGATCTTGCATTTTAAGACTACATTGATTTCTATATAAATAAATAATTTATATGGAATATCCAATCAGACTAGCAAGAAAGTTTACTATACACATTTCTTTTCTAACAGCTTTACATCTGGGCTCACTGAAATGTACTAAATCAGAGTACCAGTTTACAATTGTGAATTGTTTTCATGGTATTTGAAAGAGTCAAACATTTATGGTATTTGAGAAAACAACTTTTGAATCATGTACCTTAAAGATTTTCAACTATAATGCAATTGCTTACATTTGAAGTTATCCATAAATGTGCAATTGCTTACATATAAAGTTATTCCTAAATTCCCATCTGTGATGTGTGAAACTACTGTAAAACAATGAGTGGGGCCAAGGGAATAACTCTCCTGAGAGATGTGTGCTGTGCTTAGTCGCTCAGTCATGTCCTTTGCCACCCCATGGACTGTAGCCCACCACCAAGCTCCTCTGTCTATGGGATTTTCCAGGCAAGTATGCTGGAGAGGGTTGCCATTTCCTTCTCTAGGGATCTTCCCAAGCTAGGAATCAAACCTGTATCTCTTGAGTCTCCTGCATTGCAGGTGAATTCTTTACCACTGAGCCACCTGGGAAGTCTGGAAAAGCTAAAAATTTTCCTAAGCAAGGATCAGATGAGCTTTCACAAATTATTTTAACTTTCTGGTCTGTTTTCTCATAAGTAAAGGTGTATTGTAAAAGAATCTAGCTCATAAAGAATCTGCCTGCTAAGGAGACACAAGAGACTTGGGTTTAATCCCTGGGTTGGGAAGAGCTCCTGGAGTAGGGAATGGCAAACCACTTTAGTATTCTTGCCTGGAAGATTCCATAGACAAAGCAGCCTGGCATGGGCCTGCAAAGAGATGGACAAGACTAAGCAACTGAGCATACACACACAGTGAAGATTTAATGAAATAATAACATGCCAAGCAGATTTGGTTCATAGATTTTATCAATTCATGGTTGTGATTTTTATCTTTATAGAATGTGTCAACCCTTTAAATATTTTCTTTCTGAGTCTACTTTCCTAGTGGTGCCACTTGCTTCCTGCCTCACACTCATCCATGCTCACTTCTAAGTCACGATGTGTAGAAATAACTCTAGACATAAATTCTAAACAAATAGGCTATTGTGTCTGAACTCCATGATGTATTAACTGTTTTAAGAAACACAGTCAAGCTTCTTGAGCCTTGTGTATATCTATAAACCAGGGGCAATGATCCTTAATCCAATGAAATCATGGGGGATATGTCTCAGTCCTGGTAAAGTGAAAATCATTTATAGACTGTCATCAGCTATCTATGATTCCTTAGTGTCATTCCACAATAAGATCCAGAAAAGGTCTTTTGAGTCAGGGAGGTAGTACCACTTGTCCATGAACATTCCGGCTCCTTATGAAGAAATACTTCTTGCCTCCTCTGTCTGTCTGACATTCTGTTTAATAGTGTGCCACAAAATAAAGTTTTTGAATGAGAAGGAAATGTAATATGTTTGCCAGAAGAGAAAAACAGATATATAGAGGTTGTGATTTTTCCAAAATTGACCTCTGAGTTAATTAGTGACAAGCCAGGAAGTAAATATACAACAGCATGCTTCCCTTTCCTTTCCTGCTCATCTAAAAGGAGATACAATTTATACTCCACAGTAGGTGATCACACCTGCATGCACAATAGAACCCCCTTCTGGTGTTTTCCAAGGGCTAAAGAAATAAAAAAGTAATACAAGAAAGTAACACACCTGTGTGCTTTTCGCTACAACTGCCATGTATTGTAACTGGCCAAATGTTTTCAAATAAGAGTATTCTGAAGCTAATTTTACATAAAAACAACATGAAAAAGACAAAAACTATCATTTCATTCTGCCTGTGCTCAGGATCCCTCTGCTACATGACTGCTATGTTATTTTCATTATAAAAAGGGAAAAAAGAAAATAATGTTGTTTGGTTATTTCCCTCCTTCCTGAAACACATGCACGTAACTGGGATTTACATTCTTGAGCAAGATTATTTTGTTGCTTTTCTTATTTAAAGTTAAAAAAATAAAATTAAGCAATAAATCATAGCAGATCAGTGTTACTAGATGATTATAGCACACTTTAGGGGATATTTTAAAGTGTGAATCCAAGTGGCTTTATCCCCTTCAGGGACATGTAATAATCCCTCTGAAAAACACTACTGAAGTATTATATTGATATTATGAAATATAACTTATTTCAAAAGGAAATCATGTAGATCTGTGCTTTTACTAGGCGATATACATATGGCTGCTAAGTCACTTCAGTCGTGTTCGACTCTGTGCTACCCCATAGACAGCAGCCCACCAGGCTCCCCCGTCCTTGAGATTCTCCAAGTGGAGTGGGTTGCCATTTCCTTCTTCAATGTGTGAAAGTGAAAAGTGAAAGTGAAGTCACTCAGTCGTGTCCGACCCTTAGCGACCCCATGGACTGCAGCCTACCAAGCTCCTCTGTCCATGGGATACATATGGCAAAAGATGAATAAAATATAAAAATGAAGGTTAAAACAATTTTGTTCATAAACCTAGTTAAATGTCTTATACTACTGATGTCTCAAATATTTGGAGCATTTCTTAGAATCAATTAAATGATTAAAACTAGACAATTGATAATAAGATGATTGCCTCTGTTAATGTGGTTAAAATTCAAGGTGTACAAATTTACTTGAAAATGAAATGGTGTGAAAGTTGATGATTAATGTTTCATACTTTAAGAAATGGCATCATTTATGGAAATACATAGTTTCAGAATAAAATTCTAACCTGTAAAAGCCTCCCTTTTGACAGTGCTTTAAAAAATCTTTCCATTATTGCAGGGTAATAGCTTGACTGTAATGTCTGCTGTTAAAGGAGCAAGTGCCTGTACAAATATTAATCTTACATTATTACTGCTAAATATTCAACTGATTTGAATATTAAAATAGCCCAAAGGCTCTTCAATAAAATATGTGATTACTGAAATAGTACAGTCCTTTTTATCATGCCAGGCATATTCCATACATATATTAACAGATTTCATAGTTGCTTAAGTTAAGTAAATATATTAATTTATAATAGTGGCAAAGCCTGAAGTTTAATTTGGGGCCTTTAGAAATGTTCTTCCCATTATTATTTGAACTTATCTAGTACATTGTAATAAAATTTTGATTCTGTGGGTAAAAGTTTAACTGTTGAAACTTTATATTACATTTTTATTTCTGGAAACTCAGATATAATTCTTAAGAATATCTTTTAAAATAATAATAGCTAACACTTATATAGCAATTTTTATGTCAGGCTCCAGTCTAAATACTTCAAGTTATTAAAGTTTTTAATACTTTTAACAAATGTATAAGGAAGGTGCTATTAGTAGTACCATTTTATAAATGATTGAATTGAATCTGAGAGTGTTTAGGTCATCTCTTCAAGGCCACACAGGTAGGAAGTGTTTAAGCCAAGATTCTAGTCCATATGTGTCAGATTGCATAGTCTCTGCTTTTGCTAAAATTTATTTAATGAAGATGCATTTTAAATAGCCAGGATGCTTTTTTAAAAGAAAATATTCAGATGCTAAATATTACTCTGTGAATAATAACATTTTATGAAAACATTTTATGTGTGTGAAATGGCCTCATCATTCTATGTGTGAAAACTGAAAGGAAACTGATTAAAGTGAACTATGAAATTGAGTCCCTGTGTCCTATTTTACAGTATGTAACTTAGAGTCTATAAATGACTCATTAATGCTGAGGAGAGTACAGAAAAGCTGAAGAATTTACCTGAAGTGCTTTATTGCTAACTTCTCTCTGCCATTGCAAGGTTAGAGAAACTATAAGCAAGGACAAACAAGTATAATTTCAAAGTTGGCAAATGTTCCTTTCAGCTTCCCACTGTAGTCCTTGTTCTGTTAAGTTCTCCATGGTTCTTGCTTTCTCTGTTCACAAGTTTCCAGTCTTCTTTATTTGCATCTCAGTTATTTAGAATTCTTAGTCTGGCTTGCCCTAGATTAACCCATACTCACAGAATCCAGATTTTAAGGGTTTTAAAGTTGGCAAAGCCAGTTATCTTAAAATAATTTAATCAGTTATGGAAACAAACTCAATGAATAGCCTTTTATGTATTAACGGGATTTATTAGCAGGATGCTTCTTGTTAATGTCAACAGGCAAGTGTTTTGTAGTAAGACAAACTTGAGTTTGTTTTCCAGCTTTGCTATGCTTTTAACTATGTGAATTTGGGTAAGTTACTTTATTAAGTCATTTTCTTATCTGTAAAATTGGAGAAAATAGTATCTACCTCCTTGAATTAAGGTTTTTTTTTTTTTAATGCGTGTTAAGTGTTTACCACATGGTAGATACTAAATGAACGATGCTCCTTTTTCTCGTATTGAGCATTGCCAGTGGTGGAAAACATGACATGCTGAGGCAGTTATAGCCTCAACCCTCTTCCATTTAGATCTCATCTGCCCTTTTCTGGTTATTTTTGTATTCTGCAGCGTCTCTGACTCACGTTAACTGGTCCCAGTACCTGTCTGGACCTCAATGTTCTCATCTGAAAGGACGGATTTCACAGGATACATTTTACAATCTCTTCCCCTCTTCCTGTCTATAATATTTGGCAATACTTTGTGACACTCTTAGATTTAAGTCTTTCCCATTTTGCTACTCAGTAACTGTGAAGCTAGTGACAATGTGAATATATTTTCCTGCCCTTAACTTGTCATTTTTGGAAGTCAATTTTAAGGAGGTAATTCTAATGACAGTGTTTAAGGCAGAAAAGCTTTTCATTTTCAAGCAAAATCTTACGTTGAATTTCAATATCCAATACAATTACAAGCAGAATAGCTCCTGAATAAAGTAGGGTTGAATATAAAGGATACCTCTCTGTTTGGCTTCTTGGCCTCAGATTCATCTTACTGCCACATTTTCCTTATAACAAGTGGCCTTTAAAGTAACGCCATGGACACTTTGAATTTCTTGAAACATGATTTTTGAAATATTTATTTGACTGTGTTGAATCTTATGTGTGGCTTGTGGGACCTTCGTTGTGTCAGGCAGGATCTTCCATTGCAGCACATGGACTCTGGTTGTGGCACAGCAGCTCTGTAGTGTGGGGATCAGTAGTTGTGGTGTTCAGTCTTACTTGCTCCTTGGTATGTGGGATCTTGGTTCCCAGGCCAGGGATCAAACCCAACCCATGTCCCCTGCATTGCAAGGTGGATTCTTAACCATTGGACCACCAGGGAAGTCCTGAAACACAGTTTTTAAACCACTGCTATAAGTCAAAGATGGTTTTTATGGTGGGTCTTTCAATAACTATGGTGAACTGAAATAAACTACCTGTTCTACTCAGGGGCTTAAGGCCCAGGGGAGATTTAATTTCAAGGCAGCCTCAAGCTGCCATTTTTCTTTCTCCTACTTCTCAAAGAACTGATTATCCTAGTAATTAAATAGGAAAACCTTTTAGGGTGGTTAAAGCTCCATGTAAACAATAGAAAACAAGCATGCAATAGAAAACTTTAAGACAATTTTAAGAAATAGTGCATAAAATATGATTGTTTTAAGAGTACTACATCAGTGTCTCTTTTCTTCTTTTGCTGTTCTTCCTATGTCTGAGCTCAGTGTCTTCCTTCCCAGGAAAATGTGTAGAATTTTCAGACACTATTGTTGTATGATTACAGTGAACAGTAAAATATCTGTCATTCTTTTCAAGGTATGGAGTGTTAACCCAATGATGTGACAATTTCATTAACTCTAATTACATTTGGTTTAGCTAGTGTTCTTATGTGGTTTCAGTTTTAGTCTTTGAAAAAAATTATCTTTAGTTTTTATCAGCATAATTATTACATTTAGGAAGAGCCAGGGTTGCTTTATCTTTCTTGTATAATTGATAGACTTACTCTTATTACTCCATGAGTAAGTATAACCACACATCATATACTATTATAAATTCTAAATTATAAAATTACATTTCTTCTCATGCTACTCTTACACAACACGTATTGGTGTGTGGTATTCTGTCTTGAATATGCCTCCCCATAAACCTTAAACAGATGATAGTAGTTCAGTAGTATTCCTAGTTGCGGCCTTACCTGTACAAATTTTGCAATCCAGATTTTCACTTGTGCCAAGTGAACAATAGAGAATGCTGATTTGACATATTTTGCAGCTATATGAGGACTGGCTTCATATTTTTTGCTACCTGTTTGCAAAACTTGGTACATTTCTCTACATTTCATCTCCTTTTTAACATTTCTTAAGACAGTTATTTTAGACGGGAGAAGAAAATCAGTAACAATTTTTATAACAGGTTTATATTTTTCAATACAAATATAATTATATTTTTTCACATACTTTTTGTCCATAAACCTCCTTCAATTGCCAAATTAGATAAGGCATGAAGACTGAATCGGGTTACTATTTTTTCACTTTCTGACTTACTTCTCTTTAAGATATTATTCTCTTAATTTGATAATGCATAAACACAATTTTCTGCACAATAGTGAGGATTTCTTGAAATAGGTTTTTAGTCTTAGAATTATCCAATACTATTCAAATACTACTTTTTCTTCCATTCTGTTGCATATAACTTTTGAAGTGCAAAGTATAAAATTTGAATTTTTTAACTTGGCACATTGTTTTTTTATGGAAAAAAATCATATTTTCTAATGGAATAAGCTTATATTCTATAGAAGGCAGAATTATTTGTCAAAAAATACATCAAAATGACTCTGTTATGGGCACATGATACTTGATTGAGTGTTAATGATCTATTCTATGAGTGCCACAGATTTAATGACCCAGAATTGCCTATTCAAATAGCCATTCCAGTTGCTAACTAGCCATGCCCCTTGCTTGCTTTTTCTTGTATCTTGATCAGCATACAAAGCAGTACTAAATTTGCCCCTGTTCCTTTCCCTTTTCTTCTTTCTGTCTCTAAATAGATGTCTTTCTTATTCTGTTCCTTTCTCTTTTCCACTAGTCTGTTCTATGTTTTTCAGTTTTTGTCTGTGGACTTTAAGATTCAATCTTTGCATATCAATTCAAATAATTGGTTGATATCTTCTTTAACCAGTCATTTGAGTCAATTGTCTTTGTTCCCAAACATTTTAGAGGTATTTATACTATTTAATATTCTCAATATTTGATTTTTATGATTGCTCAATTCTTTTGAAACTTTTATTTTATTTCATTTTATTTAATTCATTTCTTTACACATTTTGTTGAGCATCAGGCTGTTATTAGGGATATAAGACACAGTTCTTGCCTTCAAAGAGCTCATGGTTTAATAAGGGAAGTAAACATTGAAACTCTTGAAATTTTTGAGGTACTATAATAAAGAGAAGGGTAGGATACAATATAAAAAGCAGAAAGTGATAGTTTATCTGGATAAAGAATAATTGACAAAGGCAGAAATATTTGAGCAGACTCATGGAGATTGAGTAAGCATGTGTCCAATTTAAAAGGGTGAGAGAAAGCATTCTTGGTAAAGGTATTAGTGTTTACAAAGATAGTGAGTGACATGAAATTACTTCAAACCCAGTGAGATGTACTCAGGGAAATGCATTTTGTGGTAGAAGAGGTTGAGAAAAAAGGTAGGTACCAGGAGATAGAAGCTTGTTTGATTTTTATCTGATAGGTGAAGAGGAATAAGTGCATAATTTATTTAAAGTCAATTATCAGACCTCTTGATCAATAACATATATTTTCATGGGAATTTTATTATGCCTATGTGAAAATAGATATTTTTGTGTAAAATCCTCTTATTAAAGGAGTTAAAATAAGGTTTTTAGTTTTAGAAACAATTTCAGTGTAATGTGAAATACATTAGAACAAGGATGACAGAGTTAGTTTGAAAGCTGTAGAGACCACCAAGTTAAGAGATAAAGGCTTAGATAACTGTTATGCTGTGATAAAAAGAGGAAGGAAGAGTTTGAGGATCATTAAGCTGTTGAACAGTATGAAAAGGCAAAATGATAGGATACTGAAAGAGGAACTCGCCAGGTCAGTAGGTGCCCAATGTGCTACTGGAGATCACTGGAGAAATAACTCCAGAAAGAATGAAGGGATGGAGCCAAAGCAAAAACAATACCCAGTTATGGATGTGACTGATGATAGAAGCTAGGTGTGATGTTGTAAAGAGCAATATTGCATAGGAACCTGGAATGTTAGGTCCATGAATCAAGGCAAATTGGAAGTGGTCAAACAGGAGATGACAGGAGTCAACATCGACATTCTAGGAATCAGCGAACTAAAATGGACTGGTATGGGTGAATTTAACTCGGATGACCATTATATCTACTACTGTGGGCAAGAATCCCTTAGAAGAAATGGAGTAGCCATCATGGTCAACAAAAGAATCCAAAATGCAATAATTGGATACAATCTCAAAAACAATAGAATGATCTCTGTTCATTTCCAAGGCAAGCCATTCAATATCACGGTAATCCAAGTCTATGCCCCAACCAGTAATGCTGAAGAAGCTGAAGTTGAATGGTTCTCTGAAGACCTACAAGACCTTTTAGAACTAACACCCAAAAAAGATGTCCTTTTCATTATAGGGGACTGGAATGCAAAAGTAGGAAGTCAAGAAACACCTGGGGTAACAGGCAAATTTGGCCTTGGAATACGGAATGAAGCAGGGCAAAGACTAATAGAGTTTTGCCAAGAGAATGCACTGGTCGTAGCAAACACCCGCTTCCAACAACACAAGAGAACACTCTACACATGGACATCACCAGATGGCCGACACTGAAATCTGATTGATTATATTCTTTGCAGCCAAAGATGGAGAAGCTCTATACAGTCAACAAAAACAAGACTGGGAGCTGACTGTGGCTCAGATCATGAGCTCCTTATTGCCAAATTGAGACTGAAATTGAAGAAAGTAGGGAAAACCACTAGACCATTCAGGTATGACCTAAATCAAACTCCTTATGATTATACAGTGGAAGTGAGAAATAGATTTAAGGGACTAGATCTGATAGATAGAGTGCCTGATGAACTATGGACGGAGGTTTGTGACATTGTATAGGAGACAGGGATCAAGACCATCCCCATGGAAAAGAAATGCGAAAAAGCAAAATGGCTGTCTGGGGAGGCCTTACAAATAGCTGTGAAAAGAAGAGAAGTGAAAAGCAACGGAGCAAAGGAAAGATATAAGCATCTGAATGCAGAGTTCCAAAGAATAGCAAGAAGAGATAAGAAAGCCTTCCTCAGCGATCAATGCAAAGAAATAGAGGAAAACAACAGAATGGGAAAGACTAGAGATCTCTTCAAGAAACCTAGAAATACCAAGGGAATATTTCATGCAAAAATGGGCTCGATAAAGGACAGAAATTGTATGCACCTAACAGAAGCAGAAGATATTAAGAAGAGGTGGCAAGAATACACAGAAAATTTATACAAAAAAGAGCTTCACGACCAAGATAATCATGACGGTGTGATCACTCACCTAGAGCCAGACATCCTGGAATGTGAAGTCAAGTGGGCCTTAGAAAGCCTCACTACGAACAAAGCTAGTGGAGGTGATGGAATCCAGTTGAGCTGTTTCAAATCCTGGAAGATGATGCTATGAAAGTGCTGCACTCAATATGCAAGCAAATTTGGAAAACTCAGCAGTGGCCACAGGACTGGAAAAGGTCAGTTTTCATCCCAATCCCAAAGAAAGGCAATGCCAAAGAATGCTCGAACTACCCTACAGTTGCACTCATCTCATACGCTAGTAAAGTAATACTCAAAATTCTCCAAGCCAGGCTTCAGCAATACATGAACCATGAACTTCCAGATGTTCAAACTAGCTTTAGAATAGTCACAGAAACCAGAGTTCAAATTGCCAACATCTGTTGGATCATTGAAAAAGCAAGCTTAATGTATATTCAGATGACCAGGATATCCTCTTCACAAGTAGTTTCTACATCAATAAGTCTAAGTTGTGCCCTGAAATTCTGCAGTTTGTTAAAGTCTCTGGGAGATGGCCATGCTGTCTGTCCATGGACCATACTTTGCATAACAAGTAACTAAGAGATAGTTAGATTTTAACACTAACAAAGAGATATGAGCTGGATATGTAGGTTCACAAGTTCTTAGCATATTGGTGCAATTGAAGCCAAGTTACAGATTGTTTATGCAGATTAACAGTTTAAAAATATTTAATAATAAAGCCAATATTTGAGCGACTATTAAAAATTGCAAATTATGCTAATTTTGACAGACTTAAGATTTTGTTTAAAGTGTATTCTTAAATTCAATTCTGCCTTTTATTTATTTACCTGTCAACCAGTGAAGTTCATATTTGCAGTTTATTTTGGGGGAGAAATGTACATATTTTGGGCCTCCTGGTGACTCAGAGGGTAAAGAATATGCCTGCAATGCAGGAGACATAGGTTTGATCTTCTGGGCCAGGAAGATTCCCTGGGGAAGGAAAAGGCTACCTACTCCAGTATACTTGCCTAGAGAATTTCATGGACAAAGGAGCCTGGCAGGCTACAGTCCATGGGGTCACAAAGAAGTGGACACGACTGAGCAACTAACACTTTTTTACAAGGAATGTGATGAAAAAATTATTAATAAAAGGGCACCAATAAAGGTCAATCCCTTCTTAAATGAGAAAGATCTCATTCTTATACCAATCAGGTAAAACTTTTCTTAAAATAGGATAAAAACTCCATGGTCCTACTGTATAGCAGAGGAAACTATATTCAATATCCTGTAATGAGCCATAAAGGAAAATAATAGGAAAAATTATATATATATAGGAGAAACATTTTGCTTTACAGCAGACATTAACATATTATAAAACAACTATACCTCAGTTAAATAAATTAAAAAAATATATATGATAAAAACAAACTGGCAACTGTGGGAACCCAAACATTCAGACACATATTATACATGAGTCAAGGAAGAGTATGTACAATGAGAAGAAAAATAAAGCTGCTTTCTGACTATGAAAGGTGAGTAGAGAAAAAGGAAGCTGCCTAAGCAAATGGAGACCAAAAATGTCAGGAATTCAAGTTATTACAAGCAAAAGAAAAGCAGGTTTCTGGGAGGAAGTGGTAAACAATATTGTAAGTCACAGTCAGTGACAGTAAGAATTGGTGATGGAAAATATTTGTTGTTCTTAGAATTTTTGCACTTATGCAGTAGGTGGCCATTTTCAAACTATTTTAGGAGAAAAAGAAGTTCAGAAGAATCCAGATATCTGTGACTTGAGATTGAATTAGGAGGTGAGAAATTCAAAGAAATGAAGGGAAACCAGTTTTTTGTTGGTTTGTTTAAGGAATTTTATTGTGAACAGTATAAAAAAGAGAGGGATAGTTCATAAAATCTCATTTTAAAAATTGCATTTTAATTTCAGTATGGAGGACAACTAGTGTTTATACCTTTTTGGTGTAGGAACCTCCAGTAGCTTGCTGCTGCTGCTGCTGCTGCTAAGTCGCTTCAGTTGTGTCCGACTCTGTGCGACCCCATAGACGGCAGCCCACCAGGCTCTGCCATCCCTGGGATTCTCCAGGCAAGAACACTGGAGTGGGTTGCCATTGCCTTCTCTGTTGTGTGAAAGTGAAAAGTGAAAGTGAAGTCGTTCAGTCGAGTCCAACTTGTAGCGACCCCATGGACTGCAGCCTACCAGGCTCCTCCGTTCATGGGATTTTCTAGGCAAGAGTACTGGAGTGGCTTGCCTTTGCCTTCTCCGAATCAGTAGCTTAGGATTCAATAGATGTGAAGTAGAAACAGGAGTTTTGGCTTCTACCTGCCATTAACAATTCATTTACTAGACCTGGAAAATGACTGCTAAAGCAATCAGACAAAATGCTGTATTCTCATTTCTTTCCCATCTTTCAATTCTTAATAATAAATCAGTCAAATGAGAACAACTTCACAGGTAGAAGGGGGTAGCACTTTAGTTGATCCAGTGAACTATCTGCATTAATTATGTCACTTCTAGAAATGTTTTACATAGAAACTACAAAGAAAGACAAAATCACCCTTCTTTGTATCAGTAATATTATCAAATGCTGCTAAATCAAAATCAGAATTCAGTTTATGATTCTGATTTTGATCACAGAAATTAGAGCTTTGCTGTATTTTCTCATTTTAAACCTGGGCTTGTTTATCTCCCTCAGTTACTTTTTCTATCTTGGTGCTATAGACTGCTTTGAGATTGATGGTGAATTCAGAGTTTTGATAATATCTTGTTAACTTTTGATTTCCAGAGATTAGCATTACTTAGAGATGTTCTCTCTAGACAGTTATTTACTAACTCATCCAATAAATTACTGTATTCCTTAATAAGGACTTTTAAAACCATGATACAGTAGTATCGAGCTAGTTAAAAACCATTTTGTGGATAAGTTTTATGTGACTAATTAGGCACTTTGGAAATACCTGGTCTTCAATATGGTAAGAATATTCTGAGATAATTTGGGTTCAGTATAAAGTTCAGTATCTGTATGGGTGGTAAGTTGCTTCAGTCATGTCCAACTCTGCAATTTTTATGGACTGTAGTCCCCCAGGCTCCTCAGTCCATGGGATTCTCCAGGCAAGAATACTAGACTGGGTTGCCATGCTTTCTCCTAGGGGATCTTCCTGACCCAGGGACCAAACCCATAGTTAAATCTTCTGCAGGCAGATTCTTTACCACTAGTGCCACCTGGGAAGCCCCCAGTATCTGTATCCAGTTCCATTTCAGTCACTCAGTTGTGTCTGACTCTTTGCAACCCCATGGAATCACAGCACGCCAGGCCTCCCTGTCCATCACCAACTCCTGGAGTCCACCCAAACCCATGTCCATTGTGTCGGTGATACCATCCAACCATCTCATCCTCTGTCATCCCCTTCTCCTCCTGCCCTCAATCATTCTAGCATCAGGGTCTTTTCAAATGAGTCAGCTCTTCACATCAGGTGGCCAAAGTATTGGAGTTTCAGCTTCAACATCAGTCCTTCCAATGAACATCCAGGACTGATCTCCTTTAGGATGGACTGGTTAGATCTCCTTGCAGGCCAAGGGACTCTCAAGAGTCTTCTCCAACACCACAGTTCAAAAGCATCAATTCTTCAGTGCTTAGCTTTCTTTATAGTCCAACTCTCACATCCATATCCATACATGACTACTGGAAAAACCATAGCCTTGACTAGACAGACATTTGTCGGCAAAGTAATGTCTGTGCTTTTTACTATGTTGTCTAGGTTGGTCATAACTTTCCTTCCAAGGAGCAAGCGTCTTTTAATTTCATGGCTGCAGTCACCATCCACAGTGATTTTGGAGCCCAGAAAAATAGTCAGCCACTGTTTCCACTGTTTCCCCATCTATTTGCCATGAAGTGATGGGACCGGATGCCATGATCTTAGTTTTCTGAATGTTGAGCTTTAAGCCAACTTTTTCTCTCTCCTTTTTCACTTTCATCAATAGGCTCTTTAGTTCTTCTCTTTCTGCCATAACGGTAGTGTTATCTGCATATCTGAGTATCTGTATAGACGTCCCTATTTTTAAAATGTTGTAAATACATGGAATTTAAGCAGTGTCTGTCTTTTTTTTTTTGATAGGGTCAGTGAGAAGGTTATACTACATGAGACATAAAACTTAGCAATATGTTTTATGAGTTATGTTTTGGTGTCGACTAGAAAGTGTTCCTTAAAAGTTTAATAGACTTTCTTGATTTTTGGACCATAAATCATCTGTGGGAAAGTGAAATTGGATTGTTTCACTGTAACTCCCAAGTGGCAAATCATTTCAAGAGCTCTATGAATAGGTGCATTTGCACAATCTGATTGGCTACCCTAAAGGCAAGAGCAATTATATTATGCTAATGTGCATGTTAGGCTCAGAAATCTGAATTTACCATTCTAATACATCAGTGTATATTGTCTTTTTCAAGAGGTGAGCTTATAGCTGTCAAGTTTTGTGTAAAGAAAGGTTTTAAAGATTAGCAATTGTCAAGTTTAGGGAGCTTGAAGCATTCTTACATTTCATGATAATGATTGAATCTTTCCGTTGACAGTAAATACAGAGCTGAATATAGTGATAACCTTGATTAAGTATAACATGGTTGTGGAAACATTCTGGGAAAGGCTTTTTACATCTTTATGTGACAATTATAACAACCTGAGGAAAATTATTTGGAAATTTGCTCATTAAGAACTTTGCAAAAAAGCATATTGTTTACATTGCCTAATCAAATGGAACAGTGGATACATAATTTTTCCTAGGGCATATAATTTATGCTCAAATATGTTGCAATACTTTTGTGACAGCGTTTACCAAGGATTTTTATTTATTTTATTTTATCGCTCATCATAATTTTTAACAGGAAGAATCCCCTTTAAAATTGAGTAAACAAAAGTAAAAGCTACATCTCTTGCTTCACCTAACACAGAAACATAAGAAGATGTATACTATACACTGCAGACTTTTCACTTTTTATTTTAGATGGAGAAAACAGTGAATGATGTGATGCTTAAAATCTTTAGTACATAAAATTTTTCTGAAATAATTTCTAGTACCTTCTTCAGTAATAAGTCATGTAGCTAGAGAACTGTATATGAAAAATTATCTGTGTAAGTCAAACATTTTATTCTAAATTTTAGCAAGAGTGATTCCATGAATTGAGACAATTAATAACTTATGTAATAGCTGAGTTATAAAAGGTGATTTTCTTTTGAAATAGTTTATATAGTGCTTTTAAAGGTTTTTCTTAATATGATGAAGTAAATGATATGTACCCTATTTTTAAGCATTTGGTTGAGTTTACTGTCATCGTCTATGACTATGATTACTTTTGTTTAAACAATATAGTGTATCAAGACAGCAGTGCGGCATAATTTGATAAGAGAACATAATAAAATATAATGACATTTACTAGTCCCTTATACTCCCACTAAGTTATTTTGTTAGTTCATTAAAGTGTTTTCTCTTTCACTTTAATTTTTATTGATCCCCAGTGAATACGAAAGCCTTTATGTAGCTCAACTCTTTAATTTGTTATTTCAGTAATTATTATTCTTGTTTTGTTTGTTAAGATTTTTTTCATTAAAATGTTTTAAACATGGAATGTAATCTAGCAGGGAAGCATTATATTAACTTTAAAAATCCCTTGCTTTAATTTACAAGATATTTTTTTAATCTCATTATGGGGGATTTAGCAGCAAAACTCTCATTTACACAAAAACAGGCCTATTGGCCTCTCTGTGTAGGGGAATTTGCATCTGCATTTTAAAGCACTAAGCCTTTTTAATATCCCCTTGATAAATTAGCTTTCAGGATTCATCCAACAAATAGATGTGGGGAGAAACTGTAAACACTTAGCTAAGTGGTTACAGATACATAAGCAATTAAAATGAGGTAATTTTATTTGTGTAAAGGGTTTGGGCTTAATTTGAATCAGAAAGTGTCAAGGGGTCTGCTCAGGTTCCAATGCCACCAGTGCCATTGCCACCACAGGAACAATAAAAATCCATTAACAGTAAATAAAAATCCAATGACAGTAAAAATCCAATAGAGAAGAAGTTAGGAGTTATGTCAGTTTCTTTTCAAAAACTTCTGTCACAGAAATGACGAAGATGACACTGAAATGCAATGAACAGAGAGAATGGAATACCCTTTAATTAAAATGATTTGGATAGGTACATATTTTATCCTTCAGGTGTTTTTATTACTTGGGACATTTCGTTGGACTAAAATGAGATGACTTAGAAAGGAGTAGGATATGTAAATATTTTATTCTTACTGTTTGAGTCTTTCCATTGTTTTATATCACAAGTCTTTGGCACCTTTAAAAACAGTAAAATTAAAAGACCTTAGAAATTGTCTTTTTTGAGGGCAGGAGGAGAAGGGCACGACAGAGGTTGAGATGGTTGGATGGTATCATCGACTCAATGGACGTGGGTTTGGGTGGACTCTGGGAGTTGGTGATGGACAGGGAGGCCTGGCGTGCTGCGGTTCATGGGGTCGTAAAGAGTCGGACACGACTGAGCGACTGAACTGAACTGAGAAATTGTCATATCTTAAGAATTTTTCAAATTCAATGAATTTCTTATCTTTGCTTTGTTCAAAACCCTTAACATGTTAATTTTTAAATGTTGCCTTGTCAAATTTATCCTTAGATACCCTGCAATTTTGTTTATCTTTTTAAAATTAAATAATTAAAAAATTTACCACTAGTATGTAAAAATGCAATTTTTTCAATTATGTTGATTTTTATAAACAGCAACCTTGGGAAGTAATTATTGAATTTAATTACAAATTGTAAAATTTTTCTGATATCTCCATATGAAGTAATTATTGAATTTAAATACAAATTATAAAATTCTTCTGGTACCTCCATGTAGATACTCATCTCTATGAATAATGATAATTTGGATACTTCTTTAACAATTTATACTTCTTATTTCTCTTGTCACATTGTATTGGCTAAAATTTTTGTTAGATTTTAAAAAAGATTTGATTGTAGCAAATATCTGTGTCAAGTTATAAAGGAAATAATTCAGTTTTTCATTATTGACAGTACTATTAACCTTTCATTACTGACAGTACTATTAGACTTTACACATGTAAGCTTCTTTTCAATTTTTAAAGGTTTTAAAAAATAGATATAAATTTTATTGAATGTATTGTCATCCACTGGGATATGAGAGTTAGTAACAACCTAGAGGGGAGGAAGGTGGGATGGATGTTCAAGTGGGAGAGGACATCTGTAAATCTATGGCAGATTCATGTTGATGTTTGGTAGAAACCAACACAATACTGTAAAGCAAGTATCTTTCAATTAAAAATAAAGAAAAAATCGATTATCAAAGTAATTAAATCCTTAAATAACAATGTGGTCAGAAGGCATGATTCTTTTTTATAAACTGTTAGTTTCAGTTTACTTTTAAATACTTACTTTCATATTTATGAAATTTGGGCTTCTCAGGTGGCACTGGTGGTATAAAGAATCCACTTGCCTATCAGGATTTGTAAGGGATGCAGGTTTGATTCCTAGGTCAGGAAGATTCTTTGGAGAAGGGCATGGCAACCCATTCCAGTATTCTTGCCAGAAGAATCCCATAGACAGAGGAGCCTGGTAGGCTACAGCCCATGGTGTTGCAAAGAGTTGGACACTACTGAACAGACTTAGTATGCATATGTGTATGCATTATGAAATTTAGTTTTAATTTTATAGTCTGAGAGTTTGTTTGTCTGGTTTTGGTATCCAGTGCATAGTTATATAAGGCAATGGCACCCCACTCCAGTACTCTTGCCTGGAAAATCCCATGGATGGAGGAGCCTGGTAGGCTGCAGTCCATGGGGTCGCTAAGAGTCAGGCACGACTGAGCAACTTCACTTTCACTTTTCACTTTCATGCATTGGAGAAGGAAATGGCAACCCACTCCAGTGTTCTTGCCTGGAGAATCCCAGGGACGGCGGAGCCTGGTGGGCTGCCGTCTATGGGGTCTCACGGAGTCGGACATGCCTGAAGTGACTTAGCAGCAGTATCAGCAGCAGCAGCATAGTTATATCAGTGAATGAAAATAGAGTCTTTTCTTTACTTCTCGTCTTTGAAAGAATTTAACATTAGATTATCAGTTCTTCAAATAACTGGAAGAATTTTCCAGTAAAACCTGAGCCTGATGATCTTTAGGGCATGATTTTTTTTGTTTTTTTTTTTTAACCAGTGGTTTGTGTCCTTAATAATTACATGAATATTATAAAAGTTACCATCTTTCTAAATTCCATATATATGCGTTAGTATACTGTATTGGTGTTTTTCCTTCTGGCTTACTTCACTCTGTATAATAGGCTCCAGTTTCATCTACCTCATTAGAACTGATTCAAATGTATTCTTTTTAATGGCTGAGTAATACTCCATTGTGTATATGTACCATAGCTTTCTTATCCATTCATCTGCTGATGGACATCTAGGTTGCTTCCATGTCCTGGCTATTATAAACAGTGCTGTGATGAACATTGGGGTACACGTTCTAATTTTTGACTACGTTTTTTGAGTAAATGTTTCCAACATTTAGCATGTTGCCTAGGTTCTTAAATACACTGACATAACATTTTCCAAAATATTTTTTTTGCCAATTAATTTCTATCACACCTATAATTATGTTCCCTTTTTCATTTGTATTATTGTTTTTATTCTCTCTTTTAATTTTGTTAGATATTTGTTATTTTTCTTAATTTTCTTGAATCAACATTTAATTATTTGGAAGTTATGATCATGTCTGTATTTGATTTACTAATACATTATTTCTGCTGTTTTTAAAATCAATTTCTTGTTTTTAACCTCCTTTGAATTTGTCCTCTTGTTCTTTTTCTGGCATTAATTTAAATGCTTAGTGCACTAATTTTCAGTCTTCTGACAAAATATAAATAATTTATGTTTATAGTTTTTTCTCTCTATGCTGGGTATGTATGTTCCTCAAGTTTTGATAACATAGTATATTTAATTGTTGGTATTGAGTTTTTTTAAATAATCATTATGATTTTCTTTCACTCTTAAATTCTTAGAATTTATTAAATTTTCAACAAATAAGGTTCTTAAAAATTAAACTTTCTAGGTTTCATTTCTAAATATTATTGTAATCAGAGGATAGTCATTATGAAATTTTCAGCTTTATAGTATAATTTAATATTTGTAAACATTTAAAGAGTTCTTAGAAAATTGTATTCTTTCAAGTATTGTGAACCCAGTTCATTTATGACCATCATGTCAGTCTCATTACTTAATTTGTTCACATCTTCTGTGTACTTTCCTATTTTTTTCCTTTTAGTCTGCATGATCTGATAATTACCAAAAGAGTTGTTAACACCTGCCATTATAATGATATATTTGTCATTTTATTCTAGTGACAGTGTCGATTTTTTGCTTAAATATTTTGTAGCTATAAGTCCAACTAAAATTAAGCAGTTTTAAGCAGTTTTTCTTTCTATTGAATTGAATCTTAAATCAGTTTGTAGTGACTTTCATTATCTCTTTTTTGTGTGTTGATTTGTTACACTATTTTTTCTTATGATTTACTTTGAAATTAAAATAACTATATCAGATATTTTTTGTCTGTTTATTTAGAATTTGCCTGACATCTTTTTCTGTCCTTTAACACTATCTTACAGTGTACTTATGTTTTAGGCATTTTCTTGTAAATGGCATAAAGCCAGGCTGTGTTTATTTTTAACTAGTGTAATAGTTTTTGTTGGTCAATTTATTAAGGCCCAATTTAGCAAGTATGCCTACTGTACTTTTTTCCTAGGGGGTGAGGGGTTTTCCTGTTTAACTTACTAATAGTATTGCTTTTCAGAAGTCTGGTATTATGGGAACTTAATTTTTTCAACCTGCCACATTTTCTAGGTTCCAGGTTTTATCTGTCGCCTTCCAGATTAGCTTGAGAGATCCACACTATGCTTCTTAAGATAAAGGGGAATTTTTAGGATTAACTTTTCTTTTTCCAGGCATTCTTATAATTTTGGCTCCTGAATATTTTCTTTCCCTGAATTTTCTATCATCTCAACCACACATGTAATATTTTTAGGTGATCTATATCAAGACTATTTTTCTTAAAATCTGTTATGCTTTATTGCCGGAAACAAAGGGATACTTTATTTTTCAAAAATTTTTGGAAAATGAATATTTTAAAAAAATGTAGTGTGTGAAATTAAAATCTTAGACTCCGGAGGAAACTTTAGTGTCCTAGCCAATTTTTTAAATTTATGTAGGCCCATAGTTTCCTCATTTAAAAAATAGGAATGTTAATATCTCTTTTGCAGCATTAGTGCTTTTTATTATAACTTGAATATGTGAAACCCTTGGCTCATCCTTAGCCACATAATAATTGGTAATTAATGCTATTTTCATAAAGACTATTATGTTAAAAAAAAGTATTAAGTGAGGAATGCTTTTAAAAACAGAACAGATGTGATGAACATAAGCTGCCAATAACACTATGAATGATTTTAGGTTAAAATGTATAGCTTCAATTTTGCAGTGATGCAGGGAACAAAATAAGGAAATGTGATATTGTATGGCAAATTAGGCACAGTATTGGAGCTCAACCATTATTCAGCTTTTATCAAAAAAGATGTGGCAAATTCAGAATTAATACACAGCCAATTTAAACATGCCATTACTATCTCAAAGCTTCTAACTGGGTTGAAATTTATTCACTGATCTGGTCAAGAATTCATGTCCGTCTTTAATACTTTCATTTTATTTGTTCTTCCTAGCTTTTATTACTCTTAAAGCATTTCAGCTTCATATTGATGGAACTAGAATATGGTAGAGCTGCCTTATAACAAACTGTTGACTTTGTCTTTTTTTTTTTTTCCTGTCACTATTTTCTAGTATGGAACAAGAAAAGGCTGTTTAGATTGTTTTATAGCTATGCATATACTTATGAAAATGTCCTTATGATTAGGACTACATATACATGTGAAAGAGAAGCTTGAATAGATTGTTTTACCATTCTGTTTTGAGACACTAATACCCATTTTTATTTTTTCAGTTAGATGAAAATACATAAGAATGAATTCCAAGAGTTAAAAGCATAATACTGCTATCCACTTCACTGCTTGAACTAAAAACCCTGGGATCATACTTGACTATTCTCCTTTTCCC
Source organism: Bos taurus (assembly GCF_002263795.3). NCBI lineage: Eukaryota > Metazoa > Chordata > Mammalia > Artiodactyla > Bovidae > Bos > Bos taurus. The sequence continues at coordinate 73,129,631 of NC_037330.1, forward strand.
TCACATCACCAACATGAAGATGTACTCATTTCTAACATCAAAATACACATTGAATCATATTTCATTATTTCGAGTGCAACCACCCTCTCCAAAGCCACTGTCACCTCTGGTACTTCCTGACCTGTCTTGCTGTTTCTACTCTTTCTCTTCTGTAGCATACTCTCTGCAGAGCAGCTTGACAGATGTCTTTGAAATCAATGTTAGATAATGTTATTCTTCACTAAGATTCCTCCATTGTTCTTTCATTACACCTAAGTGAAGAATAAAATCCTTGTAGTGGCCTCTGGCCTATTCCTAGCAGGGGGAAAACAAATGCACCATCCTTTTTTCTGCTTCATTCCAGCTGTACTGACTTTCTTAGTGTTCCTGAAATGTTCTCCTTCAGTATATACATGGCCCTCTAGCAGCACTTACCAATTTTTCTCCCTAGACTTCTGTTTTGCTTTGTGGCACTTATTACCTGACATTGTATTTTATGTCTGTTTATTATAGATGTCTTTACCCTAGCTGACCATCAGCATTACCTGAGATGTATCAAGAATCATGAATTACCTCACATACCAGAATTACCTGAGACATTTTATATATATGAATCTTCTGGGTGGGGTAGGGGGAGTCACTTTAGGCATAGGTAGCTTAAAAGCTCTATACCTAGAGTTGAGAACCTACTGTGTATTTGTGTGTGTGTGTGTTTGTTTTTCCTGCTCTCAATAGACTATAAATTCAGTAAAGGCTTGGCGTTATTTTGTTCACTGCTCTATTTCTAGCTCTCAGAATAGTACCAGGCACATAGAAAACTTTTCATAACTATTTCTTCATAATTTTAAAAAATAGTTACCCCTTTTCATCTAGAATATATTTTTAAAAATGCACCATTGGCTCCACACCTCTCATTTCTTCATCAGTTTTTTTCACTAATTTAAGAAATATTTACTTAGTACATTTAGGGAAGCAGACAATATTCTAGGCTCTCAAACACCAAGAATGAAATAAATGTCTCTGTTTTTGTGAAGCTTTCATTCTTATATCGGTGGTACATTTTGTAGGTAATTGCAGTTTTAGAAATTTAAAAAAAAAAACAAAAAACACTAAGTTCTTTCAAATAAGTTTTCATTATTCTCATGTGCTGCTGCTAAGTCAACTTCAGTCATGTCCAACTCTGTGCGACCCCATAGACAGAAGCCCACCAGGCTCCCCCGTCCCTGGGATTCTCCAGGCAAGACAACTGGAGTGGGTTGCCATTTCCTTCTCCAATGCATGAAAGTAAAAAGTGAAATCGAAGTCGCTCAGTCATGTCCGACCCTCAGCAACCCCATGGACTGCAGCCTACCAGGCTCCTCCGTCCATAGGATTTTCCAGGCAAGAGTACTGGAGTGGGGTGCCATTGCCTTCTCTGATTTGAGAAAAACCATTTCACCTCTTTGGGACTAGTCATAAAACTATTTTAAATAATCCTTTTCCTTTAAATCAGTGTAATTGGAACTGTTATTTTTGTTTTGCTGTTTAAAAGAAAAAATTAAGTAATTTCAGAAGATTCTTTCTTAAACTATGACCAGTTAAAAAAAAACCAATTTTCTGCAAAAGAAAATCATTAGTTTGTAACAGATTTACAAGACCCACTACATCTGTCTTAAGAAAAGCTCTTAATCTGCAGAATAAAGCCAGCTTGAGTGATAGCTCTGGGATTACCCAGTGGCAAAAGTGTTAGAATCATTTAAAAGTTCATTTGAGTTTTGCACACACAAACTGATAATTCAATTATTTTTTTTTCATCTATTAAACAAATATCCCTGGCTGGTAAACATTACTAGCCTGTTTGCCAGGTCAGAAGGTTATAATATATATTCTCTGTTTTTAAGAAGTGCGTTTTATCATTAATTTTGTAAAGAAATAATAGCAAATATCACATCAAAGATAAGTACTGCAAATTGCAAAAAAGTACATAGAGTTCAACTTAGCCCTTGCCCTTAACAAGCTCACAAATTTTCTCCCTTTTTTGATGTTCTATAACATTCAGCTTGTTTCATGTCAACTAACATAGTCTACTTTTATTCTAGTTTTTCTTCTACTCATGTTATCATACTTTAATTCCTTGAAGCTTATGCATATGAGTATTACATCTATATTATACTTACATAAAATATTCACATTTCATTGTATACCATATTCACTCAATACATATATTTTATCAAATTATATAGAATAAATTTAAGTGACTGTAAAAGTTACAGTTATAAAAATCTAGAACAAAGTCCAATAAATCCAAATGCATATCATCCTCAAAGGCTTCCAAAGAAACTAAATTCAAATAAATAACTGTGCTCAGGTATAAAACAAAAATAATCTGAGTTTGTAATTAACTGGTTACAACTCCAGAATGTCTGTAAAGTTTAAAAGCTATGTAGCATTGTAGTGACTATATATTAAATGCAATTCAGTAAACGCATTGCCTCTAAGATAAGGACGGAGTTAATGGCTCAGAAGTTAAAGAGTCTGCTTGCAATGCGGGAGACCTGGGTTTGTTCCCTGGGTCGGGAAGATCCCCTGGAGAAGGAAATGGCAACCCACTCCAGTGTTCTTGGCCTGGAGAATCCCATGGACAGAAGAGCCTGGTGGGCTACAGTCCACGGGGTCGCAAAGAGTCGGACATGACTGAGCGACTTCATTTCACTTCACTTCAATCTAAGCACCAGTGCTCTTGGAAGGTGGGCTTTTATAAACTGTTGAACACCTTCTTCCAGGCTTACAGGTTAGTATTTTCCCTGTGCCTGAAAGCAGACTCTCAACATTAAGAGGAAAGTATCGTGGGCTCAGTCCTTGTACCTTCATCCCCAAGTATTTGGGGAGAAATTCCAGGTACTTCAGGGCTTCCCACTAGTGGTGAAGAATCTGCCTGTCAAAGCAGGAAACACAAGAAATGCAGGTTCTGTCCCTGTGTTGGGAAGATCCCCTGGAGAAGGGAATGGCAGCCCACTCCAATATTCTTGCGTGGAGAATCCCCATGGGCACAGGAACCTAGCAGACTGTTTCCATGGGGTCTCAAAGAGTTGGACGTGATGAGTGTGAGCACTCCAGCATCTTCAGTTGTCCAACTTATTGACTGTTCTATCAAATCTTTAATGGTTTTCTGGTCCTTTTTTGGGGGGAAGCAGAAGTGTAGAGGACAGAGCATGGGCTCCAGAGGCATACAGACCTGAATTTCTAATCTGTTTCTGTTACTCATGACTGTTCCACCTTGAAAGAAGTAACTTTTCTAAATCTCAGTTTCTCTGTTTATAAAATAGGAATATAATATTTCTATCACAGGTTTTTCCAAATGATTGCATTAGACATTATTTTGTTGTTGTTGTTAAGGATGGTAGATAACAAATGTTAATTTCTTCCTGCACTTTTATTTTTTTTTTTGCATTTTACATCAATTACATTGAGTTCAATCTCCCGGTCTCATTTGGGTTAGTCTGGATTATTGCTTCTCAAAGATTAGATTCAAACCTGTCAGTGATATAACAAGAACTTTAATAAATAAAGGGCACTGAAACACAGAAGTGTAAAATGACATGAATTCAGAATGAAGGACAATATCTTAGATTGAAAAGATTAACTTTATTTAAAAGTCACTGCACTATTTTTGCTGTTCTCATTTCTCTTTGGACCAAACAAAATGTCACCTTAGTACTGTATTCATATTTAGAACTGACTAGATAATTTTTGGGGACCTGTTTTCTCTCTGATATTCTTTGAGACTGTTTTGATTATGGACACTGGAGCTACTAGCAAATTAGGCTAAACAAGTATTAATATTCATTTTCTCCATGGTAAAAATCTGAAGGAGAAGGTTGTAAATGACTTAAAGGTTTTACCTACATAATAAATTTAGTAGAATAGAGTAAATGGATATGTAAGTCCATAAGACTACTAAATGTGCATTTTTTGTGACTGTAGAATTTTATTACATCAATGTATTTGTTTTTAGATTAAAAAAATATATATACAGCAAGACAGTAACTAATGTCCCTTATGCTTATAAAAGCATCACAACTGTGATAAGTTCTTTCATTCAGTGTGTTTCTTCTATATAGGTTTATACGACAAATTCAAGGAGTTGTTTTTTTTCTAAACTATTGAATTTTCTTTTTAAAATTCTATTTTATAGTTTAATTCATATTAGTGTTTCTTTCTGAAATATGTTTCTTGGATGTTGACAGTAATTGGAACAAATATGATGTTAGCTGTGTTATTATATGGAATATAGTCTTTAAGAAACTTGACGTCTTTAAGAACCGTGTTTCTTAAAATGCTGCTGCTGCTGCTAAGTCATGTTAGTCATGTCTGACTCTGTGCGACCCCATAGATGGCAGCCCACCAGGCTTCCCAGTCCCTTGGATTCTCCAGGCAAGAACACTGGAGTGGGTTGCCATTTCCTTCTCCAATGCATGAAAGTGAAAAGTGAAAGTAAAGTCTCTCAGTCATGTCCGACTGTAGCGACCCCATGGACTGCAGCCTACCAGGCTCCTCCATCCATGGGATTTTCCAGGCAAAAGTACTGGAGTGGGGTGCCATTGCCTTTTCTGGTTTCTTAAAATAGATCCTTAGAAAACAACAGTGTGGAAAATACCCTGAAATGTACTTTTAATGACAACCAAGTGCCTGACCTTTTGTGGTGCATTGCTTTATGAAAGAATATCTTCATTTGACATATTTCAGAGACCTCTTAATTGTTGCATTTCTCCTTATATTAAAGCTGTGAATGATTTTTAGAAATTCTTTTGCAATGAACATATACACCATATTTCTGACTCGATGGATGCATCATAATTAAGTGAAAAACTACCTTAAAATGCCCAATATGTACACTGGTTTAATGAGAATATAATATGTTAGTATATAAGAATATATTAGTATGGCAATAAGTATTTGAACAAATTTTAAACTAAATCTGGGTATATAAATATTTTAATATACCTAATGAAAGTTCAGTATTTTAAAGATTTCATAAATATTTAAATAACCATTATATATTATAACATATACAAGAATATATGCTGACTGTAATTTAGAAAAACATCATTAAATAACTTGAACTTTTAGGTGAGGTTAGTAGTAAAATAATAACAATGTACCTGAGAAACATTACATAAGCTCTCTCAGAAAGCAGTTTTCAAGTGAGTTAAAAGAGCAAAAATTCTTTGTAAGTAAAGTAGTATTATGTGAGGCTTGTCTAAATGTATAGTTTGTGGGACTCAATAGTCCTAGGTTTACTCCCTATTCTGCCAGTTGTGGGACTTCAAAATAGTACCTTGCATGGGCCTTAGATTCCTCATTTGAGCAGAGGTATGAAGGAGACACAAAAGACATGGGTTCAATTCCTGAGTTGGGAGGATCCCCTGGAGTACGAAATTGCAACCCACTCCAGTTTTCTTGCCTGGACAGTTCTGTGGACAGAGGAGCCTGGTGGGCTACAGTCCATGGGGTCACAAAGAGTCAGACACAACTGAGCACACACACGCATCACAAACCTTAAACAACGGGATTATTAAACAAGATAATGTTTGTCTGGCAAAATTCTTAGTAAAAAGTAAGCACTCAATAAAGAATAGTACTATGAAGATGATACGTATCACTTAAAAAAAAAAGTTTTATGGTTAAATAAATTTTGGAAATGTCCCTTGTAAAAAAGACAGTTTCTTTTCCCTTTGGTGTTCCTCAGAGCTTTTAAGATGCTAATGTGCTTGTGAATCACTTAAAATCCTACAAGGCCCAAGTTTAGTTAACTATGGAGCTGCTTTTTTTTTTTTTTTTTTTAACATAGAGCTTCTCTGGGAGCTACTATTCTTCCCACGCACTTTCTTAAATGACTTCTTAGGTAAACACCTACCTATTAATCATAATCCATGTAAGATTAATATTGCTTAGGTTTCCAGCTGCTTGAATTTTTTTTAATTAAATGTCAAATGTCAGACTAGTGAATGTTTAAAAAATTTTTCGTGAACATGACAGTCTGACAACCAGATTTTTAGGAGTTAAGTCTTCAATGGCATCAAAACTAGTCTTTCCATTCTAGAAGTGCTCATAATCATCAGAGCATAATATTCCATGAAGTCCCTATTATTAATAATTATGTATTAATAAAATATTTCCTTTGTTAACAAAAATAGTAAATTAGAGTGTTTGAGATTGTTTACAGTTACAATTCTGTTTAGATTTCAATAGCTTACTTTTTTTGTGGAAAAATAATTATAAAAATTAAGAAGTACTGAGATGAGTATTACTTGACTCTCCAAAAAAATGCATGGATTATTTTTTATAGCTGGTTTTAAGACTAGACTATTCAATATGTTCATTTTTTATATATAAACTTGAAATTTAAGCCACCGCCTTAATCTTGTACTGTATTTATTCTAATTGGTCCGCATATCTACAGTTTGGAAAATACACCATCCATATTACACCAGAGGGATGCACTTTAACAAAGAGCTTTTTCTGCTTTCAAGGTAACTCCTAGCTCTTTGACACAACACAAGACTCTCCACAGCCTTGCACATGCCCACTTTCCATCTGAATCACCATAACCACTGCTGTGCACTTAAGTACTTTACGCTATCTCACCACTTAGATTTTGATAGGTCCCTGCACACTTTACGTATCTTTGTTTGCTTGCCTCTGTGCCTTCCTGCATATTGTTCTTATTGGCAGCTAACTACAACTCATTGTTCAAAATTCTACTGAGCTATCACCAGTTCTGGAAGGCTTCTCTAAGCCTCAAAGTCAAAAACTAGATTTAACACCATTCAATTATGTTCCCATTTCACACTATTATTTCTGTTATTTTCAGTGACTGTGATGTAGTTTAATAAATTGTTTGTGTGCCTTTACTTAGGAATAAGCATTTTTTGCAATTTTTTTTGTTTTTAATTTACTTTTTTTATTGAAGTATAATTGCTTTACAGAATTTTATAAGCTTTTTGAGGGCAAGTTTTATGAGCTGTTAATTCCTAGCATCTCACTGATATCTTGCTCATTCTATGGTTGCTAGCTGTGATCTACTTCACTGTGTATTAGGAAATATTTCCATTAGGCAGGTTAACTTAGACATTTGTGAACCCTCCAAGTTCCCCATCTAGTATCTGGCAGTGCTTCATCTACTAAGTCATTATTCCTATGTGAATGTTATTGTATAACATTGAAAGGCTGTTCTTTCACACCCTAAACTTCCCTTTCCCAAAGATATCAGCTCACCCACTGATTTTATGAATCATTCAAATACCAACTGCATCTTACTCAGGCACTTGCTAGTAATGAATTTCTCAGACATGCTGAGCCCGGTAATATCCATTGAATTCTTATATTCTCCCTCAACCCTCTTTCTGGGAAGAGTCTCAGTGTTCATCTGCCCCCATGGTGCACAAATTGGTCTTCATTGTCATGACCAAAATCATGCAGAGGGTGCTATATTTGATAATCAAAAAGCAAGAACTTGAATGGAATATTCTTTTTAAATACATACTTAATTTTCTTGTCTTCCTTTATTCTTTAGCCTAAATCAGTCATTTTCATGGCATCACTCTTACATTTTCCACAGTCAGTTGCACTAAAGTCCTATTTCTAGGTCTTTTTTAAGAACAAAATTATCACAAAATGAAGATACTATGAAGGTTAAGGCACATATTATCATGAGTTGCTTTGTGTAACTTTGAAATTACCTTTAAAATCTAACTGTGGTCATGATACGCTCATATGCACTCCCCACCCCCCAACCAAAAAATCATTCCCACCTACCCAGTCCTCTTCCAGACTTCCATCAGCTAGTAAACGCTCACATCCTCCTATACCTGTGCCCACATGACCCCTCGGAGCTGTAGCTAAAGCCAAGATTCCCTTGAGTTCCACATGTTTCTGCTCACAGAGAATAGATCTTTTATTTTTACTGAGCTGGTGTGGGTGAGAGGGTAGGGAAAGGAGGGAGGAAAAAGAAATATAAATAGCAAGCACGGAATGTTACAGTGTTTTAGTTGAGCCTGGCAGGTATGTAGAGTTGTATATAGCACATAAGGCCAAAAAATTTATTTTTATCCATTTTCACCACATTTTCTTTAGTGAACAGAAGGAAGAAGAAGAGAGTATGACTTTGTACTAATTAGAAAAACAAAGATAAAAGTGGACATTTTGAAATTGGACATTTTATGGGTACCTTTTGTTCTTTTTCTTCTGTTTTTATCCAACACCGTTTTTCTTGTGACTTGCTTCACCTGCTTGTGTCCTCACCTCGTTTTATCAGCTGTCTGTAGCTGCTTCTGACCTATCTCACAGGCATGGGATGTGGCAACCACAGGTGTCAGCAGCTCTTCACAGCTGATAGAGCCATGCTTTCACTTGATTTTCCCCCATTAAAAAGAGAAAAACACAAACACCTGTTTTGACTCATCTCCCTTCCTTTTCTCCAATTGCAAATTAAACTGACAAGCTGGCTGGACAGTGGCAGAGGGGATTTACTTTTCAGTCAAATTATTTTAGTCTCTTTTTTGCCAGTGTATTCTCTACCTGTCATTTCCTCCATGTAAGTTTTTGACAGCTAGAATTGTTTTTATTGTACATTCCAGTCTGTGCTTTTAATAGCTAAGGTTTTTTTTTTTTTTTCACTTCCTAGATTTAACTAGCCTAAAATAACTGTCTGACCTCCATTTTGAGCTATGTTGCTAAAGTTACAAATATCTACCCTGGATTTTATTCATTCTTTGAGAACACAAGTATTTATACGATGTCAGTGTTGCCAGGTGTTTGGGGCCAAATATATGAATAACACATGATTCCTGGTACTGACTAGTTCAGCCTGTAATGGCCAGTTAAATACAGCATAAGTGAATATGTAGCCATGTAGAGAGACAAACCTGGATATCCTGAATGGATAACTCCTTAGGATGCATGGAAGCTATCATGGAATATTACTTGCTCTAGTAGCTTTAGGATGCTACTTGTATGTTTGTAGATTATAGTGAAGGGTCTTTTGGGGCTACTTTGTCCAATGAGTGTTTTCCTGGTGGCTTAGTCATTAAAGAATTCACCTGCAGTTCAGGAGACCTCCTGCAATGGCAGAAGATTCAGGTTTGATCCCTGAGTCGTGAAGATCCCCTGGAGAAGGAAATGGCAACCCCCTCCAGTATTCTTGCTTGGGAAATCCCGTGGACGGAGGAGCCTGGTGGGCTACAGTCCATGGGATTGCAAGAGTTGGATACAACTTAGTGACTAAACCACCACCATTGTACAATGACTTTTTCATCTTGAGGTTGTGCCCAAACCAAAAACCCTACATTTAAAAAGGGAATGATTTTAAAAAGAAAAAAATACGGGGAAAATTTTTTAATTTTGAATTTCAATGAAATTAGAATATTACATAAGGATCCATATGCTAACCTTCACTTTTCTCAGCCCTCATGTGCCTCATTATTACCTCAAATACATGATGGTTCACTTAACATATTTTCTTTGAGAAACAAAGACATTGTAAGAGTCAAGTCTTTGGTAAAATATTAATATACTTAATGAAATGGCTAGAATTAGTAAATTTCACCTTTATCATCAGAGTTTATTTTTGTAGAGTGAAATTAGGTTTTCTTTAAATTTCCAAACTGGAAACATGTAGTTTTTGAGCATAAGAAAATAAATGAGTAAATGTTTTTACCTAGCTCAGTTTTATACAAAGCTATAGTTTTGCTTCTCTTCTTTCTGTACTGGCTGCAGTACTTGGCTTCTTATATCCGTTTATTCAAATTTGGCCATAGGACAGTGGGTAACAGCATAGCAGTGGCAGAAAAAAGTCACAGCTGGTGGAGAAAAATGACCTTCTACAGGAGCACCCTGCTTCCCCTTCTGCCAATCAACTCAGCTCACAGTGAGCCTGACCCAGAAAAGTGGTCAGGTTAGATAGGAAAGAAGAAAACTTCTTCTTTTGTTTTTATCCTCTAGACTTAGGGAAAAAGTTTTAAATGGATTTAATGCCTCCATTCATTCTGGGATACCTATTAAAAAAAAAAGAAAAGAAAAGACCTCTAAACAGGGAGAACCATATGAGAAGTTATGAAGGAAATAGTCAGTCTAAAAAATGAGCCCAAAGACATTTAGGATTGCAAGTAAATTCTTATCAGTTTCCTTCTAGGATAAATTGAGGTATCTAAATGACTCCTTCTCATTTTAATTGCCCCAATGTTAATGTTTACTCTCCTTTTCTCATGAAAAGATAGCAATTATTTTAGATGGAGATTTTTGACCTCTAAAAAGAAAAAAAAAAAAAATAGACCTCACTAACATAAAGACATATGCAGTTAAATATAGACTTATTGAAACATACAAAAATTTTAAAAAAATGCATACCATTAACTTTGACCTTGATCTCTCATTTTACACTCTCATCAAAAAACAGTTAACAATGTGCTTATCTCCACTGTGCTCCATAAGGAAAGTAAGGATGCTGCAGAGATGATTTGACACTGGCTCAAAGAAACCTGCTAACTGCAGTCTAACCTTGTCTTTGCAAACCACATTATTTTGCATAGTTTTTCCCCCAGTAAGTCATGCCAGTACCTCAGAAATGGAGATTCATCTCCACATTATTTTAGTTACTCGTGTCCTCTTTACGGCCTTCCCAGGTGGTAAAGAATCTACCTGCAAAGGAGGAGACCTCGGTTCAATTCCTGGGTCTGGAAGTTACCCTGGAGAAGGGATAGGCTTCCCACTCAAGTAATCTTGGGCTTCCTTGGTGGCACAGATGGTAAAGAATCTGCCTGGAATGTGTGAGTCCTGGGTTCGATTCCTGAGTTATGAAGATCCCCTGGAGGAAGGCATGGCAACCCACTCTAGTATTCTTGCTTGGAGAATTCCATGGACATAGGAACCTGGCAGGCTACAGGCCTTGGGGTCGCAGAGTCAGATGTGACTAAACACAGCACAGTATGATTCTTTTCAGTGGAAATTTTGAAAATATTTTTATTTCTGTATTAATTGTAATATTCTTCCTCATCAGATCGTACAGTTAGGTACTTGACTAATCACTGTGTGCTTAATGTCCAAACATAATATACCTGAATGGAGCATTCTCTCCCCTTCCTAACACCCTCACCAGCATTAGGCTGTGTACTGACCAGGAGAGAATGTGAACAAGTCAATTGCTTTAGTGGCACTGGTACTTATACAGGGAAATAATTATTCTGATAGAACATATATTACATTTTGTGGTGGAGAATTATGATTATAGGCATTTAAAATGCATGGAATGTTTCTGCTTTAACTACGTGGTCTGGAAGGCCTTTTTTTACACAAGGCTTATTTACGCTCAGAACTCTAAATTTACCATGTCGTTTTAACACATTCTTGGGGGCTGACAGAGCTGGAATACTTTCATAGGCTAATGTAAGTGGACACACGGAAGTACCAAAGTGCATTAGGAAAATGGAAATCTATTCTGCTTCACGGTTGAATTTACCCTTCTCCAGAGACTGAATTTATTTGCATATTTTATTTCAAATATATGTGAGTTACACTGAAGAGGGTTTGAAATTAAATAAATGCCACAATTAAATGACAGACATGGCAATGGCACACCTAGTAGCCTCTCATAAATTTTTCTTTTCATAGGAATTTACATCTTTCTTACTTTTTTGATTAAAAAAAGTATCTGTCCTGTAAAAGTGACTGAAATATTATTGGAAAAGGTTGGCCACTGACAGGTTTACTTGAGAATTACTGTTTGTGTTACTAATACTTTTTGAAGAATTAAAAGATAAGTTGAATCAAAATATGGGTAAAATTATATAGCTTATTTTTCTAAGGGGTTCCTTTTGATAAATATTCTTTCCTAAATCTGTGCATGATAGTCTATTGATGAATATTTTCAAATATTGAAGTCATTGGAAACATTTTACAGATGATCAACTTACTACTTAACGGCTTCCTGGTGGCTGAGACACTAAAGAATTTGCCTGCAATGCAGGAGACCTGGGTTCGATCCATGGGTGGGGAAGATCCCCTGGAGAAGGGAATGGCTCCCCTCTCCAGTATTCTTGCCTGGAGAATTCCTCGGACAGCGGGTCCTGGTGAGCTATAGTCCATGTGGTTGCAAAGAGCCGGACATGACTGAGTGACTAACACATATTTATTGAAAAAAAAGACTTTATACCATGTATTTATTATAACTCAACTAAAATTCTTTATAGCAATTTGGATCCAAGTTTTAAAAATAAGCTTTTATAAATTTCAAATACATACAAATCTAAATGTGTTTAATTATAAAACATGAATGCTTGCTTTTAATAAATAATAAAATAATTATTAATACTTTGATACTTTACTGTTTTCTTTAATAATTATAAGAAGAAATATTATATAGGTGGAAGTTGCTCCTAATACCAAATAAGTATCTCATCAATTAGGATTTGTATTTATGGCTTAGAGTCATACATTTACCTTAGTAATTTAATTCTTAATTTTGTTGTATACACACACACACACACACACACATAGTAAATTTGGCAAAGGGAAAAGAAAAGGGACAAATCAAATTGTGACTTAAACTAGTTGGTTGTTATGGGAAGTTTATTGCCCTCTGCAGCAGCAGCAATAGGACTGAATATTTGTGTCTCCCAAAACTTCATATGTTGAAACACTAAAATACTAATCCCTAGTATGATGGTATGTGGAACTGAGACCTTTGGGAGGCAATTAAATTATAAAAGTGGAGCTATTATGATGAGATAAGTGTCTTTATAAGAAGAGCAAGAGAGATGTTGCTTCCTCTTCCTCTCTATCATGTGAGAACACAGCAAAACAGCTGTCTGCAAAGAAGAGAGCTCTCACCAGGACCTAACTGCACTGGCATCCTGATCTCAGGCTTTCTAACCCCAGAATTATGAGAAATAAATTTCTTTTGCTTAAGCCACCTCATCTATAATATTTAGTATAGCAAAAACACTAAGTTACCTGTTTTCTCTAAATCTGTTTCCTCCTCAACTAATAAGAGATGCTGATCATGCAAGATAAAAGAATCGGGAGAAAAGTGCATCTTTTGTTTTCTACCCATTAATTTCTGAGTCACTTATCTATTAATTTCTCTCTTACTACATGAAAAATGGCTGCTGTAAATGAACTATAAGTCTGTGGTACTAAGTTGACTAAATAGTTCTATAACAATGTAAATTATAAGCTTTATAGTATTATAAAAATAATGCAGTGTATATTCCTTCAAATTGATGTTCCTGTGTAAGATTTTGTATCATTTTCTTGTATCATGCTTGTTTACATAAGCCCAACACAATAAGGAAAATCTAATATAAACAACTTCAATTAATATGATGTAAAAACAAAATTTAATCCTGTAATCCAATAACTTCTTGCATTCCTTCATGGCTTTTTTGATTTGCAAATTCCCAATTTTTCTTAAAAATACCCAAATAGTAGCTTTTTATTTTAATGTCTTAACTTTTGTGCTGCCATCCTTCTCCTCTTTTTTGCATTACCCTCCCACCAGTATTTCCTCTTTGCTTATTTAACTTTCTCATTAAAGTCTGCCAAAATCCCTTGAGAGTAATATTGAATGTTTGCTGGCAGGCTCCATCTTCGTATGTTGCTTCATTTTGATTTTCATTACAAAATGTTGAAATTTACAAAGCATCCTATAAAAGTCTGTATTGTATCAGGCAGGGCACAATAGAATCAGAGTTGTAAAGGCTAACTTTAGCAAGTTCAACATTTCAGACAGGTTAAAGGGCATTAAGGCTAAAAAAGATATTTTAATCATTTGAAGAAGTATTTTAGATTATTCCTGTATCAGGAAGTTTATAAAACAGCCGCTATCTTAAAGCTCAACATTCAGAAAACGAAGATCATGGCATCCGGTCCCATCACTTCATGGGAAATAGATGGGGAAACAGTGGAAACAGTGTCAGACTTTATTTTTCTGGGCTCCAAAATCACTGCAGATGGTGACTGCAGCCATGAAAGTAAAAGACGCTTACTCCTTGGAAGGAAAGTTATGACCAACCTAGATAGCATATTCAAAAGCAGAGACATTACTTTGCCAACAAAGGTTCGTCTAGTCAATTTCCTGTGTTCATGTATGGATATGAGAGTTGGACTGTGAAGAAGGCTGAGCGCCGAAGAATTGATGCTTTTGAAATGTGGTGTTGGAGAAGACTCTTGAGAGTCCCTTGGACTGCAAGGAGATCCAACCAGTCCATTCTGAAGGAGATCAGCCCTGGGATTTCTTTGGAAGGAATGATGCTAAAGCTGAAACTCCAGTACTTTGGCCACCTCATGCAAAGAGTTGACTCATTGGAAAAGACTCTGATGCTGGGAGGGATTGAGGGCAAGAGGAGAAGGGGACGGCAGAGGATGAGATGGCTGGATGGCATCATTGACTCGATGGACATGAGTCTGAGTGAACTCCGGGAGTTGGTGATGGACAGGGAGGCCTGGTGTGCTGCGATTTATGGGGTCGCAAAGAGTTGGACAGGACTGAGCGACTGATCTGATCTGATCTAAACACAGAATTTAATTTCTTTCAAGCTTTTCTATAAATCTGTATTCCAGTTGTGATTTGCTAACCTTTAAAGTATCCATCTTACTGTTGTTTAAAGTGCTACTTTCCAGTCACTTTACAGGTTAATAACAGGTGTAACCTCTCAAAATGTTTTTATTCATGTGCTATTTAAATTGTAGCCCATTAGCAGCAATTATTTTGAGTAAACTTAGGAGCATGGAGCATTTTACATTTGATGTGTCCTTTGCATTGATTTAAGGAAACTGTGAAAGATCTGTGGTCAACTCTTTGGCTCAATTTGTAAAGAATAATTAATGAATTGCTGAACTGCATTTTTGAAAGTTAGTATTGATTTACATTTAAGAGTAGACAATGCATATGACATTATTGATTAGCAATGTGAATAAATTTTTAAATATCATTTCCTCATGCAGTATGGTTTCATTATTCCAACACTCTTCCACCCAATTCTTTAAATTGTTATTGAACATTTAGTCTATAGGCCACATAAGAAAGTTATACCAAACACCTATATACTATTCTTTCTGTTCTCTAATGATTGGTCTATCACTCCATTGGACCATGGATTCCTTGAGATTCTATCACGTTGTTCTCCTGGACCAGGCGTTGAACAACTCTTAGGCAATGGCACCCCACTCCAGTACTCTTGCCTGGAAAATCCCATGGACGGAGGAGCCTGGTAGGCTGCAGTCCATAGGGTCGCTAAGAGTCAGACACTACTGAGCAACTTCACTTTCACTTTTCACTTTCATGCATTGGAGAAGGAAATGGCAACCCACTCCAGTGTTCTTGCCTGGAGAATCCCAGGGACAGGGGAGCCTGGTGGGCTGCCGTCTATGGGGTTACACAGAGTCAGACACGACTGAAGCGACTTAGCAGCAGCAGCAGCAGCATCTTTTTATTTTCCCAAGTAGCACTGCTGAGTTGTGCTTTACTCATTCTCTATAATTAGGGGACTATTAGGAATTCAGTGAGGGAAACTATAGAGAAAAATATATAATCGGGAAAAGGGCAATAGTTATCACCTTGCTGTACTTTAAATTTTCTATTTTTCTGATTTTATAACAAATTTCCTACAGTTTATGTGAAACCTTATTAAAATAATAATAATTAATAAAGTGACTACATTCCCAGATTCCCAAGTTGTTTTCTCCTCCCTGTTGCATCATAGCAGAATTTAAAGGCAGGAAAGAAATGAGTTTAAGTCCAGGCCAAAGCTATTTTTCTCACAAAACAATTTAAGGATTTTTGCATATGATCAAAGAACTGCTTGTATTAAACTTTGAGAAGGAGTGTCAAACAAACAACAAACACCAGAAAGCTGGAATTTAATTAATACCACAATTATATATATATATATATGTATATAAATTTATCAGTTCAGTTCAGTCACTCAGTCATGTCCGACTCTTTGTGACCCCATGGACTGCAGCATGCCAGGCCTCCCTGTCCATCACTGACTCCCGAAGCCTACTCAAACTCATATCCTTCGTGTCAGTGATGCCACCCAACCATCTCATCCTCTGTCATCCCCTTCTCCTTCTGCCTTCAATCTTTTCC
This sequence comes from Bos taurus, assembly GCF_002263795.3. Taxonomy (NCBI): domain Eukaryota; kingdom Metazoa; phylum Chordata; class Mammalia; order Artiodactyla; family Bovidae; genus Bos; species Bos taurus. The sequence goes on from NC_037330.1 coordinate 73,145,736, forward strand.
GAGTGAGTCAGTTCTTCACATCACGTGGCCAAAGTATTGAGGTTTCAGCTTCAATGTCAGTTCTTCCAGTGAATATTCAGAACTGACTTCCTTTAGAATGGACTGGTTGGATCTCCTTGCAGTCCAAGGGACTCTCAAGAGTCTTCTCCAACACCACAGTTCAAAAGCATTAATTCTTCGGCACTCAGCTTTCTTTATAGTCCAACTCTCACATCCATACATGACTACTGGAAAAACCATAGCTTTGACTAGATGGACTTTTGTTAGTAAAGTAATGTCTCTGCTTTTTAATATACTGTCTAGGTTGGTCATAACTTTTCTTCCAAGGAGCAACCATCTTTTAATTTCATGGTGTAAATTCATATGCTATTTAGCATAAAAGGATAGTTTACTTGGAATGAGACTTGAAAGTAAATCTAGAGTATATTCACTGTAGGGTAGCTTCTGTAGAGAGGCATTCTTGGCATAGCTTTTGGTCAGTAATTATTTCATTCTCTTCAACTCTCTGCAGTCCTGATCCACTCATGGGCGGGTTCCTTATAACTGCTTTGTTTAGGACCTGCAGTATTTATGGCGCCCTCTTAATTTCAAAGGACTTGACTAATCCCTAGTTGCCCACCTGTCATTAATTTTGTTTCCTTTTGCCTTTCTTGGATAGTGTCTGATGATAATGTTTATATTTTAATATTCAGCACTTTTTTTTTCTCTGTGGCAAGTCCAGTATACTAACTTGCTGTGGGTTTGTAATTATGCATCAAATTTGATGCCTAAATGAGTGCTCCTCAATATCAATGTGTATGCAAATCACCTGGTAAGCTTGCTAAAATGCAGATTCTGATTTAATGGGTCTAGTGTAAAGCCTGAGATTCTGCAGTTCAATAAGATCCTGGGTGATGCTTGTTTTGAGTAGTTACTTTAAGCATAGCGACTGAATGGTAGAAATTATACACTAAAATAAACAATAGATGCTCCAAAGCACCCTCACCTGAGGATAGGTTGGTGAGTTGCTCACTGGTTCATTGTTATATACTATTTAAAAGAAGGAGGGTCTGTAACATAAGACTAAGAAAAAATTAATGTTTCTTTTAAGAGCATGACACATGTTGAAAAAAAATGCATTCATTTCTTCTGATATTAGATGGTAAATAATTGACTAAAACACACAAAAATTAACATATTATTAAATTTGTAAAACTAGGCATTTAAAAGAAATTTAAATAACTTTCAAATTATGTTTTTTGTAGGGTATAACGTTTATAATAGGGCTTCCCTGGGGGCTCAGTGGTAAAGAATTAACCTGCCAATGCAGGAAATACAGGTTAAATCCCTGGGTCAGGAAGATCCCCTGAAAAAGGAAATGGCAACACACTCTAGTATTCTTGCCTCAGAAATCCCATGGACAGAGCATCCTGGCAGGCCAAAGTCCATGAAGTCATCTAATAGGTGGATATGACTTGGCGAGAGTGTTTATACTGTCAAAGTTATTAAAGCTTAGCCTGCTCCAAGTTTTTTTGGACATCTCCCTCCAAATCTATTTTCTCATCTGTAAAATGGAGACAGTGTAATTATGGGACTTCCCTGGCAGTTTAGTGGTTAACACTTTGACTTCTCGTATAGAAGGTACGATTTCTGCTTGGGGAGCTAATATCACACATGCCTCTGGGCCAAAAAATTGAAGTTATAAAATTGAAGCAATATTGTAAAAAAAATCAGTAAAGCCTTTAAAAATGAAAAAAAATATATGATTATATGAGTAATATGGTTAGCACATAGTATTCAATAAATAGAATTCATTTTCGTTATGGGCATACTTATTACCTTTACCCAAAGTTCAAAATTAAGAAATAAGGACATTTATTAAAATGGTCATAAATTATGACTTTTCTAGAACAGCCATCACCCTGATATTCCAGTTGTCAGAGTAAGCTTGGGATCTAAAAATAGACTTTGAAGTTAGATATTAGTGTATACCTAGACCCTTGATTCGGAGAAGGCAATGGCACCCCACTCCAGTACTCTTGCCTGGAAAATCCCATGGATGGAGGAGCCTGGTAGGTGGCAGTCCATGGGGCTGCACAGAGTCGGACACGACTGAGCGACTTCACTTTCACTTTTCACTTTCATGCATTGGAGAAGGAAATGGCAACCCACTCCAGTGTTCTTGCCTGGAGAATCCCAGGAACGGGGAAGCCTGGTGGGCTACTGTCTGTGGGGTCACACAGAGTTGGACACGACTGAAGTGACTTAGCAGACCCTTGATTATTTTGCTTAGCTTTCATGAGCCTTGGATTTATCATCAATCTTAGTATAAATAAGATGATGGATGTTCAGCTCCCAATATGGTGACAGACTCAAAATAGAGATCCAGGTGTCCTGAGAGAAAAAAATGACAACTTGAACACAGTGAAATTTAAAACAGATTAATTGATTACAAAATAATCAAAATACCATACCCTATCAAGGGCAAAGTCTTAAGAGTGATGCTGTAAAAGCTCAATAAGTGTCATTAGTATTCTGTAAATGAAGTTAAAAGTACATATTTTCAATGATCAAAAGTGACTGATGGTAAGCCAAGACCAAAGATATCAAGGGAGAAAAAAAATTATGTTGGTCAAAATGCAAATACCCTGGAATCTTGGGAATAAGAAACAGTGTATTTTAATATTTTTAGGAAGACAAAATTAATAAACCCGAATGAAAATAGATGCTTGTAAATAGATGAACTTTAGTTCTGAGGGCTTCCCTGGTGGCTTAGTGAGTAGAGTTTGCCTGCAATGCAGGAGATGCGAGTTCACTCCTTGGGTCAGACAGATCCCCTGGAGAAGGAAATGGCAACTCACTCCAGTATTCTTGCCTGGGAAATCCCATGGACAGAGGATCCTGGCAGATTGCAGTCCATAGGGTCACAAGAGTCTGACATGACTTAGTGACTAAACCTACCTTTAGTTCTGAAGCCAAGCTCCATCTGTTAAAGTCCTTGCATATTGTGATTAACTTCCTTAAAATCTTCTGGTGTTATGTTATCTTCTTAAGACAGGGGAAAAAAATGGAGAAAAAACACAATAATGCATCAATTACCTTGAGAAATAATCTCAAGACTGTCTGCAAAAACTAATAGTGGATACTATTAAACATGAAAGGTTAAGTGAAAGGGGCAAGTTATAAAATCCTATTCAAAGTTGAACTCTTTAAAATATAATATATTTCCTAGGTAACGATGGCCTCATTGAAGCCTGGGGTGGACACTGTTGTATTTTCATTCCTATAATTCTGTAAAGTCAAGATAATTGGTACTCAGAATGTACATCTTAGAAATTGAGACATATCAATGAGGCAATACTGAGAACCAGTATAAAGCCTGGTGTTTGTGTGTTTCGTAGATGATGAAATAGAAGGCAGCTAATTCAATCTCATATTCACAAATTTAAGAAAACTGTTGATTATTTAATATAGGCCTGATGCTATGCTAAAATATATATGTCACATGGCTCATGACCTAATGGAATAGAAACTCATTTACCTGAATTATTATAATCCCAGTGTTTATGCTAAATAAATATGTATTTGTATATAGTATGTATACACACTTACGATTATAATTTATATAAACTTATGTGTAAATTTATATATTATATATATATAACATATTCTTGACATAATATGTAATATACATTAGTAAGAATCTATATAGGAAAAGGAGTAGGGGCCAGGACAGGCATTGTAGGGAGAAAAAAAATAACATGAATGTAAAAAGTACAGAAATAAATCTTTTATTTTGCTTTAGTGTACTGTGTGTGAGATAAACAATAGCATTGTAAGACTGGAATGGTAGATTAGAATTCTGTTATGAAAGGTATTGAATTCTATTCCAGTGACTTTGGATTTTATTTTGGGGAAAGTGGGAAGCTATGTGAATTTCCTAAGCAGCAGAGAGTCATGATCAAAACTGGGTTAGATAGGTAAATCTGACAATAATGGGAAGAGATAGGAGTTGTCAATGGCCAAGATTGGAGATGATGAGAGCCTGCCCTAGGGTAGTAGCAACAGGAATAAGAAACTGAAAACTCAATCACTGAAGATCTGATAAATTTTCATGGAAATTGCTTCCCTTTAAAAACTGACCTTTGTTAATTATAGGAATTCACAAAGTTACAAGAGACCTCGTAGTTACTGTGATAGTTCTTGCTTATTTCTCTCCTTGCGTACTATAATATTTCACTATATAAATGGGGGCTTTACTTAAACTATAAAACCAGAAGAAATGGGTAAGAAAAAATTTTCAGGGTATTCTCTGAAATTTAATTTTTATTATCTGAATTATTATTCAGGTATATGTAAAATTATTCTCATTGAAAGAGTCTGTCTGGAAGATGGGAAATAAAATAAAATTAATGTATAAAAATATACATCAATTATTGAGTTTCATGTCACCAATCATGGATACACTTTATATGCATTATTTTGTTTAACCTTCACAAACACCTTTGAGATAGTAGTAATGCTGCTAAGTCACTTCAGTCGTGTCCAACTCTGTGTGATTCCATAGACAGCAGCCCACCAGACTCTCCCATCCCTGGGATTCTCCAGGCAAGAACACTGGAGTGGGTTGCCATTTCCTTCTCCAATGCATGAAAGTGAAAAGTGAAAGTGAAGTCGCTCAGTTGTGCCCGACTCTTAGCGACCCCCATGGACTGCCGCCTACCAGGCTTCTCCGTCCATGGGATTTTCCAGGCAAGAGTACTGGAGTGGGTTGCCATTGTCATACATAACAAAAATTCAGAGAAATTTAGGGAATTTAAGTATACTGAAAACACAGGTTGTTGATTTAAAAGTCCTGGTGTTTTTCCCTTGTCAAGCCTCTGAACCTTACCATTCACAATTGCAACTCCTCAAAAGTTTCTTCCTGAATAGGGGAAATTAAGAACTAATGTGAAACTAAAAATAAATCTGTACATGTTAAGAAATGTTAGTGCAAAACCTTAAAGAGTTAGTCATACTTGGTATGACTATAGGTAGGATTTTCCCAGTGGCTCAGGGTAAGGATTCCACCTGCAATGCAGGAGATAGATGGGATTGATCCCTAGGTAGAGAATATCCCTAGAGAAGGAAATGACAATCTACTCTAGTATTCTTGCCTGGGAAATCTCATGGACAGGGGACCCTGGCAGGCTACAGTCCATAGGGTCACAAAGTGCAGGACAGGACTTAGTGACTAAACAGCAATAGCAGCTACATAACAATGACTACAGGTAGGGGTAGTACAGTGTCAAACCTTATGTACATTTTGAAACATTATTGGCAAAATGTTAGAGATTATTATGACAAAATATCTAATTTAATAGATGTAAAACACTTATTGAATGCTACTAAATAAGTAATTTATGCATGTAAAAAAGAAAATGTAAGGGACATAAGTATAAATTATTAATATATGAATTCTGATGCCATGTTATTTAAAAAATTCAGTGAACATTTATTGGATTCGTAATGTGTGCAAGATATTATAATGAATTCTTAGGGAAGAACAATAGTCATGTGATTTCTATCCTTAGGAAATTCACAATAGAAAAGTACATTGGACTTTTTCCAAAGATATATACTATGGGACATACAATTATAAGCACTACTGAAAAATTTAAAATAGTTGTAATAGTAGATTAACTCCCCATGAAGTAGATGATGCTTCATGGGGAAAGGATATGAATTTAAATGATGGATAAGATTTGCTCTTGGACACTTGATGAGAAGGGCATTGCACTGTAATTGAGACATGACTTTAAACAAAATATTTACAGTTTGGAATGCAGATGTAATTAATTGCGGTCTACATTTTAGGAAGAAAAATGAGGAGTTATTGTGGGATTTAGACTTGCAAAAGCAATTTGAAACTAGATCATGTGGAGCCTGATATAACCTGTTAAGGAATTTGGACTTTATTCCATTAAATATTTTGACTCCATAGATCGATAGAAGCCTTTGAACTTGTAGTCAACTGATTAGATGGTCTATGACTATTAATCTATCAGTAGATAGAAGATTCATAGTATAAGGGAAGATATTAGAGGTATATAAAAAAGATAAGTTAGAAGAATTTTAGATTAAGCTAGGCATGAAGTGCTGAGATCCTAAGTACAAAAGATAAACACGAAAATAAAACAACAAAGTTTGTTATCTAACTGGTTTCTTGGTAGGAATCAGGAGAACTTCAAAGTTTTGAGGCTGGGTGAGTAGGATAATTGTTTGTTTGTTTGTTTTTAACATGTACAGACGTAGAGAGAACTGTAGAGGAGGAAAAGTAATTTCCCTTCTACCTTTCTAGATTTTTGGCTGAGACCTCCCTTTAGTAAAAGATAGGTTAATGGGAGAAAGACAGAAATTTTAAAATATGCTGTTTTTGTTGTTGTTTAGTTGCTAAATTGTATTCGACCTTTGTGACCCCATGGACTGTTTCAAGAGGAAAGGGACATATGTATACCTATGGTTGATTCATGGTGATGTATGGCAGAAACCAACACAATATTATAAAGCAATTACCCTTCAATTAAAGAAAATTAATACTGGAGTGGTTGCCATTTCCTTTTCCAGGGGATTGTTCCGACTCAGGGATTGAACCCACGTCCCCTGCATTGGCAGGGGCATTCCTTACCACTAGTGCCAAACATATGGAGGTGAAAGATACGGATAACGGGAACCAGTTTGGGGAAACTATGGGGAAAATCATGGTGAACAATATAAGGTTGTTATACATACTTAGGTAGGAACCTTCTCCATTGGTAAGGTTCTACTGATTTAGTCATTCTCTTTTTCCTATTACAGAAGAAAACACCCCTGTAAATGAAGATCTGTAGAAGGAAAATAAAGCTTTGGTGTTTTTGCACAGATGCTCAAGCTTTCCTGCAAACTTGAAATAGATAGCAAATAGTGCAATAATAATAATAATAATAAACAGACAAAATACTTAAAACACATGGAAAGCACTACTTGTAAATGTTATTTACAAAAGGGTAACCTCTATTAGGTTTACAGAGCTTCTCCTTTGTCTGGTGTTTCTTAAAAATAAGCAGCCTAAAATAATCCTTATGTCAAAGAGGAGTATTTTGGATTGAACAATTATGCTCTCCTTCAGAACCATATAATTTTAGGGGTAAAATGAGAACATTGATTTAATCTATGTCAAATTATAGATAATGGCAGTTATTCAACAAGTAATTTGAGTTATGAAACTGAGGTTGATGATGGGGATGAGGGCTGGATATTTAGTGATAAGAGATATCAAATAGCTGTGACATTAATACTGTGCAATCATATTGTTTAGAAACAGATTGGAAAAAAAAGAAATGGAGCATACTTCCTTTTGTTGGGATATAGTAAGCAGATGGTGGTTGGAAAGAAAAGGAATTTTTCAAAATAAGTTTTATAGAAGTAAAAGAAGGAACATGTTTAAAAGAGGATCAGAGAAAAACAAAACTGGGAAAGAAATCATTTCAGAGATCTTTAGTACATTTAGAACATACTTTACTCAAAGTGTATGGGTCAAAAGTGAGAGGTGCTTAGGACAATGAAAGGGAGCTCTGTGAAAGGAAAGATCATCTTATTTATTGTTATGGCTTTTGATCCTTTTATAGTTCCTGGTACTCAGTAAAAATGAAAGATTAAAGATTTCTCAGAGGTGAGGATTGATGAAAGACAATGAGAAGGAATGAAATCAAGATCATATATTGAGAAAGTAGACTTTAAGGATGGTTTCCCTGAAAGGAAAATTGAGCAAAAAAATATATTGTTGAAGTGCTTAGAAAGACATCTGTAAAAGTATCCACCTCAGTGACTTTGATTTTTTTTTCCAAGTTGTAGAAAGAGAAGTCATCTATTGAAATGTTGAAATTGATTAGATTTGGGGTTTAGAAAAAAGCTGATAATGAATGGGGAAATAATAGGCACAAATGAACAAACAGAAAAATCAGTGGTGATCTATTGTAGTAGGATAGCATGATCCTAAGTTGTCTCAGTAAAGATAATTTTGTGACTTCTTACAGTTATGTTTGACTGCAGGTGGGATATATATATATATATATATATATATATATATATATAAACAACAAAATGGGAAGGACTAGGGATCTCTTCAGGAAAATCAGAGATACCAAGGGAGCATTTCATGTAAAGATGGGCTTGATAAAGGACAGAAATGGTATGGACCTAAAAGAAGCAGAATATATTAAGAAGAGATGGCAAGAATACACAGAAGAACTGTACAAGAAAGATCTTCATGACCCAGATAATCACAATGGTGTGATCACTGACCTAGAGCCAGACATCCTGGAATGTGAAGTCAAGTGGGCCTTGGAAAGCATCACTACGAACAAAGCTAGTGGAGGTGATGGAATTCCAGTTGAGCTGTTCCAAATCCTGAAAGATGATGCTGTGAAAGTGCTGCACTCAATATGCCAGCAAATTTGGAAAACTCAGCAGTGGCCACAGGACTGGAAAAGGTCAGTTTTCATTCCAATCCCAAAGAAAGGCAATGCCAAAGAATGCTCAAACTATTGCACAATTGCACTCATCTCACATGCTAGCAAAGTAATGATCAAAATTCTCCAAGCGAGGCTTCAGCAATATGTGAACCATGAACTTCCTGATGTTCAAGCTGGTTTTAGAAAAGGCAGAGGAACCAGAGATCAAATTGCCAACATTTGCTGGATCATGGAAAAAGCAAGAGAGTTCCAGAAAAACATCTATTTCTGCTTTATTGACTATGGCAAAGCCTTTGACTGTGTGGATCACAATAGACTGTGGGAAATTCTGAAAGAGATGGGAATACCAGATCACCTGATCTGCCTTTTGAGAAATCTGTATGCAGGTCAGGAAGCAACAGTTAGAACTGGACATGGAACAACAGACTGGTTCCAAATAGGAAAAGGAGTACGTCAAGGCTGTATATTGTCACCCTGTTTATTTAACTTATATGCAGAGTACATCATGAGAAACACTGGACTGGAAGAAACACAAGCTGGAATCAAGATTGCTGGGAGAAATATCAATCACCTCAGATATGCAGATGACACCACCCTTATGGCAGAAAGTGAAGAGGAACTCAAAAGCCTCTTGATGAAAGTGAAAGTGGAGAGTGAAAAAGTTGGCTTAAAGCTCAACATTCAGAAAACGAAGATCATGGCATCCGGTCCCATCACTTCATGGGAAATAGATGGGGAAACAGTGGAAACAGTGTATGTCAGACTTTATTTTTCTGGGCTCCAAAATCACTGCAGATGGTGACTGCAGCCATGAAATTAAAAGACGCTTACTCCTTGGAAGGAAAGTTATGACCAACCTAGATAGCATATTCAAAAGCAGAGACGTTACTTTGCCAACAAAGGTTCGTCTAGTCAAGGCTATTATTTTTCCTGTGGTCATGTATGGATGTGAGAGTTGGACTGTGAAGAAGGCTGAGCACCGAGGAATTGATGCTTTTGAACTGTGGTGTTGGAGAAGACTCTTGAGAGTCCCTTGGACTGCAAGGAGATCCAACCAGTCCATTCTGAAGGAGATCAGAAATCCCAGAATGGAATCCCATTCTGGGATTTCTTTGGAAGGAATGATGCTAAAACTGAAACTCCAGTACTTTGGCCACCTCATGAGAAGAGTTGACTCATTGGAAAAGACTCTGATGCTGGGAGGGATTGGGGGCAAGAGGAGAAGGGGATGAGAGAGGATGAGATGGCTGGATGGCATCACTGACTTGATGGACGTGAGTCTGAGTGAACTCTGGGAGTTGGTGATGGACAGGGAGGCCTGGCGTGCTGTGATTCATGGGGTCACAAAGAGTCAGACACGACTGAGTGACTGATCTGATCTGATCCTGATTTCTACCAAAAGATTTTTCTGTGACATTGTTTCCCTAGGCAAGTGTAGACAGCAGTGTTATTCATTGTGTAATCAAAAGGCATGAGATTGTGTTTGCAGATTTCATTCATAATCTGTACAGAGGATTTAAGCCATCAGTTTCACCACTAAGTAGAGTTGAACTGGACTACCCAAAGATGGTTAGCCAGTTGAAGCTTCTAATTTCTATGCTTAGCCTTTTGAACCATGGATGAATGCAACCTCTTAAATCTGATCCAGATATGACTCAGTTACTACCTTTGGAGAAGGCAATGGCACCCCACTCCAGTACTCTTGCCTGGAAAATCCCATGGATAGAAGAGCCTGGTAGGCTGCAGTCTATGGCGTTGCTAAGAGTTGGACATGACTTAGTGACTACACTTGCACTCATTACCTTTGAAGGTTTTATCTGCAGGTAAAGATATTCCTGGGATTCATTGCTTAGGTTTGAGATCATGAATTAGGTTTGACTTTAAACAGTCTTCTTTTAGAAAATGTTATCTATTTTTGGGGAATTTCTTAAGTAGGAAAGTTGCTACTTCTTGTAATACAGGCAGTTTAAGTGAAAGTGAAGTCACTCAGTCGTGTCCTACTCTTTGTGACCCCATGGACTATAGCCTACAAGGCTCCTCCATCCATGGGTTTCTCCAGGCAAGGATACTGGAGTGGATTGTCATTTCCTTTTCCAGAGGATCTTCCTGACCCAGGGATCGAAACCTGGTCTGCCACATTGCAAGCAGACGCTTTTACCATCTGAGCCACCAGGGAGTTTAGGATTTCCTTAAATCCCTTATTTTTCTGCTGTAACTCCTGCCATACTGACACCTGTCAGGAAGGGTTAAGTGTCTGCTACAAGGTAAGGGTGAAAGAAATGAATCATGATACCATCTGTTTCTGAGGAACCCTGGCACTGTCATCACAGGAAATTCACAGAGCAATACCATGATTTTACGTACTGAACATTGAAATAAGCACTTGGTATAGGTTTGTGTGATGTGAGGAATTTATTTAGTAAGTCTCTTCCTCCAAGTGTGCTAAGTGGAAGCCAATAAATAGTGACCCGCCACCCTCCTCTCCCCAGTCTTATAGTAATACCAATAATCTTTTGCTGTTCAACTTCTTGGCTCTGAACAAATGAGAAGATGTTCAGATCCTAGAACAAATAAGGTATACAGGCATTTGAGTTTTTTGTTTTATACATCATATTTAATGACCATGGCCTTTTAGGCTCACAATTCTAGAAAAAATGGGTACTGTCTCATTCATTTGAATGTACTACAATAGCAGACTGAAGATTGCCATTTTTTAGAGATAGTTGATACACTTCAATGTTAGGGCTCATTCATTCATTTGTTCATACATTTCTTTAATTACAGAATCATGCTGAATAGTCTGTTAGCTGTTGAAGGTATAAAGGCAGGCTCCATAATACTTACAGACTTTTTCACATTGTAAGTGGTAGGAATAATGGAGAAATTATAATAAGAAATATTAGTGGCTAAATTGGATGTGCCCAGATAGAAAAGGACAGTTGAGAAATGTAGATTTGGGAAATGCTCTAAGTGTCTTTGGGTATCTTTCATAGATAATAACTGTAGTTAAGATCATGGCATTGGAGTTAGTTTTTAGTTGTACCAGATCTGCCACTTGATAACTGCATGACATGGAGGAAATTCTTTATTCTTTTAGTTTATTCATCTTTATAAAGGATATAATAATAATTCCTGCTTTCTAGTGTATCTCTGAAGATTGTCAGGTAATCCATTGATCACATTTTGTGGCACATAGAAAATACTTAGCATGTGGCTGTTATTATTATTCAGTTCGGTTCAGTCACTCAGTTGTGTCCAACTCTTTGCGACCCCATGGACTGCAGCACACCAGGCTTCCCTGTCCATCACGAACTCCGGAAGCATACTCAAACTCATGTCCATCAAGTCAGTGATGCCATCCAACCATCTCATCCTCTGTCATCCCTTTCTCCTCCTGTCTTCAATCTTTCTCATTATCATTATTACTATTAAAATCATTTCTTAAGTGTTAGCCAGCTTTCATTTTCAAATAAGCAGATAGTATCTATATTTAGTTTTATTTTTATGTATAGAATTAATTTTTACAATATTTGGTTTTTCAGGGATCTGAATCTTGCAGATCATATTATCTTTACAAGTAAATTTTTGTCAAGTAAATAAATGAGATATTCTTTTTCTAAGATTAGTCATATTTAGATTGAGGCACGGAGAGAGTAAATTGCTGACATACATTGCCTATCCATTGTAATCCACCTGGCCCTACAAGCCTATGGGGTCGAAGTGCCTGCTGAGGCCGAGGCTGAGAAGCCATGGTGGCAGGTGTTTAGTGAAGACCTTACCAAGCCAACCATTGATAACATTGTGTCTGATCTCATTCAGATTTATACCATGGACACAGAGATCCCCTAAAGCCCTGGTCCAGGCCCCCCCAAAGAGAAGCCCGGGACGCTTGGCAGCCTGGGGACAGCACTGCCAAAGGGCCGTGAAGGCCAGCCCCCTCAACTCGAACCAGAAATTGCCCCCCATAACTCCTCTCTCTGTTCTGTGCCCATTATATCATGTTCACTTGCTTGAAATAGTTTGCTGCCTGCCAAGTCCTTTTAGACAGTCTATGAAGGTTGTTAAGGAAATACGTAATATTCTAATAATTTAGAAGTTATTTAGGTCCATGACTAAGGAAGACATGAAGACTGAATCCTCAACTGAGAAGAGTACGAACTCTCAAAGTAAGCCATGTCAAATTGGACCTTGAAGTGATCTGCTGAGCAGTTTTCTTCATAGAATAAACCATGTACAGTATTAAAAACTGCCTCAGGAAATTTCTAGTAGAGGAAGCTGACCCTCCTTAATTTGCCTTCAAATCTGCAATCAGTATGTTCTGTTCCTTGGGGGTAACTTATGATAATGTGACAGGGAAACCCCATCTACGACTTTGTGAGTCATCCTTAATTTATATGGAAGATATCCCACCAAGTTAATTCTTTCAAAGTAATTTTGAGTTTACTTGGGTCATAGTTATTACTCAAAAAACAAACAAACAAAAATGAAATTCCCTAGCTGTAATTCAGATTTCACTCAGAGCTGTAGTTGAATGGATTTGTCATGAGTAGATTTTAACCTAACAATCTTTATGAGTGCCACTATTAAGTAGCCACTGTTCGTGTAGTTGCTAAATGTTAAAGTGTAGCTATTCTACATTTAAATGTGTTGTAACTATAAAAGTCACATCAGAAGTTAAAGATTTATTAGAGAAACTGTTTGTATAACTCATGCATGATTTTGCATTGATTACATGCTGAAATGATATTTTTGATATATTGAACTAAATAAAACATATTAAAATTAATTTTACCTCTTTTTTTATTGTTTTACTAAAGTAGCCACTAGAAAATTTTAAATGACATGTGTGACTCCCATTATATTTTCATTGGATATTGCTGTTCTAGACATGTAATTATGACTTCCCTGGTTGCTCAGTCGGTAAAGCATCTGTCTACAATGCAGGAGACCTGGGTTCGACCCCTGGGATGGGAAGATTCCCTGGAGAAGGAAATGGCAACCCACTCCAGTGCTCTTGCCTACAAAATCCCATGGATGGAGGAGCCTGGTGTCCATGGGGTCGCAAAGAGTCAGACACGACTGAGAGACTTCACTTTCACTTAAGGGATAGCATGCATTAGTGATTCTTTCAAATATTTAAGAAATTTTATTGGTACAAGGTTGAAGTCTTAAAGTAACTTATATTTAAAGTCTAATTTTTCCCTTTTATATTTTTATATATTCCTAAAACATTTCTGATAATTCCATTTCTGATAGCAAAAATAAGATATACACATATATATGCTATAAATAATATTAATCATAATGAAAGGTTGTTTCTGAGCCATGAAATATGCCAGGATTCTTGGCCTCCAGAGGAGAGGAATTCAATCTGGGGCCAGTGATGAGGCTTGATCACTCAGAGATTTTGGGTAATAAAATTTTATTAAAGTATGAAAGAGATAGAGAATGCTTCTGACATAGACATCAGAAGGGGGCAGAAAGAGTGCCCCCCTGCTAGTCTTTAGCTTGATGTTATATAGCTACTTGCAGTCTGCTAATTAGATAAAGGAAATGTCTCAAAATTCAGAGACTGGCACCAGGCCCCTCACACATAACATGCATTTTGAGATAATATTGGCACAAGGAGAGTTGTCCTGGGCCATAAAATGATTGATATGAATCTTGAAGAAAGGCAGGTTTCCAAGCAAATACAGCCTCATTAACATAGCTTAGGAGAACATTTGCATGAGTAAAACATACTGGTTTGTCAATTAGATTCTGAGTCTTAGGCAGAACCAACTTAAAGACAGGGTCTAGGGTAAATGCATAGTTCATTCAACATTGCTTAAGACAAACATTTCATACAAAGATGGGCACAATAAAGGATAGAAATAGTATGGACCTAGCAGAAGGCAATGGCACCCCACTCCAGTACTCTTGCCTGGAAAATCCCATGGACAGAGGAGCCTGGTAGGCTGCAGTCCATGGGGTCGCTGAGGGGGTGGACACGACTGAGCCACTTCACTTTCACTTTTCACTTTCATGCATTGGAGAAGGAAATGGCAACCCACTCCAGTGTTCTTGCCTGGAGAATCCCAGGGACGGGGGTGCCTGGTGAGCTGCCATCTATGAGGTCGCACAGAGTCGGACACGACTGAAGCGACTTAGCAGCAGCAGCAGCAGAAGCAGAAGATATTAAGAAAAGCTGGCAAGAATACACAGAACAAGTATATAAAAAGATCTTCATGATCCAGATAATCACAATGGTGTGATCACTGACCTAGAGCCAAATATCCTGAAATGTGAAGTCAAGTGGGCTTTAGGAAGCATCACTACGAATAAAGCTAGTAGAGGTGATGAAATTTCAGTTGAACTATTTCAAATCCTAAAAGATGATGCTGTTAAAGTGCTGCACTCATGTGCCAGCAAATTTGGAAAACTCAGAAGTGGCCACAGGACTGGAAACGGTCAGTTTTCATTCCAATCCCAAAGAAAGGCAATGCCAAAGAATGCTCAAACTACTGCACAATTGCACTCATCTCACACGCTAGCAAAGTAATGCTCAAAATTCTCCAAGCCAGGCTTCAGCAGTATGTGAACCATGAAATTCCAGATGTTCAAGCTGGATTTAGAAAAGGCAGAGGAACCAGAGATCAAATTGCCAACATCCATTGGATCATCAAAAAAGCAAGAGAGTTCTAGAAAAACATCTACTTCTGCTTTATTGACTATGCCAAATCCTTTGACTGTGTGGACCATAACAAACTGTAGAAAATTCTTAAAGTGATGTGATTACAGACAACCTTACCTGCCTCCTGAGAAATCTGTAGGCAGGTCAAGAAGCAACAGTTAGAACTGGGCATGGAACAATAGACTGGTTCCAAATCGGCTAAGGAGTACATTAAGGCTGTGTATTGTCACCCTGTTTATTTAACTTTTATATGCAGAGTACATGATACAAAATGCTGGACTGGATGAAACACAAGCTGGAATGAAGATTGCCAGGAGAAATATCAATAACCTCAGATATGCAGATGACACCACCCTTATGGCAGAAAACAAAGAAGAACTAAAGAGCATCTTGATGAAAGTGAAAGAGGAGAGTGAAAAAGTTGGCTTAAAGCTCAATATTCAGAAAACTAAGATCAGGGCATCTGATCCCATCACTTCATGGCAAATAGATGGGGAAACAATGAAAACAGTGACAGATTTTTTTTTTTTTGGGGGGGGGGGTGGTGGGGCACCAAAATCACTGCAGATGGTGATTGCAGCCATGAGATTGAAAGACGCTTTCTCCTTGGAAGAAAAGTTATGACAAACCTAGACAGCATATCAAAAAGCAGAGACTTTACTTTGCCAACAAAGGTCCATCTAGTCAAAGCTGTGGTTTTTCCAGTAGCCATGCATGGATGTGAGAGTTGGACCATAAAGAAAGCTGAGTGCCTAAGAACTGATGCTTTTGAACTGTGGTGTTGGAGAAGACTCTTGAGAGTCCCTTGGACTGCAAGGAGACCCAACCAGTCCATCCTAAAGGAAATCATTCCTGAATGTTCATTGGGAGGACTGATTTTGAAGATGAAACTCCAATACTTTGGCCACTTGATGGAAGAACTGTCTCATTTGAAAAGACCCTGATGCTGGGAAAAATTGAAGGCGGGAGGAGAAGGAGACGACAGGATTAGATGTGTGGATGGCATTACCGACTCAATGGTCATGAGTTTGAGTAAATTCCGGGAGTTGATGATGGACAGGGAGGCCCTGGTGCTACAGTCCATGGAGTCGCAAAGAGTCTGACATGTTGAATGACTGAACTGAACTGAAGACAAACATTTCCTTAAGAAAAACACATTTGTTAGCTCTAGGTTTGAGAAAAGTTAAGTTCAGGTATAACCAGGTGTCATTATGGCAACACAGAATTTTAAGAGAAACCTCTTTTTAAATTTGTATAGTGAAGGGAAAAAAAATCTAACACCTGTAGTTTGTTTCCTCCTGTTGCTTGAGTGAGATAAAAAATGTCTGATACTTACAGCCTAATTCCTCTGTTTGTAGACTCCTGGCCTTCCTGCCTGTTACCCTCTCAGTAATATTAATATCATTCTTCAAAAATTACACTTATGCCATTAATGTTGCTGATATGTTATATACTTAGTGGTGACATACACTCACTTCTGTCTTTGCTGACATTCTAAGAAGGCCTAGAATATGTTACATTTGGAATTAAAGTTAGGTAATACTTGGTTCTTGTTTTCAAATACCTAACAAAGTAGTAAGTTAATCTGACAGGTAAATATAAATGAGAGTGTACAGAAATGCATTTTGATAGAATTAAACATAAGTGGCTATGAGAGTGCAGAGAGTCAGAAAGTCTTCACAGATGAGTTGAAGCTGAGTAATAGAAGCTCTGTGGACCAATTAATATTCATCAAACGAGAAAAGCTAAAAGCATTCGAGGAGCAACATTAACCAAGGCACAGAGGTGTGAAATGCGACCTGTTTATGAAATAAATGTATTTTCTATGGCTTCCACAAAGAGAGCAGTTGGTTTTGGTGAGAGGAAATAGGGAAAGTGAAGGAAATAGTGGCAAGAGCAGAGATTTGGACTATGATGCTAAAATAATGTGGTTCTAAAAATAGAAGCTCTATCATGTAAGAGGTGTTAAGAAAGGGGAAATTTGTTACTTGGGTTAAGTGTGATGGAAGATCTAAAGTTAAATTTCAAGAGAAGAAGGATGGAGGTGAGGAAGTCACTTAGGAGTTTATTGCAGTTGTATAGGCAAGAATGTAAGTAGGACCACCTTAGCTAAGGGATTTGTATTCTATAAGAGACAGGTCAGGGAAGAAATACAATATAGACATCTAGGTAACACTTAGGTTTCTGTCTTGGATTATAGGATATCATTTTCAGAGGTATACAATACAAGGAAATGATCAGCATCGGTATAGGGAAGATTTTTCAGTTTTGAACACTGTATTTGAGATTTCTGTGACTGTCTAGTCATTAATTATATATATATGAGCTTGGAGATATAGAATGGGAGAGTCATTATGTGGGTTGAGCTCTCTCAGAAACAAAATGCAGAGAGACAAGAAGAGAGGCCCAGGAACTAAGTGTTTTGATGCAAATTAGGAGATACTAAGGCGGAGAAGGCAATGGCAACCCACTCCAGTACTCTTGCCTGGAGAATCCCATGGATGGAGGAGCCTGGTAGGCCATAGGGTCACTCAGAGTCAGACATGACTGAGTGACTTCACTTTCACTTTTCACTTTCATGTATTGGAGAAGGAAATGGCAGCCCACTCCAGTGTTCTTGCCTGGAGAATCCCAGGGACGGGGGAGCCTGATGGGCTGCTGTCTATGGGGTCACACAGAGTCGGACACGACTGACGCGACTTAGCAGCAGCAGCAGCAGGAGATACTAATTCATTCGGACATGGCTGAGCTACTGAACAACAAGGAGATATTAAAGGTGTATCCAGAAACAATTCATATTATGTATTTTTCAAACTTACTAATATTATCCATGGATTTGGTTGCTGCTGTTCAGTTGCTCGGTTTGTATGATTCTTTGTGATGCCATGGACTTCAGCACGCCAGACTTCCCTGTCCTTCACCATGTCCTGGAGTTTGCTCAAACTCATGTCCACTGAGTGGGCGATGCCATCCAATCATCTTATCCTCTGTCGTCCCCTTCTCCTCCTGCCTTCACTCTTTCCCAGCATCAGGGCCTTTTCCAATGAGTCGTGTCTGTATCAGGTGGCCAAAATATTGGAGCTTTGGCTTCAATATCAGTCCTTCCAATGAATATTCAGGATTGATTTTCTTTAGAACTGACTGGTTTGATCTTTCTGTCGAAAGGACACTCAAGAGTCTTCTCCAGCACCACAGTTTAAGGCATCAATAATTTTGATTTATGGGTTCAGTAGCCCAGGACTTTTTTAAAAAAGAGAGACAAATTAGTGACATTTTGTAATTTCACTAAATTATCATCATTATTCCAGTGATAAATGGTAGGAACCCATACTGTTATTCAAAATTATGTAAATCAAATATATAAATGTATTTATTGGCATGCATTTTATGGCTATGACCCACAATTTCCCCAGCAAATCATAATTGATATTAACATTAGGTCTTAAGATGTCCCTTATAAAGCTGACTGAGAGCAGAGATTGGGACCATGGAAAGAGTAACAAAATATACAACTCTCAATTATAACTACCATTTACAAAAATTCAAATAAAATGGTAGATATACCATAAAGAGATCTGTGTTTTTGTTTCCAGATATTAAATAATGATGCTATTGAAGAATATACAACTACTGAGGTGTTTCAACACACTTAAAGAATTCTAGGGGATCAGATAGCTGTGACAGATGGAATTCAACTTCTCTACGTAAGACCAACAACTTTCATAAATCTGATTGCTCTTTGTAGATGAAACTATTGAAACTTTTGTGTTTCAACCAATTGGATTCTGCGAGGAAAACAGCACTGCAGATACTGAAGACAATTTTCTGCTGCACTTCAATAGTTAATAGCAAAAGTGTTTTGTGCACAAAGAAAAATCTTTACGAGTAAACTGACATAATGACTTCATATCAAATAGTGCATCCTTATTGCATATGGTCCAAGTTAGATTATTTCATCTTAAGACATATATCAGAGATCAAAAGGTGCAGATAAAACAGCCAAGAGAGTTAGAACTACATTAGAATTTACATATTATGAGTGATTGGAAAACAACCATTGCAATGTTATGTAAATGAGAAAATCTTGGCAAAGAGTTTTGGTTGAAAGAGTCACAAATGTGAAAACTATGATAGAAAATAAACCCAAAGTCGTCTTTATTCCTATAAAATTTACATTTTATAAAAGAAAAATAGAGACTTCTGGTTTTTAACTTTGTTAGAAATATACTGATCAATGCAATTTGAAAGAAATAATTAGTAGTGATATCAGTAACATGCTTATTGATGCAATCTATGGTCAGCTATAGGCTTTATCTTCCCAAAATTTAAAGAACAAGCAGGCTGGCAGGATTTTTTTTTTTTTTTAAATGGACTTGGGTCATTTTTAAAGATGGATTAGAATCATTAATAACATTCTCAATTCTATAAGCTCATGCCATAAAATGCCATTACTCATTTGCTCTATGTAGGCAACACAAACTGCAGTTGCTGGATTGATCAGATCTGCAGCTGGATCACTTACTGGCTCATTAATTTTTATCATATATCGAGTATTCTGACCTGGTACATCAGCTTTTGAAATAGCCACTTGTCTTCTTTCCCTGGGCAAATAGCTACTGGATGCTTTTTTAAAATGTTTGATCTAATTCATTTTATTCTCATTGAACATCTGTGGGAGAGGAAAGCTGGTAAACATGTGTTTAGGTTTACATGTACTTTGGGACTCATATCACCTCTGTGTACATTCCTGCAGGATTGACTTAGGCAAATTTGTTTAGATGGTAAAACAGGCCTTCAGCATTTTATATCTTTTCATTCTACTTTTCCCTTCTCTTTCAACACCTACTCCCAAGCATTTAGTTTTTTCTGTTCATGTCCCTTGGTAGTCCCAGAGAAAAAAAGTAATTCAGATGCTTGAGTCTCCTTAGCCTTGTGTTTCTCCCCAGTGTTTTTCTCAGTGCTCAAGAAAACCTTTTCCCACCTAGTGTGAAAAGTGCAATACTGCAACATCATGAATCTGCATTCCACGTTTTCAGTCCCTCTTCCTTCAGAGTCACAGAGCACAGGATGACAGTGTATTTTAGGGACTTCACCTCCCTTATAGTGTTTCCTTCTGCTGTGCCAGTCAACTCTATCTCATTTCCCTTCCCTCAATAGTCTGTTTCAATCCCCCAAATCAGTTTACACCAAGCTTAGTTCCTTGATATGTTACATTACCCTGAGAGAATCAAACTAAGACCTTCAAAGAGGGCAGCCAGGGTTAGCACAAAGAGATTACTGATGTGATTTCATTGATAATAAGGGATTAAGACATGGATATGTAAATTTTCTTGCATTCTAAATCATGTATGTTCAACTACATTATCATAGTCATTTTATTATCTGATTTCCCTTTCTCTGGCCATGTATTTCTCTTTCTTTTAACGTTTTTTGTTGTTGTTGTTAATTGGAGGGTAATTGCTTTACAATATTGTGTTGGCCTCTGCCATATACATCAACATGAATCAGCCACAGGTATACATATGTACCCTCCCTCCCTTCTGAAACCCTCCCTTTTCCCACCCTCTAGGTCATCACAGAGCACTGGGTTGAACTCTCTGTGTCACCCAGCAAATTCTTTCTTGCTGTCTATTTTACATATGATAATGTATATGTTTCCATGCTATTCTCAAATTCATCCCACCCTCTCCCTTTCCAACTGTATTTGCAATAGACTTTCTTTGTATGAGGACTATTGTGAAATCTGTACATATATTCAGATCAACACTCTGCTCCCTCTTTTTTTTAGCCTCCCTTCTCCCTTTCTATACTTCCATTTTATATTTTTCCTCACCTTAAATGTTTATAATTCTATCCTCTCTCTTTTCTATTTTCTTACTCTTCAGATCATCCCCAGGATGCCTTATTTTTTCTTCTTCCTTTTCTATGTCTCCAGTCTCTGTTCTTTTTGTGTTTGTGTGTTTGATGGGGAAGACCCATATCTTTTAGGGAATTCAGTAACCAAAAATGCAAGTGACTTGTGTATGACTGCCACAGTGTGTCAGCAGCATGGAAAGTTCCTCTTGGTGTAAACAAGACAGTGGCCACAAGAGTCAGAGGCTTCTTTCCTACATGTTCACCTATAGCTTTGGAGTGGTCTTGAGAGCAAGACACAGTATCTTTCTTCATGAGATACTTCAGAGCTGGTGATGAATTTCTGAATGATGTTCAAAACAGCCCCCAAAGTATCCTTTATGAAGGGCTACCCATTCCAATTCTGTGTGGCAAAACTGATGATTTAATACACATCCACATCTTTTCAATGAGTTAATTGTATAGAAAAGGAAATAAAAAGAAACTCAGAAAATAAAGCAGATTTTATAAAAATCTCCTGATTTCTTCAATTCATCATACTATACCAAAGATTTTCCCCTGGCATGAATGGATATAATTTCCCCTTTTCTGTCACAAATTGGGTGTTTATTTTCCTACTGCTCAATGGTAGCTGAAAGGCTGTGGGGGATGTGCTTTTGTGCTATCTTCTCCAATGTGCTCCATCCCTGTGCAGTCAAATAAATTGGATCATTGAACATCACTAGGTGCATTCATGTTCCAGCTGTAGTGATTGAGAGGGTCAGTGTCCTGTATTTCGTATGTGCTCCTTTCTTTTCTTTGCTCAGCAGTGTACTATTTGGTCGACATTATTTAGTCGTATTTCTATACGGTCTCCCCCTTTGCCTACCCTTTCCACCGTATGAGTGGTTTGTATTTCTCCCTGGTAGCTGATGCTTTCCACTCTCTCTCCTGCCTGTCTCTTTATCTCTTTTTTTTTTTTTTTTGCCAGACATGAAGCTGCCACCAGGCCTTGATTGAAACCCTTGAGTAGTTCTTTCACCTATTCTATTCACCTATGCTATTCCTACATCTTTGTTTCTTTTATCTAGATTCAGTAAGTGTTATAGAGCATACAGGATTAAGTAGGTCTGGGCGAGAACTGGACATTAACTCTTTAGGAATTCTAGTGTAGCTGATGAGGCCATCTTGTTGAAAAAGCAGGGTAGTAACTTTTCAGGCAGCTTAATTCCAGAGACAGCAAAGCAATGCTGCTTCCTGGAAATCTTTTGTTCACAAAACACTCAAAGCCCTGCTTTTAATGCACTGAGGTCTCGAGTTAAGTGTTTCTCTCTCAGAGTATCAACATTAAGGTAGACATTGCAAGTTTTTACTTTTATAGTTCATTATAATGATCTGGCATTTGTGTAGTTCCCTGTTTCAAATATATCATCCCCTTTTTGCTCTCAAGAAGTTTGTATTCAGGCAGAGTCAAAGGACAGGAGGACTCTGAGAAATCTCTGTCAGGGAAATTACTACAAAGCAACACTTCAAAGATACTGTGAGAGAGGGCTCTGAAAATCTACAGGTCTGGTACAGCCCGATGAAGCTGCCTATGGTAGATCAGGATGTCAAGGGAGGATCTGCCATAGGTGTCACAGGGAGACCAGACACTTAGAAATTAGTTTGAAACATCAGTCTTCTTTCTATACTACTTGTATTTAATGGATAAGCTCATGAGCTTTTCTGCATGTGTCTTAAATTTCAGTCCCTTCATGGCATGTGTTCTGGGAGGAAACAAGAAGGTATGTGGAGAGGTATTAGGTAAGCAGTGAAGTTGCCAAAGGTATACCAAAGGGAGGAAGGAGGGTCCATAGGACCAGGCCACATGTGGCAGGATGCCTTAGAGTTACCGAGTTGTAGGGTCCAAAATACTGGAGAAGAAAACTTTTGAACGGTTGCTCAGCCAAGACAGACGTTTCTCTTAAAGTCTCATAATGCACTATTCTGTAGAACATATCTGGTAGATTAATGACCAGCTCTGGTGAAGGCCTAAAGCCCAATTTTAGGCTAGTGATAAATATCTTGTATTTAGAGGTTTAAATGTTTTTATTAGCTAAGATATACTTTATGGAATGATAAAAACAATTATTCTACCACATGTAGAATTCTCATACACCAAAACCAGATTTAGTTAGCTATGTCTTTCCAGATGAGATTGGAGAACAGATAAGTATAAATATTTATAAGCATTTTCAGTTTCATGTATATTAAAGATTTTGACTTTCCCTTTTACAGTATTTTCTTATATATTTTCTCAGCTAGCATATTTCAAATGCTCTCTTTTCCAATTTCCTTCTCATGAGCAAAGTTATCCTCATTTTAAACATGAGAAACCCAGGTGGTTGGATAAAATTATTTCATCACATATAATGCACTTCCAAGTAAGGTGGAAGCAATGTAAGTTGTCTACCAATTAGAGATTGAATAAACAAGTCTATCAAATACCCTAATTTTCTAGATAGTTTGGGGATCCACTGATGTAAAATAAATGGAATTCTTAATGGATTCAATGAGATAAAATACTTTTGCTTCTTTTCTATGTATTACTATATGGTTACCATTTCCACAGACCATAAAACTATATATGTGTAATTTAATATATTTATCCACACATTGTGAAAGCTATTACATGAAAGTCTAGGGCATGAATATACTCTCCCCATTTCCTAGAGAAACTGTAAAACAACACACAGCTATGTAGACTCCAGTGTTGATTCAAATCTTGATTCTGAGATTTATCTATGGTTGCTACTGCTGCTGCTGCTGCTGCTGCTAAGTCACTTCAGTCGTGTCTGACTCTGTGCGACCCCGTAGATGGCAGCCCACCAGGCTCCTCTGTCCCTGGGATTCTCCAGGCAAGAACACTGGAGTAGGTTGCCATTTCCTTCTCCAATGCATGAAAGTGAAAAGTGAAAGTGAAGTCGCTCAGTCATGTCCAAGTCTTCACGACCCTATGGACTGCAGCCTACCAGGCTGTTCCATCTATGGGATTTTCCAGGTAAGAGTCCTGGAGTGAGTTGCCATTGCCTTCTCTGATCTATGGATGAACCTTGGGTAAATAGTTTAATCTCTCTCTATACTCCTATGGACATTAAATGAACATTAACAACTAAAGTCTTTACCACCGTGCTTTGAATATTTTTATCATATAGAATTACAGGGTAAGATTTTCATGACTTGAAGGTAAAATGAAGGGAGAAAGTTCAAGGGAAATAGAACCTATCTTCATATGTTTACAAGATTTCAAACACCTTAATATATGTGATACTTCACAAATTCTTATGATTCATGCTGTTTTTAAATTCTGATTATAATCATAATATGAAATTATGATTATAATTTCACCTAAGAGGAAGAGATCATTATTTTATTACATAAAAGAGGAATCTAAAGCTCACAGTGATTAATGAAAAGTTATGTAAAGATTCAGAACCCATATCCTGGAGACAGACTGCCTAGTTCAAAGTCTGGCATTCTGTTGCCACTTACAAGCTTGCTTACTGGGTGATTAACCTGGCTGTGCATCAAATTCCTCATCTGTAAATTGGGGGTAATAATAGTACTTATCACCTCTGATTGTTACAAGGATTAAATTTGGTGATCATATATGTAAAGGGCTTACAAAAATGCTTGACTCGTAGTAAATACTCTATACGTATTAGCTATTATTTTTATATCATTAATGCTATTGAAAGCATACTTACATTTACACAGTTGGAAAGCAGTGAACAGACCTAAAATACAGGTCTTGTGATTAAAAATATTTATGTTGCTATTAGAATACCAGAATTTCTCTGAAAAATAGTACTGGACATTTACTCGGCTCTTACTGTATGCCAGGAGTTCTTACATGCACTTTGCATGGATTCTTTCAATTATTCCTTACCACAGTTTTATGAGAGAAGACTTCATATGCCAGATTGTATAGATCATCCAGGTGAGACAGAGAGAGGTTACATTATTTGACCAAGGCCATCAGAATTCCTATAAAAGTAATCTAATTCCAGACCTTGCATTGTGGTTGTTGTGTTTAGTCACTCAGTCAGGTCTGACTCTTTGCGACCCCATTGACTGCAGAATGCCAGGCTTCCTCGTCCTTCACTATCACCTAGAGTTTGCTCAAACCCATGTCCATTGAGTCAGTGATGACATCCAACCATCTCATCCTTTGTTGTCCCCATCTCCTCCTGCCTTCAGTCTTTCCCAGCATCAGGCATAATATTATGCAAATTTAAATATTTTTCTGTAGTTCCAAATTTTCCGTGATAGACATATGTTAGTTTTAGAAGTAGAAAAAATGGATAATAAAAGTTATTTCAACAGAATAACTATTTTGTCATGTAGAAGAAGCTGAGGGAATTGTTTACAGTAGGTGATGGCTAAGTTGTAGAACCAGCAGAAGTTAGAATCAGGTAGCTATGGGTGGGCAGGAAGCAATATAAAGGGAAAAAGGGAGAGAGCCAAAAAGCAGTAAAGAGATAACTGAAATAGCAGACTGACTTCTCAAAGCTTTTACTCAGAGCTAGATTTATATCACAGGATGTAATGCACAAAATGTTTCAAAGAGACACATTTTATCATCCTTGGATTAATGAAAGCATTGCCATTCCTTTGACATTGTGATTATGTGACTCATAGAATTTCATGAATGTTTTAAATCACAAATCATTTGAAAAAAGAGCTATTTTCAGTTGAAAAAAATGTGTTCAGTATATTTTAAAGTTATGGATAGAAAAATGAAACTGATCAATTGTGAAAAAAGTGAATGTTACTCCAGTGTTCCTCATCTGAAGACATACTTTACTGTTGGGCTCAGTTGATTTCATGTTTGTGAATATCTGTGCACTACATGTATATACTCATATCCCTTTGTCCAGTCTCTGAGTGTAAGGCTCAGAGTCATTTGTTATTTGTGAGGCTGTACTTGACCTCAAAGCTGTCTGAACTTTTGAAGGCTTGACAAGAGTAGTTAGGGGTAAATTGTATCTGATTCTATTTGCTGAAAGTAGAACTAACTCATGAAAGTAAAACTAACTTGATGAAAATGAAAGAAAAGAGTGGAAAAGCTGGCTTAAAAATCAATATTCTAAAAGCTAAAATCATGGCATCCAGTCACATCACTTCATGGCAAATATATGGGGAAAAATGGAAACAGTGACAGACTTTATTTTGGGGCTCCAAAATCAGTGACTGCAGCCATGAAATTAAAAGACGCTTACTCCTTGGAAGGAAAGTTATGTCCAACCTAGATGGCATATTGAAAAGCAGAGACATTACTTTGGCAACAAAGGTCCATCTAGTCAAGGCTATGTTTTTTCCTGTGGTCATGTATGGATGTGAGAGTTGGATTGCGAAGAAAGCTGAGCGCCGAAGAATTGATGCTTTTGAACTGTGGTGTTGGAGAAGACTCTTGACAGTCCCTTGGACTGCAAGGAGACCGACCGGTCCATTCTGAAGGAGATCAGCCCTGGGATTTCTTTGGAAGGAATGATGCTAAAGCTGAAACTCCAGTACTTTGGCCACCTCACGCGAAGAGTTGACTCATTGGAAATGACTCTGATGCTGGGAGGGACTGGGGGCAGGAGGAGAAGGGGACAACAGAGGATGAGATGGCTGGATGGCATCACTGACTCGATGGACATGAGTCTGAGTGAACTCCAGGAGTTGGTGATGGACAGGGAGGCCTGGCGTGCTGCGATTCATGGGGTCGCAAAGAGTCAGACAGGACTGAGCGACTGAACTGTACTGCAAGGAGATCAAACCAGTCAATCCTAAAGGAAATCAATCCTGAATATTCATTAGAAAGACTGATGCTGAAGCTCGAATAGTTTGGCCACCTGATGTGAAGAGCCAACTCATTAGAAAAGACCCTGATGCTGTGAAAGAGTGAAGGCAGGAAGAGAAGGGGACAAAAGAGGATGCAATGGTTGGATGACATCACTGACGCTATAGACATGAGCTCGAGCTAGCTCTGGGAGATGGTGAAGGACAGTGAAGCCTGATGTGCTTCAGTCCATGGGGCCAAAAAGAATCAGACACGACTGAGCAGCACAACAAAAACTAACTCAAGTCCAGCCCTTATGGAGGATGCTGAGATTTTTGGAAGGTGGTGCATTGTACTCTGCTCTACAAATCCCTAACCACCTATACGTGGCCCAAAGGAGTAAACTGTCAGTTAAAAATCCCATTTTATTTGTCTTTGCCAGTAGATTAAAAAAACAATTTATCAATGTGATTTTTCTCATGGGAAAATAAATGTGTTTTCCATTATTTCATCTTCCATATATCACCGTGTACAAGTATTTATGTCTTCATCAATGTATATAAGTGAAATTGCTGTTTAACTATTAAGTTTTACAATGATTAATAGTTTTAATAATTTGAAGTTTAATCTTGAATCAGTATATTTCTTATCTGTTGCACATATTGTCTACAATAAGTAAAATGATTTCAATTACAAAGCAATCTTAATGATTAACAAATGATTATGATCATGTTATTTTCTCTATGGTTAAACTATTAAACATCATTTTAAGAGTACAGTTATTATTTGAAAATTATCAAAGCCATCTGGCATATTTAGGGATTTTGTTTTATGTATTGGATTAATAAGAACAACAATGATCCAAAGTCACATAAACAGCAAAGAGAGTTCGTGGAGGAGAAATATTCAGTGAATTGTGCATATGTGAGGTTGAATGCACTTATCTTTCCATCTGTGCTGATAGAAGGAGGCTTAGTATTTTCTTGATCTTGAATGTTTAGCCCTTCAAGGATTTCTCCCCATAGGAATAGACTTTCTTGAATTATACTTCATTTGTACTTGTTGATATCCTACTTAATTAATCTTTGTGGCAGGCACTCTCTAATTGAACCCAATTCAATTAAATAATTTTGCTTTGCTTGTCCCTGTGTTTGAGTATCTGAATCTACTTGGAATTTTAAATATATCTAAACACTGTGCAGTCTACTTTATGTTAAGCCCACATTTATTGAACCCCTACTGTATGCAATGCAATAAGTATTGTGGAGTTGTTTGAAGGAAATAATAGGTACAGCTGCTAACTTTATGCACCTGGGAAAGCAAGTAGAAAACAGGACACAGGCATTAAAATTTTTTTTAAAGTTTCTTTTGTAAAGAGAGAAATGAACTAAAACTAAAAAATGTTAGAATTTTAGACTGGCTTCCCTGAGCTATTAAGGTGCTGCATTTTCTGTACTGTGCCAAATACCAGTTAAGGGGAAGGAATATGACCCTGTGAGCCAGGAATCAGTGGGGATTAATGAGAGGTTCATTGTGGTATGCTAAAAGTTTCTTGGAAAACAAAGAATCATGTAAGTTCACATGGGTTTAAAATTGAACTTGGAAGTTTTCAGGTTCGAACAAGCCCATATTTATAGCTGGAATCTAGTTTGAATCTTTAAAGCTTAAAGATATACTGCATGATACTGGATGCTTGGGGCTAGTGCACTGGGACGACCCCGAGGGATGGTATGGGGAGGGAGGAGGGAGGAGGGTTCAGGATGGGGAACACATGTATACCTGTGGCGGATTCATTTTGATATTTGGCAAAACGAATACAATTATTTAAAGTTATAAAATTAAAAAAAAGATATACTTCATTTTTAAAAATTAGATTTAATTTACTATTTTTAAAATCATATATCTTGACATTCTTATTTCTTCTATAAATTGAAAGAACTAGATAGTTGCAATGTTACAAATTACTTCTTTATGGGACAGTACCCATTCATTGCATGTAAAAATTCAAGGGTAATTAAATATTGGTACCTCCACAATGTATGCAGTGCTAATATATGTGATTCATTATTCCCAATGAGGGTAGAATGGTTCTAATCTAGGTGTGTATGTAAAATCCTTAAATAGCTCACATCATAAATATAAACTGCAGGGCAGGTTTTGTTATTTTTCACTGTGATCCATGACACTTCTAGCCTCTTTCACACTCCCACAACTCAGTAGATGATCTTACTTTCTACTGACTGGAAAATGTTGGGGAAACCAGATGTAAGACCTAATTCTCTTTGTAGTCCTATATTCTTCAGAAACTGAGATTCAAAATTTCAGATCCATGGTGACATCTCCCTCTTATTTCCATTATAGTTCCCACTAAACCGCGTACAGCCTATCACCTAATAGGTCTTCCATAACCCTCCTTTGTTTCTCTTCACTTGTATGTCATGATACTTTCATAAATATCTTTTCATCAGTTTCATTTCCACCACTAACTCCATTCCCATCAACTATACACGTGTCAAACACTTCTTCAAATACCAAGTCCTATTCCTACCCTTCAAGTTCCAGTAAACTCTGGAACTAAACTTCCCACCCAACACATTCATTGAACTAAACTTCTTCCCTGAAAAGAGACTGTTTTCTGCTGGCATTGCTTATGACCTTCCTGTTTCCTTCACTGGACATTTCATCCTGTTTTGATTACATTATCATCCTAACCAAGGCTTCCTCATGCAACAAACTCTGAGATATCACCTCTCTCCAAATCCTCAAAAATGTTGCCCATTTCTCACAGTAACTCTCCATATTTGTCTCCAGTTGTAGCTTTCCATGTAATTCTGCTATCTCTACTATTAGATTATAAGTTGTTTACAGTGGAGAACATTGTTTGTTTTCCACAGTAGCTCCTGAGGTGCAGTAATTAACATAACAAATTCTCTCACAGAAAAAGTATTAAGCATCTGCTGTGTGTAACAGGTAAGAGAGATTAAGATACTGTTCTTACGAAACCACAGAAGAGGGACATGTAACTCAGGCTCAGAGTTTGAGAAAACTTTTAGAAGAGGATCACACATAGGCTGTATTATAAATAATGAAAAGGACAAAGCCAATAAAGTAGGATTAAAAGATGCTTGCTCCTTGGAAGAAAAGCTATGACCAACCTAGACAGCATATTAAAAAGCAGAGATATCACTTTGTGAACAAAGGTCCGTCTAGTTAAAGCTATTGGTTTTCCCAATAGTCAAGTATGGATGTGAGAGTTGGACTATAAAGAAAGTTGAGTGCTGAAGAATTGATGCTTTTGAACTGTGGTATTGGATACGACTCTCGAGAGTCCCTTGGACAGCAAGGAGATCCAACCAGTCAATCCTAAAGAAATAAGTCCTGAGTATTCATGGGAAGGATTGATGCTGAAACAAAACTCCAATACTTTGCACCTGATGCAAAGAATTGACTCATTTGAAAAGACCCTGATGCTGGGAAAGATTGAAGGTGGGAGGAGAAGGGGAAGACAGAGGATGAGATAGTTAGGTGGCATCACCGACTCGATGCACATAAGTTTGAAAAGCTCCTGGAGTTGGTGATGGACAGGGAAGCCTGGAGTGCTGCAGTCCATGGGGTCACAAAGAGTTGGACATGACTGAGAGACTCTAGTGAGCTGAAATGAATAAAGTAGGATGGGAGAATATTTTAGGCAGAGGGAATGACATGGGGACACAGGAACATTGAGTCATGATGCTCAGTAAAGACTAATTAATAGGGCTAAGTGTATGAAGAAGGAAATGGTGAACACATTAGGCAGTTTGAATCATGAGTTTATTTATAATCAAACTATTATGTGTGATATTGGAGTTGAGATTTGGATTATAGTATGTGATATGCTCAGAGAAGGCAATGGCACCCCACTCCAGTACTCTTGCCTGGAAAATCCCATGGACGGAGGGGCCTGGAGGGCTGCAGTCCATGGGGTCACTAGGAGTTGGACACGACTGAGAGACTTCACTTTATTTTTTCACTTTCATGCATTGGAGAAGGAAATGGCAACCCACTCCAGTGTTCTTGCCTGGAGAATCCCAGGGACGTGGGATCCTGGTGGGCTGCCGTAAATGGGGTTGCACAGAGTCGGACATGACTGAAGCGACTTAACAGCAGCAGCAGCATGTGATATGCTAAAGAGCTTGGAGTTAAACATTTGGTAGGTGAAAAGTAGACACCGAAAGGTTTAAGGCGAGGATTGGTTATGATAAAGGGTCTTTGAAAGCAAACTCGAGACGTTTATACTGCAGCATTGCCACATTTTGTATGCCACTAGGTATGCATGTGTTTGTGTAGGGGTTTTCCACATATCTGCATATCTGTAAAATATGCAGATTAACTTTGACTTATTGTTGAAAGAGCTAAGTGATATAACATAGGTATAATATCTTATGGAATACTCCTTAGATATTGTTATTTTCCTCTATTAGCTAGAATAAGTCCTAGCATATGGAAAAACAATACTCTTTGTTCAATGAATGACAATTCTGTGCATGAGAAAAAGAGCCCTTCATTGACACTGTGTTGTCAGCTAGTAAAGATATACATTTGAATTTTTCTTGTGTTTTTAATTGAATTTTAATTTTTATCAAAGTAATATAGACTTATAGTTTAAACATCAAAGAGTAATACAGGGTTTCCCACTATGACATCTGACTTTTCACAAGCAACCCCTTATAACTCTTGTGGTTGTATCTTCCAGCATGTATTTTCATTTTTCTAAATAATATTATATATTCTAATATATATATATATTATATAATATATATTAATATAATATATAATGAGTTCTATGAGTTATAAATTTGGAAGTTCTAATGAGTTATAAATTTGGAAGGTGAAAATTAAGCTGTCTTGTCCCCTCCCCACTTGTATGTGTTTTCCTACTGCTTTCTCTCTCTTAAAACTGTATTGCATTTTGAAGTTATGTGAATAATCATTGACCAGAATAACATTACTATACAGATTGAAAGAGATAAGAATACCAGACCACCTGACCTGCCTCTTGAGAAATCTGTATGCAGGTCAGGAAGCAACAGAACTGGACATGGAACAACAGACTGGTCCTAAATAGGAAAAGGAGTACGTCAAGGCTGTATATTGTCACCCTGCTTATTTAACTTCTCTGCAGAGTACATTATGAGAAACACTGGGCTGGAGGAAGCACAAGCTGGAATCATGATTGCCAGGAGAAATATCAATAACCTCAGATATGCAGATGACACCACCTTTATGGCAGAAAGTGAAGAAGAACTAAAGAGCCTCTTGATGAAAGTGAAAGAGGAGAGTGCAAAAGTTGGCTTAAAGCTCAACATTCAGAAAACTAAGATCATGGCATCCGGTCCCATACTTCATGGCAAATAGATGGGGAAACAGTGGAACAGTGGGTGACTTTATTTTGGGGGGCTCCAAAATCACTGCAGATGGTGACTGCAGCCATGAAATTAAAAGAAAGTTATGACCAACCTAGACAGCATATTAAAAAGCAGAGGCATTACTTTGCCAAAAAAGGTCTGTCTAGTCAAGGGTATGGTTTTTCTAATAGTCATGTATGGATGTGAGAGTTGGACTATAAAGAAAGCTGAATGCTGAAGAATTGATGCTTTTGAACAGTGGTGTTTGGAGAAGACTCTTGAAAGTCCCTTGGACTGCAAGGAGGTCCAATCAGTCCACCCTAAAGGAGATCAGTCCTGGGTGTTCATTGGAGGGACTGATGCTAAAGTTGAAACTCCAATACTTTGGCCACCTGATGTGAAGAGCTGATTCATTGGAAAAGACCCTGATGCTGGGAAAGATTGAGGGCAGAAGGAGAAGGGGACAACAGAAGATGAGATTGTTGGATGGCATAACCGACAGGATGGACATGAGTTTGAGTAAACTCCAGGAGTTGGTGATGGACAGGGATGCCTAGCGTGCTGTGGTCCATGGGGTCACAAAGAGTCAGACACGACTGAGCGACTGAACTGAACTGAACTGATAACTGTTTGTTTATACCTGAACTACAGAATATACTGTGATCACAGTTTTTCACTTACATCTTTTAAAAAACTGTTTGATAAATATCTTTATTTATACTTGCATAATAGTTTTACACCTATATTTCAAGTTACCTGAAGGCTTTCTAAAAACATTGTAGATGTTCTATTTTTTTTCTTGTGTACTTATGTTTTCATCCAGTAACTCTTTATTCTTTGTTCTCTGTGGCTGCAGTATCCTCTTTCACTTAACTGAAGCCATT
Organism: Bos taurus; assembly: GCF_002263795.3. Taxonomy (NCBI): domain Eukaryota; kingdom Metazoa; phylum Chordata; class Mammalia; order Artiodactyla; family Bovidae; genus Bos; species Bos taurus. The sequence goes on from NC_037330.1 coordinate 73,178,786, forward strand.
AGTATTGTGTTATTTATTTTCCTTTTTTTTTTTTTTTTTTTGTCGAATGTTCTGCTTATTGCATCAACTTCTTTTTGCGGTATTTTTTAAATTTTGTTCATTTGTTTTTCTCACGTGCTTGATGATCCTTTCTGTTTAATTATATTAGGAAAGAAACTCTAGGCAACTTACTGGTAGAAATATGTGTAGGATTAGTAGGCCTCACTGTTGAAGAATTAAGTGTATGTAATCCAATTGTTTCTTTTGTTTTGTTCAGTTGCCTAAGTCGTGTCTGACTCTTTGTGACCCCATGGTTTACAACACGCCAGGCTACTCTGTCCTTCATAATCTCCCAGAGTTTGCTCAGATTCATATTCTTTGAGTCAGTGATGCTATCTAACCATTTCATATTCTGTCCCACCCTTCTCCTTTTGCTTTATGTCTTTCCCAGCATCAGGGTCTTTTCCAAATATTAGTATATCCTGATTATGTCTTTGGGATATGACCCAAAGTTTACTTCAAAGAAAATCTTCCTATCTTCTTCCTGTGTGTGGGGAGGTTGGGGCGGGGTAGATGTGGGATGAGAGCCTGTCTTCCAGCTTTCTCATAGATGCACATAGATGCACAGTGATAGAAGCTATGCATTTCATTGTTTAAAAAATGTTTGGGCTAGAGTCTATGGGGCCGCTAAGACTAGGACACGACTGAGCAACTTCTCTTTCACTTTTCACTTTCATGCACTGGAGAAGGAAATAGCAACCCACTCCGGTGTTCTTGCCTGGAGAATCCCAGGGATGAGGGAGCCTGGTGGGCTGCCGTCTATGGGGTCGCACAGAGTCGGACACGACTGATGCAACTTAGCAGCAGGAGCACACTCATTATGAAGTTTTATCCACTGTTGGGCATAGTGTCACCGTATTTAGAGTCTCTGGTGTAACTTCCCTGGAAGTATATGGTAGAAATTTGTCTCAGTTATGCCAAATTTGAATCAGATATCTTTTTATTCAGTTCTGCTTCTCTCTCACACTTTGTAAATGATCTGGTGCCTCTGATTTTCTAGCCCTCCCAAGGTTCTGTGACTCAGATTGGCTTCCTTCTTTTTGGTCATAACTTCGGAAGGAACGTAGATTTCAGCCCTATCTACTAAGTTTCTGGCCAATCATCCATGAGTTTTTCATCATCTAAAAAGTTCCCTCATCTATCGTCATATCTATTTTTCTCTTTGTCCTCATGGGTTATTCTTTGATGTTGTCATTGTTGTGGGAGTAATTTTAGATATAAGCACCTTCAGTCCAGAATCTTAAGCCCTCATTTGAAAATGTCAAGATGCTTTTAGGTTGATCATCTTATTTGATTCTCACAACTTCTGGAATGTTTCACAGTTGGAATAGCTCTCATCTCTGTTTTATAATTTGTGGAAACTGCTTCTTGAGTTGAGTTTGATAGTTGTTATATGGCAATTTTAGCTCAATACTTTGGTTCTACCTTTAGTGTTCCTTATAGGAAATCACAAAGTCCAAGGGAGAAAGCATGGGAATGTCTTTAGAATCTGAAAAATAAATATAGGAAGTGAAGACATAAACTTTAGGACCTTGACTCAAAGAAACATATCAAAAGAGCAGACCACATTATTGAAAATTTACATAAGACTCATGCTTACTCAAAGAGCACAGAACATTCTCCATATTTAAACTAAGTGATGTTTGTTGCTGAATCTCACATGTTTCAGGCAGCACTCAAGTTACAGTGTTTGGTATGACCTAGAAAATTCTGAAAGAGATGGGAATACCAGACCACCTGACCTGCCTCTTGAGAAATCTGTATGTAGGTCAGGAAGCAACAGTTAGAACTGGACATGGAACAACAGACTGGTTCCAAATAGAAAAAGGAGTATGTCAAGGCTGTATATTGTCACCCTGCTTATTTAACTTATATGCAGAGTACATCATGAGAAACGCTGGGCTGGAAGAAGCACAAGCTGGAATCAAGATTGCCAGGAGAAATATCAATAACCTCAGATATGCAGATGACACCACCCTTATGGCAGAAAGTGAAGAGGAACTCAAAAGCCTCTTGATGAAAGTGAAAGTGGAGAGTGAAAAAGTTGGCTTAAAGCTCAACATTCAGAAAATGAAGATCATGGCATCTGGTCCCATCACTTCATGGGAAATAGATGGGGAAACAGTGGAAACAGTGTCAGACTTTATTTTTGGGGACTCCAAAATCACTGCAGATGGTGACTGCAGCCATGAAATTAAATGACGCTTACTCCTTGGAAGGAAAGTTATGACCAACCTAGATAGCATATTCAAAAGCAGAGACATTAGTTTGCCAACAAATGTTCGTCTAGTCAAGGCTATGGTTTTTCCTGTGGTCACGTATGGATGTGAGAGTTGGACTGTGAAGAAGGCTGAGCGCCAAAGAATTGATGCTTTTTAACTGTGGTATTGGAGAAGACTCTTGAGAGTCCCTTGGACTGCAAGGAGATCCAACCAGTCCCTTCTCATGGAGATCAGCCCTGGAATTTCTTTGGAAGGAATGATGCTAAAGCTGAAACTCCAGTACTTTGGCCACCTCATGAGAAGAGTTGACTCATTGGAAAAGACTCTGATGCTGGGAGGGATTGGGGGCAGGAAGTGAAGGGGACGACAGAGGATGAGATGGCTGGATGGCATCACTGACTCTATGGACCTGAGTCTGAGTGAACTCCGGGAGTTGGTGATGGACAGGGAGGCCTGGTGTGCTGCGATTCACGGGGTCACAAAGAGTCGGACACGACTAAGTGACTGAAATGAACTGAACTGACCTGACATCTCTCTTACCATTATGAAGAGACTTTTGATTATGAAACAAAAAGCTCCTATTTCTTAAATGGTAGAGCTCATATAAAAGGCTCAAAGAAGGTTTCATCCTGTGTTAAACACACCTTTGATAATGTAGGGTTAGCAGTTTCAAAGATGCTCACCACCAAGAAGCACAGGCAGCTCACTTGGATTGTGCTGTTGGTAACTCATCACTCATACCTGCCCCATCTTACTGAAGCAACAGCAGTGGCAACTGAGGAGACACTACTTGCAATGAAATTTACTCAGGTAGATAGTAAAATTGGCTATTGAATTGTATCTTTTAAGGATGCTAGAGTTTTCTTTCTTCTGCCTTTTTTTGTTTGTTTTTTCTTTGTTCTATTCCTTGAGATTCATTTTTTGACATCTATATTGTCATTATTTTCCCTAGTATTTTGTCTATTATGATTTTTGGAAAGAAATATTCTTATGAAATTTTCAGTAATGATAAGACAGCAAAAACATGTAATATGATATGTGATTAAATGCATATATATATATATATATATGCATACACACACACACATATGTGGGTACACATTACATTAAATAGACTTAGCTTTAAAAAATGAAGGTTGTCTAGATTTAGTCTTTAAAATGATCAGGTAGAAAATTCACTTGTAAAGTGTACTCTTTGACCGTTTTGAAGGTTCATAGATTTATTTCAGGCAGTGAATACATCCCAGCAATAGCAAATAACATCTCTAACATTTTACAATCTTTGAAGTCCAGGAACAAACAAGAATTTTCTAGTTTTATTCTTTATACTGTATAGCATTCTATAACAATTATATACATTTTCCAGATTTAATTTGCTTTGAAAAATCTCCAGTGGGTGAAATAAATAGACAATAAGGCACAATACTCTCTAAATTAAAAGTTGTTTCTGTTTTAAAGGGTTTATATGAGTGAATTCTGCAATTAAATTCATTGAAAAATATACTGAATTTTTTTTCCTGTTGACATTTTACTCAAAACATATCTGTTGCTTTTAAAGGCAGTGAGATAAATGTTTGGAAAGAGAGATTTGTGCTCAAAAAGTCCTATTGCAAAGACAAAAGCAACTTGTAAAAATAAAATTGCACAGTAAAATGTGTTTATTTTACTTACAAACTGCAAAAACATTTTGTTGTAAAAGTAACTTTAAAAAAAATGTACTAAATTCCAAATACTTGAAAGAGAGATAATTGTCTATAGTTGAAATCACTCAAAAGCACTCCTCCAGCTCTTATACCTGGAGACCAGCCAGGCTCCCTCAATCAGATTCACTTATCAGGTGTTAAAAATAAATGAAATGGAAATTCGCAGGTTGGATCCAGTGTAATCCAAGTGTGCATATTCACAGGAACTCTTCCAGTAAATCATAAAACAATAAAACAGAAATTTTAGGGTAGTGTCAAAGGCACCTGCCTAATTATTCTTCTATCTCTTGGTCCATGTACATATTACATAAGCTGATGGGCTCTGCATTGCATCAATGACCTATGTTTGCGTAGAATATCATAGCTGTTTAAAGGTTATGATGTAGTAATATGAGTTCTTAATGTGAAGGAAAAAAAAAACACACACAAAAGACAAGAAAATGCATTTTCCCTTTTGGGAGTTTTAGATTAATTCATTTTGTTTTTATGCTTATGAGACATATAGGCTGACCAGGTGGCACAGTAGTGAAGACTCTGCCTACCAATCAGGAGATGTGGGATAGATCCTTGGGTTGGGAAGATCCCATGGAGAAGGAAATGACAACCCACTCCAGTATCTTGCCTGGGAAATTCCACAGACAGAGGAAGCTGGCAGGCCACAGTCCATAGGGTCACTGAATGTTTAGTAACTAAACAGCAGCAGGGGCAGCATGAGTCATATATCTAAACTGTTCCATTTTCAAAATAAATGTAATTATAGAGCCCAGTCAGTCAGTCAGTTCAGTCAAACAGTCATGTCCGAATCTTTGCGAACCCATAGACTGCAGCTCACAAGGCTTCCTTGTCCATCACCAACTATCAGAACTAGCACAAACTCATGTCCATTGAGTCAGTGATCCCATCCAACCATCTCATCCTTCATTGTCCCTTTATCCCCCTGCCTCAATCTTTCCCAGCATCAGGGTCTTTTCCAATGAGTCAGTTCTCATCAGGTGGCCAAAGTATTGGACCTTTCAGCATCAGTCCTTCCATTGAATATTCAGGACTGATTTCCTTTAGGATTGACTAGATCTCCTTGCTGTCCAAGGGATTCTCAAGACTCTTCTCTGTTGCGGTCCCTTAATGGACCAGGACCTGGTGGTCCAGAGTCAACCAATAAGAAAGTAAAGGAGAGAGAAAGAGGCTGATATTCCTTGGTTTATGAAGAAAGCCAATGAAGCCCCAAGCATGGGGCTTGCTCTGTTCTTGAAGGCATCAGGCGCCCTCTCAAGGGGTTAAAGGCACAGAGCGCCTTCTCAAGAGGGTCTTAGAAGCCCGAGCAGGAAAGTGAACCCAGAGGACCTCTGTGCTCCAGGGGATCAGCCTGAAAAAGAGAGAGAGGGAGAGAGAGAGAGAGAGAGAGAGAAAGCAAGACACAGGGACCAAAGCTCTGATGGAGCAGAGGTGTTTTATTCAACATTATGTAAGTATTTATACTGTCTTACAAGATAGCTATTTTCATCAGAGATAAAAGCAAAACTTACAAGGAAACATGAGGTCATCCATATGAAAGAGAGAGGGTTGTAAATAATCACTTTTACCATATGGTTCATGAAAAGGAAAAGGGTACTTATCACGGTATAGAAAAACTAACGAAGGAAATGCCTGGATTCCTCAGCCCCCAGGAGAGGCTTGCCTCTCCTCTTAATTCCTGAATATTCAGGAATTAATAAGGAACAGAGAATTCCTGAGAGATACAAAACAGCACACAAGAAGCCTCCTGTTAAATGCTTCCTGACAATTCCCCCTATTTTATTATATTTGTAGAAAAAAAAAAAAAGAAAAGAAAAGGTCCTGACCAGATGAGTTTGGTTAGTATTAACCAACCTTATAGAAAGGTGATGGTAAACAACAAATATAATTACCAAGACAATGACCAAAGTTATAGTTCCAGACCTGATGTTGTGGGTAACACTTTGAAACCATCTTCATGGGTCTAGCCTGGATAATTTGTTCAGCTAAAGTTTCCAAATTAGTGGAAGAGGACAGACATTTAGAAAAAGTTTTAAAGATTATTTTGGTAGTAACTGTACATTCAGAGAAGCATTATCATGTATATTTTGTAAATGAAATTTGATTTGTTCCCAGTTGTAGGCACAATGAATTGAACAGAAGTAATACAAAATTGAGTAGATTAAAGAAATAGAGGAGTTAAGACAAGTATATAGTTTGTAATTAATACAAGTTACAGAACGTAAAAGTCCTATTAAATTGTAAATTTTCTATGGCTATAACAAAAGGAAGTGGGACACAGGCCTATAAAATATAAAGGACACAGGCCTATATAAAATACGACTGATTATAGCAAAAGAAATAGTTACTATGACCACAACTGGTCTCTATGAAATGTCCAGTCCAGGTTTTAAGTTCTTTGGTGCTCTGGCACTCGCAGCCAGTTTCCAAATGTCCCATTGTTCAGGCCCACTCTGTTTATCGAGGACATCCTAGAATGAGGTGGGGCTAATCCACCGTCAAGCCACCCAAGAAGTCCTTTGTCATAGTAATGTTCCATCCTAGTGTCAGTGACCTTCCATATCACACACAGTGTTGTTAATATCATCTGAGCAGTCAGATAACCACATACCATGGGGTCTCCAATCAACAATTGTATGATTAGCCACAAACATTGATTTTCTTGACTTGGTTTGACATTTGTCCCAATGAACAGGAGCATAAGTGAAGTTCTTATAAGTAAACCATTTGCATAATGTTCTTTCCCTAACTCTTTTCCTAAAGTCTCAGTAGTATAAACATGGTTCACAGACAAAGAAAAGGCAGTAAATAGTCTAAGCAACATCTGAAAATCCTTTTTGGGAGGCAGGGCGAAAGCCCAAGTTTGTCCGCTGACATTTGTGCACAATTTTGCTGGGCCCATGCACAAGGGAAGGACTTCATAGCCTAAAGAAATGTTAATTAGTTTTTTTTTCCTCCCCAGGGTGTGAGGGCCCTTTCACATTCCAAGGAGGGGGTATATGGGTGGAGTCATTGGTTAATATGATCAGTCTTTTTTCTGTCCATTCTATGACCTGCCATAGCGGGGGGTTGGGTAAGTCAGGGCTCGAGCGGGGGGAGGCGATGCACTGCTGCTGGGCATTGCCAGGAAAATGTATTCAGGACTCTGAGGCATTCCCTGTTGAAAGACCAAATTTTCAGCTCAATTAGTAAGGGATTTTATTTGTCCCCAAGTGGGGAGATCATAAGGTTGCTGTTGCTGAGGACGGTGCTTTCTGGAGATCTTTAGAGCGGTCATAGCCCGTATTGGAATTTCTTCTTCCTGGGGTTCTTGTTGTTTCATCTCCATTTTGAATGCTGGGGTCCCCCTTGGATCGAATCTTCCAAAGAGGTTAAAAACTTTAAAACAAATAAAGCTGTATTAACAATAGTTATAGGTTTAGAAAATATCATATGTTGGAATCTAGTAAAGTCTGCTTTAGATAAGGAAGACAGTAGTGTACCTTGTGTATTCCCACTTTTCAAATTTTTTTATTTGCAACTTTAGTGTGTGATGTGTTTGACTATGTCTTGTGTCTGTGGATTATAAGGAATACTTTTAATATGTTTAATAGAAAAAGATTGTAAAAATTGTTTAAAGTGTCTAGAAATATAGGCAGAGCCATTGTCTGTTTTTATAGAACAGGGAGTCCCCATTACTGTAAAACAAGCTAATAAGTGAGTCATAACGTTTTGTGTAGCCTCACCATGAAGACTGAAGAGGTGTGGCCCAAATAAAAGCATTTGGTTGTAAACCACAAGGCTTAATACCTTGTGTGATGAGTAGAGGTCTGTTAGGAGATGCCATTTGTTAGATTTCTTTTTTATAACAAAAATAAGAGAGTTGCAAGGAGAACAAGGTTCCTCAATATGTTGTAATTCTAGTTGTGTATCTATAAGTTCCTTAGCCGCCTGCAATTTCTCTTTCGTGAGGGGCCACTGTTCTGTTGAAATAGGCTCGTCATTCTTCCAAGTTATTTTAATAATTGTATTGTTTGTTAAGTGAGCAGTGGCCCCCAGGAAAAATGTGGAATGTATATCTGAGTTTGTCATATCTGATATCGTTTTATTAAAAGCATATATCTTACTTTTCCTTAGCAACTATGAAGTGTCTTGTATATTAGCATTTTATAGATTGGTGAATATATTTATTATATCATATTATAATATGTATTTATTGTATATAAATTTATATTTATATATAAATATATTTACATTATATATTTATTAATAGTTTAAAATATCTTTAGTTTTTCTCTAAGAAAAAAGTTTGTAAGAGGAAGATAATGCTTAGTAATTATTGTTTTAAAATCGTATTTTATTTGGAAATGACCTACCTATTTAATAAACTTTTATTATTTAGTTTAGTACAACTTTAGAAATTTAAGTTATCCCATTCCTGAGATTACTTTGGATTATAATAATAGATTATTCTATTAAAAATATAATTATTTTAATAGAGTTTATCTAAAAGTTTTATCTCATTTATATATATTTATATATATATAGATAGATAGATAGATAGATAGTTATCTTTTTGTTGACAAATTTAGTTTACCTTAAACCTAGGCATACTAAAAGCATTATATAATGTTGATGACTTAAGACATGTCATAATTAGATTAGCAAACAATTATATTTAAATTATATTTGTATTTAAATAAACATTATATTTAATATTTTTCAGTTCATGTGAATTTGAATTTAAATAGAGCTCATTAACTTCATATTATCTAAAAACAAAGTTGGTGTATCGATGGCAGCACTGCCAAATGTTGAGGGTTTGAGGGAAAAGATAGAATTTGCCCCAGGTTTTTGTTGAAGGGGACCTGGGGGGTCCCCTGCTTGGAGTTTCCTGGAATAGATTTTCCTTCAATTTCAAATTTAGACTTACAATCTTTGGCCCAATGCATTTCTCTATGGCAGCGAGGGCAGATTTTTGGAGGTTTTTTAAATTTTTTCCTTTTTTATTTTATTTTAGCTTTCTTAGGGCAGTCCCTTTTTAAATGGTTCTTATTTCCACATGTAAAGCATCTTTCATTTCCCTTTCTTAAGGCAGCAACCGTTGTTTCAGCTAGCATTTGCATCTTTTGTGTTTCTAATCCTAGAGTGCGACAAGCCTTCAAATAATCAATAATAGTCCCTGTCTCACGAATTGGAGCTATAGCTTTTTGACATTCCTTATTTGCATTTTCATAAGCAAGTAATTTCTCTAGTTGCCTTTTGGCTTCTTCTCCAGTTACAGTATGGGAAATAGCATTTTGTAATCTAGCTAAAAAAACCAGCATATGTTTCATTAAGTCCCTGAACTTTAAATAAGTGATGAAGTAAAGTAGAAAAGTGATGGGGCTTTCCAGCCATTTTATCATGTCTAAGTACTTACCGGCCTCAATAGGCCCTGGGGTCACTCCGTCTGAATCTGCCTATGTGTACCAAGTCCCTGTTTGGGCGCCACTTATTGAGGTCCTTTAATGGACCAGAACCTGGTGGTCCGGAGTCGACTGATAAGAAAGTAAAGGAGAGAGAAAGAGGCTGATATTCCTTGGTTTACAAAGAAAGCCAATAAAGCCCCTGGCATGGGGCTTGCTCTGTTCACAAAAGCCTCAGGCGCCATCTCGAGGTGAAGGCACAGAGCACCTGCTTAGAAGCCCAGGCAGGAAAGTGAACCCAGAGGACCTCTGTGCTTCAGGGAATCAGCCTGAAAAAGAGACAGAGGGAGAGAAAGAGAGAGAGAGAGAAAGCAAGACACAGGGACCAAAGCTCTGATAGAGCAGAGGTGTTTTATTCAACATTGTATAGGTATTTATACTGTCTTACAAGATAGCTATTTTTAGCAGAGATAAAATCAAACTTACAAGGAAACATGAGGTCATCCATATGAAAGAGAGAGGGTTGTAAATAATCACTTTTACCATATGGTTCATGAAAAGGAAGAGGATACTTATCACCGTATAGAAAAACTAATGAAGGAAATACCTGGATTCCTCAGCCCCCGGAACAGGCTTGCCCCTCCTCTTAATTTCTGAATATTCAGGAATTAATAAGGAACAGAGAATTCCTGACAGATCCAAAAGAGCACACAGGAAGCCTCCTGTTAAATGCTTCCTGACACTTCTCCAACACTACAATTCAAAAGCATCAATTCTTTGGCTTTCAGCTTTCTTTATGGTTCAGCTCTCACATCCATACATGACCACTGGAAAAACCATAGCTTTGACTAGACAGTCCTTTGTTGGCAAAATAATGTCTCTGCTCTTTAATATGCTGTCTAGGTTGGTCATAGCTTTTCTTGCAAGGAGCAAGCATCTTTTATATTCATGGCTGCAATTACCATCTGCAGTGATTTCAGAGTCCAAGAAAACAAAGTCTGTCACTGTTTCCATTGTTTCCCCATCTATTTGCTATGAAGTGATGGGACCAGATACCATGGTCTTCATTTTTCGAATGCTGAGTTTTAAGCCAACTTTTTCACTCTCCTGTCTCACTTTCATCAAGAGGCTATTTAGTTCCTCTTTACGTTCTGCCATAAGGGTGGTGTCATCTGCATATCTGAGGTTATTGATATTTCTCCCTGAAAACTTGATTCCAGCTTGTGCTTCATCCAGCAGGGCGACAGTATACAGCCTTGATGTACTCCTTTCCTGATTTGGAATCAGTCCATTGTTGCCAGTCTGGTGTTAACTGCTGCTTCCTGACCTGCATACGTAATTCTCAGGAGGGCAGGTAAGGTGTCTGGTATTCCCATCTCTAAGAATTCCATAGTTTGTTATGACCCACATGGTCAAAGGCTTTGGCATAGTCAATAGAGCAGAGGTAGATGTTTTTCTGGAATTCTGTTGCTTTTTTGATGATCCAAGGGATGTTGGCAATTTGATCTCTGGTTTCTCTGCTTTTTCTGAATCCAGCTTGAACATCTGGAAGGTCTCGATTCACATACTATTGAAGCCTAGCTTGGAGAATCTTGAGCATTACTTTGCTAGCGTGGGAGATGAGTGCGATTGTGCAGTAGTTGGAACATTCTTCTGCATTGACTTTCTTTGGGATTGAAATGAAAGCTGACCTTGTCCAGTCCTGCGGCCACTGCTCAGTTTTCCAATTTTGCTGGATATTGAGTTCAGTTCAGTTGGTGTCTGACTCTGTGACACCATGGACTGCAGCACCTCAGACTTCCCTATCCATCACCAACTCCTGGAGCTTACTCAAACTCATGTCCATTGATTTGATGGTGCCATCCAAGCATCACATCCTCTGTCATCCTCATGCCTTCCAATGAGTCATTTCTTTATATCATTTGGCCATATATTGGAGTTTCAGCATCAGCATCAGTCCTTCCAATGAATATTCAGGACTGATTTCCTTTAGGATTGACTCATTGGATCTCCTTGCAGTCCAAGGGAGTCTCAAAAGTCTTCTCCACATCACAGTTCAAAAGCATCAATTCTTCAGTGTTCAGCTTTCTTTATAGCCCAACTCTCACATCCATACATACTGAGTGTAAGCTATACTTTAACAGCATCATCTTTTAGCATTTGAAATAGCTCAACTGGAATTCCATCACCTCCACTAACTTTGTAGTGGTGCTTCCTAAGGCCCACTTGACTTCCCATTCCAGGATGTCTGGCTCTAGGTGAGTGATCACACCATCATGAATATCCGGGTCATTAAGACCTTTTTGGTAGTTCTTCTGTGTATTCTTGCCACCTCTTCTTAATATCTTCTGCTTCTGTTAGGTCCATACTGTTTCTGTCCTAAATTGTGTGCATGGTTGCATAAAATGTTCCCTTGGTATCTCTAATTTCCTTGAAGATATCTCTAGTCTTTTCTATTGTTTTCCTCTATTTCTTTGTATTTATCACTTAGGAAGGCTTTCTTATCTCTCCTTGCTGTTCTTTGGAAGTCTGCATTCAAATGAGTATATCTTTCCTTTTCTCTTTTGCCTTTAGCTTCTGTTCTTTTCTCAGCTATTTGTAGGGCCACCTCAGACAACCATTTGGCCTTTTTTGCATTTCTTTTTCTTGGGGATGATCTTGATCATTGCCTCTTGTACCATGTCATAAACCTCTATCCATAGTTCTTCAGGTACTCTATAAGATCTAATCCCTTGAATCTATTTGTCACTTCCACTGTATAATCATAAGGGATTTATTTAGGTCATACCTGAAGTGTCTAGTGGTTTTCCCTACTTTCTTCAATTTAGGTCTGAATTTTACAATAAGGAGTTCATGATCTGAGCCCAGTCAGCTCCCAGTCTTGTTTTTGCTAACTGTACAGAGCCCAATACTTGTACACTAATGGGAACTTGATTTGTTAAGCAAGTTTTTGTTGAGAATCTGTTGCATGCCAAGCCCAGCACTTGGGAGACACTGGAAATACGTAGCTTTTTCTTTCCAAATATTGAGTTATTAAATTTATTGATATTTTCTTCTCAAATAGATAGTTGAATTTGGTTGCATGTTAAAAGAAATCTAATAATTAAAAATTTTGAACTCGAGGGGGTCTTGGAGATGAGCTATCCTAACTGAAGCCTTTGTTTTGTAGAAAAGAAACTAAGCAAGAGAAATGAAGGGACTTACTTTCAGTCACAAGGCTAATGTGTGTATGTTTGTAGCTCAGTTGTGTCTGACTCTTTGCAGTCCAATGAACCATAGCCCACAAGCTCCTCTGTTTATGGGATTCTCCAGGCAAGAATGCTGGAATGGGTTGCCATTCCCTTCTCCAGGGGATCTTCCCAACCCAGGGATAGAACCTGGGTCCCACATTGAAGGCAGATTCTTTACTATCTGAGCTATCAGGGAAGCTGCTGCTGCTGCTGCTAAGTCACTTCAGTCGTGTCTGACTCTGTGCGACCCCATAGACGGCAGCCCACCAGGCTCCCCCGTCCCTGGGATTCTCCAGGCAAGAGTACTGGAGTGGGGTGCCATTGCCTTCTCCATCAGGGAAGAGGGTCCAACAATTAGGACTCAGTTCAAAATAGTGAAAAATATTTCAGATTCAGAGTCAGGCCTATTTTATTCTGTATGGGATAAATTTTATGGAAGATTGTGGAAACTTATCTAATACTAGATTATGCCTGTGTTGGTTCCTAGATTATGCCTATGTTTGTTCCATTGTGAATATGAAGAAGCTCCTGTGTGTGTAGCTAACTTTAAAAAGGTGGCTGATTTCCAAATTTTGCATGAAAAATGGGTCAAAATAGCAGTTAATAGAAGTGGTAGTGATTCGGGTTGATTCCATAATACTGCTCCTATTCCACATTATCACATCCTTCTCATTCTAATTATCTGTACCTTTTTAAGTTGCGCTATTTTTAAGATCTTAAAATAGCCTATGTATATTAGACACAAGTTTAGAGGACTATGAATAATGCAAAAATAAATATAAGAAAGCAAAAAGAAATGAGAAGACATGACCAGAAAGAACATAGCCACTATCAAGGCCCATGCACCTAAGAAAATGTATTTACATTGTTTTTCTACTTCTGAAATTATGTTGACTATATTCTTCTTTGCAATAGAAATGCATTTGGACTCCTTCTTTATGTGATTCTTAGGGGAAGTCTGAACTCCTCTTTGGCATTTGTAATTCTTGTTCAGTAAGTGATTTGGCATGCATATAGTAGAGATAAATCTTTCTGGAAGTGAGAACTATGACTGAAGACAATCCCAAGGTTAAGTTTTCTACTACACTCCTATTAGCATGAAGACTTTTCTGTGAGTGCCAAAATGAACATTTAAGTATATTAGTGAAGAAAGCACTGGCATTAGAGGAAAACATTCATTCTAAGCCTCATATTATTCTCGAGCTACTCCATTAATTCAGTGGGAATTTGAATAAAACAAGGTGGAACATCATGATAAGATAAACATCTTTTAATCGATCACCTGTATTTTTCTGTCGTATTTATGGAAAAAGCAAGAGATGCTAGTCTCTGATATTGATTAAATATATTCAGATGTAGGTATTTGTAAAAATAATTAATACATCATTGGATAAACTGATTTTAAAATGATAATAATTGTTAATTTTATAAATTTTAGAAATATCTTGCCTTTAAATTTTAAATATTGGTAGCTGATTGGACATATGACTATTACTTTCATTAATTTTTAATGGCTATATCATTAGTGCTCTAGGCAAAACTAGGAAGCATCATGTTTAATTATAATTTTATACATGATCAATTTGTGGAATGTTTTTATATTGAACAATTCTTCTATTAAAATAGTTAAATTTTGTGATCTATAAACAAATCAAAGGAATAAAACCTAAATTTAAATTACAGTTTTAAAACTGTAAAGATTCATATAATATCCTAAAAGTGTAGAAATATGATTTTTTAAATGTTATTTACTCAGATAAGAATAAATGTTATTAATCAGGGTCTAACTAATTTGGCTGAATTCTTATCAAGATAGGAAAATCTCAAGCCTCCTTTATGTCAAAGAGATAGTGAACTATTTTATAGAGAAAATTGGCATGTCAGAATCAATAGTTATGAATTTCATGAAGTCAATGTGGTTAATGTTCATGGGCCATTCTTTAGACTAGATTACTGAGGCAGTGATGTGAGTGTCTGCAGTGAGAAGATAAATAACTCTAGGTGAGTAGATATGATGGTTTTGCTAAGCAATCTACTTCCTTGACTGCATTCTATAAAACATTAATTTCTTGTAGTAAAATTTCTTTTGCACATGAATAAATCAATCAGTTGGAAATACAGCATGAAAGCCTGCTCAGGAAAAAAAAAAAAAAAAGTTAAGCAAGAGAGGAAAGAAAAGGAGAGGAAGAATGGAGAGAAAAAGGAAATCATCCTGTTAAAAGTAGCAGGCACAGGAAGCCATAGGCAAAACATCAATACTAGGTCCATTCAGTCTCTTTGGGACACCCTTATAATCTTTAAAGCCCTATTCTTATGTTCTGTGCATATACTTTCAAATAAAATTTCAAATTGCTTCATTCGTATTTCGTGCATTTGGGATTTTTTTTTATCATCTCCTGGTGTTCTTTTTCTTGAGTTCTGAGGGAAAAATATAATCATCAATCATTCAGTTTATGTTCCCAAATAATTTTCAAACATTCTTTAAACATTTTTAAAGTAAATCTTTGTTCTGTTTTTTCATGATAGATTAAAAATCCCAGTGGGGTCTGAATTAAAATTAAAATCTGTATTAGTTTCCAAACTCAGTGTCTTAAAACAACACAAATTTATTCTCTTGCAGCCTGGAAACCAAAAGTCCAAAGTCAATGTAACATAGGGCTATGCTTCCTCTCAAGGCTCAAGGGGAGATTCTGTCCCTTGCCTCTTCTAACTCTTGGTTGTTCCAGGTATACCTTGGTTTCTGGAAGCATCACTTCAATCTTTACCTCCATTGCCTCTGTCTCCTCCTCATCTGTCTGTGAAAGACCTCCTGTGTGTCTCTTATCCTAATACTCCTCAGTGGATTTAGGGCCTACTTGGAAATGGCAACCCACTCCAGTATTCTTGCCTGGAAAATTCTATGGACAGAGGAGCCTGGTAGGCTACAGTCCATGGGGTCGCAAAGACTCAGACATGACTGAGCGACTGTACTTTCACTCCCTGGACAATCCAAGGGTTTCCCTTGTAGCTCAGCTGGTAAAGAATCTGCCTGCAATGCAGGAGATCTGGGTTCCATCCCTGGGTTGGGAAGATCCCTTGGAGAAGGGAAAGGCTACCCACTCCAGTATTCTGGCCTGGAGAATTCCATGGACTATATAGACCGTGGGACTGCAAAGAGTCAGACACGACCGAGACTTTCACTTCACTCATTGGACAATCCAGTAGGATCTCCACATCTCAAAGTCTCTAACTTAACTATATCTGCAAATAACTTTTTTTTTTTTTTTCAAATAAGGTGATATTACCAGATTCCAGGAATTAGGATGCAAAACACATCTTTGAGGGGCCAGATTTTGTTTTGATTATTTAAAAATGTTTCCTTTTATATGCAGTCCAATGAGAAGTATTCAATATAACTTGAGGAAACAGTAGAGCAGAAATAGAGTTTTGCTCCAGTAGAGCAAAAACAGTAGAGCTGAAAAGATCAGTTTCAGAGTCAGGTGGACCGGGCTTTGAATCATGGACTTTATCACTCAATAGGTATGTGGCATTAGGTAAATAATTTTAGTATTAGAAAAAGATATAAAATATAGTATTCTAGGTACCATGGCAATAATCCGAAGACTTCAGATATGGTACAAATACCATTAAAGTCCATAGTAATGTTCTAAGGCCTATGTAAGTACTTAGCAACTTCTTGGTCTTATATTTTCATATGATTCTTTCCTGGGCTTCTCTGATGGCTCAGATGGTAAAGAATCTGGGCTGCAATTCAGGAGGCCCAGATTTGATCCCTGGGTTAAGATCCCTTTGAGAAGGGAATGGCTACCCACTCCAGTATTCTTGCCTGGAGAATTCCATGGAATGAGGAGCCTAGCAGACTACAGTCCATAGGGTCACAAAGATTTGGACAAGACTGAGTGACTAATGGTTTTTCCTAGAAGTGATCTACTTGAAAATAGGCCTGTGGCTGGCCTGGTTCCAGTTCCAATCTTATGTAATTATGATGAAAATTAAATCAGATAATATGAAGTTTCTGGATCTATGTCTAAACCTGAAAGTGGTCTGTAAAATATGATTTTTCAAGACTATCTTTCTTCCATTGTATTGTTCTGCTCCTTTGTCAAAGCTTAACTAACTATATGTATGTATTTCTGTGAAAAATTTATTTGATATATTATTTTTCTATTCTTTTATCAATACCATAGTTTCTTGATTATTGTAGCTTTAGTAAGTTCTAAGGAGAAGGCAATGGCAACCCACTCCAGTACTCTTGCCTGGAAAATCCCATGGACAGAGGAGCCTGGTAGGCTGCAGTCCATGGGGTCGCAAAGAGTCAGACACGACTGAACGACTTCACTTTCACTTTTCACTTTCATGCATTGGAGAAGGAAATGGCAACCCACTCCAGTGTTCTTGCCTTGAGAATCCCAGGGACAGGGGAGCCTGGTGGGCTGCCGTCTATGGGGTTACACAGAGTCAGACACGACTGAAGCAACTTAGCAGCAGCAGCAGTAAGTTCTAAAGTCAGATAATGTCTGTCTTTCAATTTTGAGCTTCCCCTTCAATATTATGTTGACTATTCTGGATATTTTGCTTCTCTATATTAACTTTAGAACCACCTTCTTTCTCATATATTCTAAGTAATTTTCTGATATTTTGATTGAGATTGCATTGAGTATACAACAAGTTTGGAAGAACTGACATCTTGACCATATTGAGCCTCCCTATCCATGAAAATGAAACATCTCTCCATTGATTTGGTTCTTATTTTCTTTCTTTCATCAGAGTTTTATAGTTCTCATGTAGAATTTATACATATTTTATTGGATTTGCATTCATTATTTCATTTTTTTGAAGCATGTATATCAATGGTATTACATTTTTCATTTCAAATTCCACTTGTTCATTGCTTATATATAGGAAAAAAATGGAATTTTTATATTAACCTTGTATTCTATAAACTTGCTATCATCATTTATTAGTTTTACGAGTCCCTTTATCAATTCTTTTGGGTTTTCTACTTAAATGACATGTCATCTGCAAACAAAGGCAACTTTATTTTTTCTTTCCCAAGCTATATATCTTATATTTTCTTGTCTTATTGTGTTAGTTAGGACATTTAGTACAATGTTGAAAGAGCAGTGGTAAGAGGGGACAGCCATGTCTTATTTCTGATTCTAGGGGAAAACTTTGTGTTTCTTACATTTAATATGATGGTATCTGGAGGGAGTTTTGTAGTTATATTTTCGTTGAGGAAGTTCTCCTCTATTCCTATTTTACTAAGAGTTTTTATAATGAATGTACGTGGGATTTTGTCAGATATCTTTACATCTATTGATAAGATCATATGGCTTTTCTTTTTTAACTTCTTGATGTGCTGGATTATATTAATTGATGGTTGATTGTGAAACTAGCCTGTCATACCTGGTCATAGTTTAATTATTTTTATGCATCGTTGGATTCAATCTGCTAATATTTTGTTGAGGACTTTTGCGTCTATATTCATGAGAGATACTGTTGAAAAGCGAAAGTGAACATTGCTCAGTTGTGTCTGACTTTTTGCCACCCCATGGGGGCTCTCTTTTCTTTCAGTGTCTCTGTCTGGTTTCAGCATTAGTGTAATGCTAGTACTAGGATAACTCATAGATAAGTTAGGAAATACTGTCTTTACTTCTATCTTCTGAGATTGTAAAGAAATGCTATAACTTATTCCTTAAAGGTTTGTTAGAATTGATCAGTGAACCCATCTGAGCCTGATACTTTAATTTTGGGGAAATGTTAATTATTGATTCATTTTTTAATAGATACATGTCCATTCAGATACAGATATATACAGGATTTGTCTGTTTCTTCCTTTTTACATTTTTGTAGATTGTGTCTTTTGAGCAATTGGTCAATTTGATATCTACAGTATGAAATTTGTGAGCAAAGAATTTTTTGTAGAATTTCTTTATTGTTCTGTTAATGTTCTTGGGCTCTTTAGAGATGGACTTCTTTTATTTCTGATATTAGTAGCTTGTTTTCTTTCTCTTTCTCTTAGCTTGGATAAATACTTGTGAATTTCCATGGTCTTTTAAAAGAACCATGTTTTAGTTTTATTGACTTTCCTATCAATTCCCTGTTTTGACTTTCAGTTATTTTTGCTCCAATTTGTATTATTTCATTTCTTCTGCTTTCTTTGGGTTTAATTTGATCTTTTTCTAGTTTCCTAAGGTGGAAGAGTTGGATATGGCTTAGAGACTGAACAACAACAACAAAGGTTGAAAATATAGATTACTGATTTTAGATAGATCTTTTTTCCCAATATATGCACTCAGTATTCTAAATTTTCTTTAGGCACACTGCTTCTACTGTATCTCACATATTTTTGATAAGTTGTATTTTCATTTTTGTTTAGTTCAAAATATTTTTAAACTTTTCCTTCTTTGACTCATATGTTACTTAAAAGTGTTTTTTTTTTAAATCTCTTCATATTGGGGACTTTCAAATTATCTTTCTGTTATTAATTTCTAGTTTAATGCCATTGTTTTTCTGTATGGTTCCTATTGTTTTAAGTGTGATAAGGTGTACTTTATGGTCTAGAATGTGGTATATCTTAGTAACTGTTCCATGTAAGCTTGTGAAGAATGTGTGTTCTGCTTTTGCTTGGGAAGTAGTCTATAGCTATTAATTACATCCAATTGATTTATGGTACTGTTGATTTCAGCTGCATCCTTAATGATTTTCTACCTTCTAGATCTTTCAGTTTCTGAAAGAGGGTGTCGACGTCTCCAACTATAATCATGGGGCCATCTATTTCCTCTTGAAGTTCTATCAGTTTTTGCTTTGTGTTGTTTGTCACTCTGTTATTAGGCTCATACTGCTAAGTCACTTCAGTCGTGTCCAACTCTGTGTGACCTCATAGACGGCAGCCCACCAGGCTGCCCCGTCCCTGGGATTCTCCAGCCAAGAACACTGGAGTGGGGTGCCATTTCCTTCTCCAATGCACGACAGTGAAAGGTGAGAGTGAAGTTGCTCAGTCGTGTCCGCCCCTCAGTGACCCCATGGACTGCAGCCTACCAGGCTCCTCCGTCCATGGACATTAAGAATTATATTGTGTTCTTGAAGAATTGACCCTTTTATCATTATATGATTCCCCTCTTTATCCCTGATAATTTTCTTCATGTTAAAGTTACCTCTTCCTCTCCTTCCTCCACCCACAGACTTCTTACAGAATTTTTCCTTCATCTTTGATTTTCTGTAGTTTTAAAGTGATATGCTAAGATGTCATTTTTTGGCATTATCTTGCCTGGTGTTCTCTGAACTTCCTAGATATGTAACACAAAACCACAGGGTTTAGTGTCTTACATTAGTTTGGGGAAACCTTTGTATTGGTCCCACAGTTACTTGGATATCCTGTTCAGGTTTTATCAGTTTTTGTTCCTTTTGCTTTTCAGTTTATGGGGTATCTATTGAAATATCTTCAAGCCCAGATATTCTTTCTTTCACCATTCCAGTCTGCTAATCCACTCATGAACCCATCAAGGCATTCTTTATTTCTGTCACATTTTTTTTTCTGCCATTTCTATTTGGTTCTTTCTTAGAATTTTCATATGTCCATTAATGGTGCACATCTATTACTGTATGTTGTCCATTTTATGCATTAAAGTCCTCAGCATATTAATCATTGTTTTAAATTCCTTGTCTGATAATGCCAGTATTCCTGCTGTACATGAGTCTGAATATTGTTTTGTCTCTTCAAATTGTGTATTTGTGGGTTGTTTTTTTTTTTTTTGTCTTATTATTTCTTAAAATTTTCTCTTGGTACCCTGACATGATGTACTGGGTAAACGGGAGTGCTCTAAATTGGCTTTTAGTAAAGAAAGTTCGAGAAAAACATCTATTTCTGATTTATTGACTATGCCAAAGCCTTTGACTGTGTGGATCACAATAGACTGTGTGGATCACAGTTAACTGTGGAAAATTCTGAAAGAGATGGGAATACCAGACCACCTGACCTGCCTCTTGAGAAACCTATATGCAGATCAGGAAGCAACAGTTAGAACTGGACATGGAACAAAAGACTGGTTCCAAATAGGAAAAGGAGTACGTCAAGGCTGTATATTGTCACCCTGCTTATTTAACTTATATGCAGAGTACATCATGAGAAATGCTGGGCTGGAGGAAGCACAAACTGGAATCAAGATTGCCTGGATAAATATCAATAACCTCAGATATGCAGATGACACCACCCTTTATGGCAGAAAGTGAAGAGGAACTAAAAAGCGTCTTTATGAAAGTGAAAGAGGAGAGTGAAAAAGTTGGCTTAAAGCTCAACATTGAGAAAATGAAGATCATGGCATCCGGTCCCATCACTTCATGGGAAAACATGGGGAAACAGTGGAAACAGTATCAGACTTTATTTTGGGGGGGCTCCAAAATCACTGCAGATGGTGATTGCAGCTATGAAATTAGAAGATGCTGACTCCTTGGAAGGAAAGTTATGACCAACCTAGACAGCATAGTCAGAAGCAGAGACATTACTTTACCAATAAAGGTCCATCTAGTCAGGGCTATGGTTTTTCCAGTAGTCATGTATGGATGTGAGAGTTGGACTGTGAAGAAAGCTGAGCACTGAAGAATTGATGCTTTTGAACTGTGGTGTTGGAGAAGACTCTTGTGAGTCCCTTGGACTGCAAGGAGATCCAACCAGTCCATCTTAAAGGAGATCAGTCCTGGGTGTTCTGTGGAAGATATGATGCTAAAGCTGAAACTCCAGTACTTTGGCCACCTCATGCGAAGAGTTGACTCATTGGAAAAGACCCTGATGCTGGGACGGATTGTGGGCAGGAGGAGAAGGGGACGACAGAGGATGAAATGGTTGGATGGCATCACTGTCTCCATGGGCGTGAGTTTGAGTGAACTCCAGGAGTTGGAGAAGGAGAGAAGCCTGGCGTGCTGCAGTTCATGGGGTCACAAAGAGTCGGACATGACTGAGCAACTGAACTGAACTGAATGTGATGATAAGGCAGGTGTGTAGGGGGAGGGGACACAAGAGTGTCCTATAGTCCAAAAATTAAGTCTTGTTCTTTTAGGGAACCTTTGACTCTGGACTTTGAACTTCACCAGTGCTTCTCCATGTTCCCCTTCTTCACCTCTACCTCTCCAACTATGTGGGACAGAATATCTGGAATAGTTTGGAGTTGGGTATTTATTCTCTTCCACATAGAAGGATATAGAGTGGGTGGAATTATTTCCCTTTTCTTTTGAGAAAGCTTAGGCTGGCAGAGTTTAGTGTTTTCCTTCCCCAGATTACTTAGGGTTTAATAAGATCCCAAGAAGTTAGAGTCTGGTTAAACAATTTCTCCCAAGGGCATAATGTCTTAGGAAAAACAGAGTGCTCTAGTGTATTTCAAAATGGTTCCTTTTCTGCTCTTCCTATTAAAATCACAATAGTCTTTTTTTTTTTCTCTCTCCCCAATATTATTATGATACTCTGGCTAGGCTCCTGAAGATACAGCTCACAAAAGCATGGGTGGCTCTCTATTACTGGGTACTCATGAAATTTTTAATTTTCTGCACCAAGCCTCTAGAAAATTATCAGTTATAGTTGAAGTTTTCAAACCATAGCAGTCATTTCCACTTGCAAATATCAGCTGTGGTAAGCTGTGACTCCTAGTATTCTCCCATCTGTCTCTCTAATCTTAGGGGCAACAGTTTTGTCTGTGTCCTCACCTTTATTCCAATCTTGGAAGAATTACTGATTTCTCAATATGTTCAGCTTGTTACTCATTGTTTCAGTGGAGTGGTGACTTACAAGCCTCTTCCATGTAGAACTGGAGACCTGAAGTACTGCTATGAATATTTTTTTCTCTTTCTTTTTTTTTTTTTTTTTGTGCAGGGAAATATTGGATTCACCAAAATACACTTTAATTTTTGTTTTAATTAAAAGTAAGAATTGCAAAAATGCATTTGGGAAAAAATCGTTAAGATGTGATAGCTTTTGTGCCAACAATTGATTTCTTGAAAATAATTAAAGATAATTCTCAGAAATAAAAGCTTTCCCAGTAAACCCAAATTTTCACTTTGTCACATGCCTATTTATTTTTGTCCAAATGATAACCAAACCTACTCAGAGAAATCTAATATTAAGGCAGTTTATAAAAAACAATGTAAGGACTATAGTAAAAAATCAGGCAAAAATGATTTTAAGAATAATTAAAATCTTAACTTTGTGCATGTCCTCATTTTATTATAATTTGAGGGAAAATTGCATAATTTTTATTTTTAAATGGTACTCTTTCCTATACCATTCTATATGTATTCATCTCTTCACTCATTTCTGCAAATGGATCTTATCATAACTCCTAAGATGAGACTTAGGAGAGGGAAACGTTAAACATTGCTATTAATTCTACAATTTAAAAATGTGTTTACTATATTTCTGTTTTCCAACCAAAGGCAATAATAAAATGTACAGTGTATCTTAAAGTGAAGAAGAATCAACTTGGGAAGAAATATTAATACTGAAATAATCTGTATTTAGTTCTACCTCATAAATTAACTTTGATTTCTACTATATCAAAATAAATGGAAATTTCATAGCATCCTATAATAAATAGGGACTCATTGAATATATAGTATTTATGGAGCAGAAAATAAAATTGTAGCTGTTTTTTAAGATTTTGAAATCTTCTCTAGAGAGACAAATACCACCAGCCAATGTAGAGTGACCCTTTATACACATTAGAAAAGCAGCACAAATAAAATATAAATTGTAAAAGGAAAGAAACAAAATATAGTTGAAGTTAGGTATGCTCAAATTTTCCTAAAGTGATATAAAATTAATTTAATATGATATAATGTGTGTATAGCAGAGGACTTTTTAGTTTCTTCTGTTTTACATTTGTCTCACTTATGTGTCTATATCTTACTTTATAGATACAGTAGTCTGACATAATATCTAGGTGTCTATTTATATACCTGCCATTTATAATTTGAAAAGCTTTGTAACAGCTAGTTATAAATGCATTCATAACCACATCTTCTCTAATCACTACAGTGTCTGCACTGCTATTTGGCACTCATTAGCTGAGACTGCCATTCACCTCTAATTTATGACTAGCATATAATTATGCTTTATCACCATTCCAAGTGATTACTACACTGAATCTTTCTCAGATAGCGATATGCAACACTCCATGATAAATTGTTCTGCAGTGGATAGTTCATTTCTGTCATTTACTCTTTTTCCTTAAAATAATCTCAAGAGAATTATACTGAAATGTGACTACTTCTTACACTAAGATTATTGGATCAGTGCTATTCCTACCTGAAGAGGGGAAAACTATATTCATAGAAGGAAGCAGACTTGGAGTTAACAAATGTATTTGAAAATATTCTGATAAAAATGAGTGATTGGGGCAACTTTAAGGATAGAGTTTGAATTTTTCTTTAGCATGAGCATATTTTGATTGAAGACTGACAAATTTATTTAGTAATTTGACAATAAAAGTAAATATTTTTATATTAAAGCCCATAAAGTATGTCATGGATAACAAACAAACAAAAAAAAACACAAAACAATTATCATTTTGGATGTGGTCATTTATAATCAAAATGTTTTATATTTTTTAACACTTTCTTTTCATTATCTACCTAGGATTTTCATAATAGATATAAGTACTAACATTAACTATTTGTGTCTGACAAAGTTGTGCACTAAATATTTCACAGGCATAATCTCATATAATTCATATAGCAACCCTGTGAGTTTGGTATTAATATCTCAACTGTACAAAGAAGGAAATAAGAGACAAAAAAGTTGCATAGCTTACCCAAGAGCAAACCAGGACTGCATAATTGTATTCATTTCCTAGGGTTGCCATAACAAAGCACCACAGACTGAGTTTCTTGAAAAAAACAGAAATGTAACATTCTATTAATATCAGAGTTCTGGAGGTTGAAAGTCCAAAATCTAAGTAGGGATAGCTCCAACCACCTCTGAGGTTTCTAGGAAAGAATCCATTCTTGGCTCTTCCAGGTCTGGTAGCTGCAAGCATTCCTTGGCTTGAGGCAGCTTAACTCCAGTCTCTGCCCCCTCCTTCACAGGGCCGTTACCGTGTGCCTCTCTGTGTTCTCTCCTTTCCTTATAAGGACACCAGTTATTAGTTTTAGGTGCCCACTACTCCTCCACTATGTACAGGAGGAATCATCTCAAGATCCTTAACTAATTACATCTGCAAACATTCTATTTCCAAATAAGGTTGCATTCTGAGGTTTCTAATGAAACTGAATTTGGGGGGAATGCTCTTCACCTTGCTACAATGGTGGAGCTGGAGGCTCTGTTTACATGCAGACATACTCTAGAGTCTGTTCCCTTAAATACATATATTCTTGCCACAGACTGTACTTAGACCATATTTCATTTAGTAACCATTCCAATTATCTGGGTAGATGTTCTCTCTCTTTTACATGTAAGAATGCCCAGGTTCATGGGTCACAGATCAACATGAATTTAAATTCAGAGCAATTTTTCTAAAACACAGAGTATGTTATTATCCTGCTTACAATTTTTTTTATGTGTTCCTATTCTCTTTAGAATAAAAACCAAATTTCTTAAGGGAATTTTTAGGGTCCATCAGCATCTGGCCTTTCCCACCTTCTTTAGCTCAGGTCTTCCTCTCCTTTCCCAATACTCTCTGTAGCCTACCCACCCTGGCCTCTAAGCTTTCTCTCATACTGTTTCCTCTGCCCACAGAACTTCCTGCCAACATGTTTCTTCTGCCTACTCTTCCTATCTCACTTTGCCACTTCTGCTGTGTTGTCCCCTCTAACAACCTAAAGTAGGCCCCGTGAATCAGCTGTGGGTTCCCATAGTAATCTAAGCTGCACCTACTCTAACCCATGGTACCTTGTTATCATTGCTTCTTTAATGCTCCATCAGTTTGTAAAAGCAAATATCACCAGTGTATATTCTCAGCTGCATTTTCAGTACCTAAATAGAGTGACTGCCACTAATGTATATTGAAAGAATAATCGAATGCAGCAAATTAAAATGGAATGCACAATATCTTTATACATGAGACAAAGCAGAGGCAGGAAACTACCTAGCAACTCAAAACAGCATCTTCATCTTGTTTCAAAGAGACTTATTCTGACTTTTGGTGCACTGCTCCTCAAGAAGGAAACACCTATGTGCTTCCAGCAGGCAGCTGACTCTCAGTGTATCCTTAGTGTCATTTAGTCCTGCTCTTTTTTTCATGGATCTAGAACTTCCTAATCATCTTCTAAGAATTCATACGGAATACTCACATATCTTATTCCATTTGTCCCCACTTCGGTAGTAAGTGTTGAAATACAGTGAGAAAAGTATGACAACAAGGAATAATATGCATGATGGGACAGTCATGACTAAGAAGCTGATTGAGCTTGTTGCTTGGTCATGGTCCTGGTCCTGCCTGCATCCTGGAGTTACACAAAGCCTATACTCAACCATATGCTTCCTTCAGAGCTCACCAAATCTTTTAATGAAAGGGCAAGGAAGCATTATATGAAGTGCAGGGAAGATCTATTAGACAGTTTTGACTGAGAAATTTCAATTGGTAGAACATGATGATGTACATATACCACCTGTAGTATTGTGTGTGATGTGTGACCTCCACTCACCCAGTATGGTAACATGTAGAATTCATGCAAAACATTTTACCAGGAAGCCACCTTCCCCTATGGTAGAGTACACCATTTTGAAACAGCATGATATGTGTATTTCAGAAAACAGTTTCCCCTGAGAAAAACATCACCACCTACAACAGGGTCTCTAGTCAATTTATCTCTTGCCCCCAACCCCACTTCCAAAAAAGTTTGTCATTGTGAGAGTATCTGTAGATTTACATAATGCAACCTAATTGTTTCCAATTAGAAAATATCAGATCACATTTATGGAGGGGTAACCTACCTTTCTGGAAAAAAAATAAAACTTTTTAGACCTTTCAGTCTTTTTTAGCAGTATACTTTGTAAAATGTTTTCCATGCAAATTTTGGTAAATCTCTCTTCCTAACAGTGTTGTTAAGCTTATTAAGGGTTATTCCCCCTCTAATGAAAATTGAGAATTGGTGAGTTGATTTTCAGTTCCAGAAGATCTGTTGGTATTCTATCCACTGTTGTAACCTCAGTGTCTAAAATCAGTCATAGTAGGTACTCAATAAATATTTAAATAAATACACATCTATGAAAGAAATGTACTATGGCTTTAACTCATTCACTGACCACAGAAAACCTGATATCCCAAGGAACTTTTCATATTCTTCATTTTTCATATCAACTTGAGGATTTATTGTTTACCATTTAAATCCATCATTATGTATATCTTTGGAGGATTGCTTCTCACACCAGTTGAAGGAATTGATTCAGAAGTTTTTGCTGCAGTGAAGGATTGGAATGGAAAGTTAGGCAACATTTTCCTGTTTCATCTTCCCAGCACTACTTATACATTTTCTTATAATTACACAAATTTAACTTCTAGAGGGAAAGTTGTTAAAGTTTTGAAGGTGTTAGAGAAACAGATAGTTGAAGTGATTTGATAGCAGGCTGAGAGTGAAAGTGATATTCTTTAAGGCATAGTTGTTCAAAACATGACAATCTGAGAAATTTGCTTGGCTTCCACATGCTGTTCTCCATAGTTACAGCAAGGTATGGTCTGGCTATATTCCAGTGCTCTATGTGATTAATCACCATACATTACTACAAAATGGGTTGCCATTTCAGAACATGAGTCTTTAAGTAAAAAACAAAGTTACGAAGTAATTTAGAGAACACTGACTATAAGCATTTGGCATAAGCCTTTGCATATCCTCCAGTCATATGTTTATTAAGAAAATAATATAATTTACTATCATATATTTGCTTCATTCACTTTATGAAGAGATATAGTACTTATGGATTATTGCATTTAAAGTAAAACATTTAAATGAAGGACAAGTAATGACTAGCCCTATTCCCTAGATGTATTATTTTATTCTATTTTACTTTATTTTCTTTTCTTTTGGAATTTAACCAAATTTAACCAGAGTTGTTAATAGTATGGAATTTTAAAAATTTATTATATATTTAATTATAATAGATTAATTTTCTGATTGTTTTATAGTTTATAATTGATTTATGTTTAAAAATTATCATAAAGTGTGATCTCCAGTTATTCAACTTGTTCGTAAAAAGATTTCCAAGTAAAATAAAATCATATTTCGTTAAAAAATCCAATCTTAGGTTTTTCCTTCCCCACAAAGGCCTGTGGTAACATAAAATTTATATGCACCGTTGTCTGGAAATACCATAGAAAAAAATTATTGGTGACTTTGGATGATAGTTTGGTTGAATTTCTCTATTTTCTTTCCCTACATGCTTACTATGAGTAGGAATACCCAGCATGGACTTTTACCACCATCATAATCCATTTATTTTATAGTTGTGGCATTTAGTTGAATTTTGCAAGTATAATATCAGTTCTCCACTCAGTATTTTTTCATGAGTGCATCTTAGTGTCATAATCCTGTACTCTCTGCTCTCATGTTTTTGTCAGAACCTCTTACATCAGTGAAGAAATCTTTGTTTCTTTCTAGGTCTTGAACATGCTCAGAGCTCATTTAAGTTTTCTAAAACTGAAACAAATCCAGCTAATTATCCCTTGACCTGTATTAACAGCCCAGCTGGTGGAGCTCATATTTAGCTTATTGAATATAAAATTATAATAAAATTGACTTGCACCCTTCCTTCACATTGTGAGCATGTTAAATATTACAAAGAATTTTAAAGCTGTTTATTTTTTTCTCTTTTAGGCATGATCAACCACTTTTCTATGGTCTCAAACCCTATGTTGCTTTTAAACTCCTTTAATTTCTGTTCCTATGCAACAGAGCAGAAATTCAGAGCAGGGGACGTTACCATCTGCAATGGCTGTCATCACCTGCAGGAGTTTTTGACTTGCCTGCTGATGTAATTGAGGCATGGTTGATTTTCAGCGTACTACAAGCAATTCCTTTGTTTCTCTGAAAACTCAGTATGTGATATCTTGGTGTACACTTTAACTCTTTAAATGGCCATTTGATTCTTTTTTATGGCTTGGTAATAAGTTTATCGCTTGGAAAATCAAATGTAAGACATTTTAAAACCTGCTTTTGAAGAATATTGCAGACAACCACCATCAGTAGATTCAGGAAACTATACCTAAAATACGCATGGTAGGCATAAGCAATCCTCTACTCAAGTCTGGTTGAAGGAACACCAAGGCATATTCCACATTTTTGTCAAAGTATGGAAAATTTTGTGATTCATGCACATACTAAAAGAAAGTTGCTACTTTGGACAAAGGATATGTGTTAGTTAATAGCTAAAAAGCATAAACTGAATTAAGTTTGTCAGATTAACTAGCTGTCATTTGAAGAGATAGCTGTGTTACAATGAAATTAGAAGGATCTATATTTGATGATGTGCTAAGAATCATGAATTGTAGTTCAGTTGAGTTCCGTCGCTCAGTCATGTCCGACTCTTTGCAACCCCATGAACCGCAGCATCCCAGGCCTCCCTGTCCATCATCAACTCCTGGAGTTTACCCAAAATCATGGCCATTAGTTGGTGATGGCATCCAACCATCTCATCCTCTGTCGTCCCCTTCTCCTCCTGTCTTCAGTCTTTCCCAGAATTAGGGTCTTTACAAGTGAGTCAGCTCTTGGCATCAAGTGGCCAAAGTATTGGAGTTTCAGCTTCAACATCAGTCCTTCCAATAAAACTCAGGACTGATCTCCCTTAGGATGGACTGATTGGGTCTTCTTGCAGTCCAAGGGACTCTCAAGAGTCTTCTCCAACACCACAGTTCAAAAGCATCAATTTTTTGGTGCTCAGCTTTCTTTGTAGTCCAATTCTCACTTCCATACATGACCACTGGAAAAACCATACCCTTGACTAGACAGACATTTGTTGGCAAAGTAATGTCTCTGCTTTTTAATATGCTATCTAGGTTGGTCATAACTTTCCTTCCAAGAAGTAAGTGTCTTTTAATTTCATGGCTACAGTCACCATCTGCAATGATTTTGGAGCCCAGAAGAATAAAGTCAGCCACTGTTTCCACTGTTTCCCCATCAATTTGCCATGAAGTGATGGGACCGGATGCCATGATCTTAGTTTACTGAATGTTGAGCTTTAAGTCAACTTTTTCACTCTCCTCTTTCATTTTCATCAAGAGGCTTTTTAGTTCCTCTTCAGTTTCTGCCATAAGGGTGGTGTCATCTGCATATCTGAGGTTATTGATATTTCTCCCGGCAATCTTGATTCCAGCTTGTGCTTCCTCCAGCCCAGCGTTTCTCCTGATGTACTCTGCATGTAATTTAAATAAGCAGGGTGACAACATACAGCCTTGACATACTCCTTTTCCTATTTGGAACCAGTCTTTTGTTCCATGTCCAGTTCTAACTGTTGCTTCCTGACCTGCATACAGATTTCTCAAGAGGCAGGTCAGGTGGTCTGGTAATTCCCATCTCTTTCAGAATTTTCCACAGTTTATTAATATCCACACAGTCAAATTGTCACCTGCTTATTTAACTTATATGCAGAGTATGTCATGAGAAATGCTAGGCTGGAAGAAACACAAGCTGGAATCAAGATTGCCAGGAGAAATATCAATAAGCTCAGATATGCAGATGACACCACCCTTATGGCAGAAACTGAAGAGGAACTAAAAAGCCTCTTGATGAAAGTGAAAGAGGAGAGTGAAAAAATTGGTTTAAAGCTCATAATTCAGAAAACAAAGATCATGGCATCTGGACCCATCACTTCATGGGAAATAGATGGGTAAACAGTGGCAATGGTGTCAGGCTTTATTTTGGGGGGCTCCAAAATCACTGCAGATGGTGACTGCAGCCATGAAATTAAAAGACGCTTACTCCTTGGAAGGAAAGTTATGATCAACCTAGATAGCATATTCAAAAGCAGAAGCATTACTTTGCCAACAAAGATCCATCTAATCAAGGCTATGGTTTTTCCAGTGGTGATGTATGGATGTGAGAGTTGGACTGTCAAGAAAGCTGAACACTGCAGAATTGATGCTTTTGAACTGTGGTGTTGGAGAAGACTCTTGTGAGTCTCTTGGACTGCAAGGAGATCCAACCAGTTCGTTCTGAAGGAGATCAGCCCTGGGATTTCTTTAGAAGGAAAGATGCTAAAGCTGAAACTCCAGTACTTTGGCCACCTCATGCGAAGAGTTGACTCATTGGAAAAGACTCCAATGCTGGGAGGGATTGGGGGCAGGAGGAGAAGGGGATGACAGAGGATGAGATGGCTGGATGGTATCATCGACTTGATGGATGTGAGCTTGAGTGAATTCCAGGAGTTTGTGATGGACAGAGAGGCCTGGGGTGCTGCAATTCATGGGGTCGCAAAGAGCTGGACATGACTGAGTGACTGAACTGACCTGAAACTGAACTGAACACAGTCAAAGGCTTTGGCATAGTCAATAAAGCAGAAGTAGATGTTTTTCTGGAACTCTCTTGCTTTTTCCATGATCCAGCAGATGTTGGCAATTTGATCTCTGGTTCCTCTACCTTTTCTAAAACCAGCTTAAATATCTGGAAGTTTACAGTACATGTATTGCTGAAGCCTGGCTTGGAGAATTTTGAGCATTACTTTACTAGTGTGTGAGATGAGTGCAACTGTAGGGTAGTTTGAGCATTCCTTGGCATTGCCTTTCTTTGGGATTGGAATGAAAACTGACCTTTTCCAGTCCTGTGGCTACTGCTGAGTTTTCCAAATTTGCTGGCATATTGAGTGCAGCACTTTTACAGCATCATCTTTCAGGATTTGAAAGAGCTCAACTGGAATTCCATCACCTCCACTAGCTTTGTTTGTAGTGATGCTTCCTAATGTCCACTTGACTTCACATTTTAGGACGTCTGGCTCTAGGTGAGTGATCACACCAATGTGATTATCTTGGTCACAAAGCTCTTTTTTGTACAGTTCTTCTTTGTATTCTTGCCACCTCTTCTTAATATCTTCTGCATCTGTTAGATCCATACCTTTTCTGTCCTTTCTTGAGCCCACCTTTGCATGAAATGTTCCCTTTGTATCTCTAGTTTTCTTGAAGAGATCTCTGGTCTTTCCCATTCTATTGTTTTAGTCTATTCTTTACATAGATCGCTGAGAAAGACTTTCTTATCTCTCCTTGCTATTCTTGGAACTCTGCATTCAAATGGGTAATATTTACTTTTCTCCTTTGCTCTTCACTTCTCTTCTTTTCAGAGCTATTTGTAAGGCCTCCTCAGACAGCCATTTTGCTTTTTGCATTTCTTTTTCTTGGGGATAGCCTTGATCCCTGTCTCCTGTACAATGTCACGAACCTCAGTCCATAGTTCATCAGGCACTCTGTCTATCAGATCTAGGCCCTTAAATATATTTCTCACTTCCACTTTATAATCATAAGGGATTTGATTTAGGTCATACCTGAATGGTCTAGTGGTTTTCCCTACTTTCTTCAATTTAAGTCTGAATTTGGCAATAAGGAGTTCATGATCTGAGCCACAGTCAGCTCCAGTCTTGTTTTTGCTGACTGTATAGAGCTTCTCCATCTTTGGCTGCAAAGAATATAATCAATCTGATTTTGGTGTTGACCATCTGGTGATGTCCATGTGTAGAGTCTTCTCTTGTGTTGTTGGAAGAGGATGTTTGCTGTGACCAGTGTGTTCTCTTGGCAGAACTCTATTAGCCTTTGTTCTGCTTCATTCTATACTCTAAGGCCAAATTTGCCTGTTACTCCAGGTGTTTCTTGACTTCCTACTTTTGCATTCCAGTCCCCTGTAATGAAAAGGCATCTTTTTTGGGTGTTAGTTCTAAAAGGTCTTGTAGGTCTTCAGAGAACCATTCAACTTCAGCTTCTTCAGCATTACTGGTTGGGGCATAGACTTGGATTACCATGATATTGAATGATTTGCCTTGGAAATGAACAGAGATCATTCTGTCATTTTTGAGATTGCATCCAAATACTGCATTTTGGACTCTTTTGTTGACCATGATTGTTACTCCATTTCTTCTAAGGAATTCTTGCCCACAGTAGTAGATATAATTCATGTGATTAAATTCACCCATTCCAGTCCATTTTAGTTTGCTGATTCCTAAAATGTCGACATTCACTCTTGCCATCTCCTGTTTCACCCCTTCCAATTTGCCTTGATCATGGACCTGACATTCCAGGTTCCTATGCAATATTGCTCTTTGCAGCATCGGACCTTGCTTCTATCATCAGTCACATCCACAACTGGCTCTTGTTTTTGCTTTGTCATCCCTTCATTCTCTCTTGAGTTATTTCTCCAATGATCTCCAGTAGCATATTGGGCACCTACCAACCTGGTGAGTTCATCTTTCAGTGGCCTATCTTTTTGCCTTTTCATACTGTTCATGGGGTTCTCAAGGCAAGAATACTGAAGTGGTTTTCCATTCCCTTCTCCAGTGGACCACATTCTGTCAGACCTCTTTACCATGACCCTCCATCTTGGGTGGCCCCACATAGCATGGATTAGTTTCATTGAGTTAGACAAGGCTGTGGTCCACATGATCAAATTGGCTAGTTTTCTTTGACTGTGGTTCCAGACCGTCTGCCCTATGATACCCTCTCTCAACACATACTGTTTTACTTGGGTTTCTCTTACCTTGGATGGGGGTATCTGTTCATGGCTGCTCCAGCAAAGCACAGCCACTGCTCCTTACCTCGACGTGGGGTATCACCTCACGGCCCCCACTCCTGATCTTGGATGTGGAGTATCTCCTCTTGGCTGCTCCTGTGCCACACAGAACTAAAATGAACCCATATTTTAAAAATTTAAGCCTGTAAATTATTTCTGGATTCTACAAATAGCAAATATTAGTTGAATCAATGAGGAGGGTTATTGGTCATTTGATGGCATAGATGTTAGCATTCTACATCAATGTTTTGCATATGGTTACTGAATTAGTGAATAAAGAAAAAGATATAATTATTTCTAGATTGGCCATTTTATCGCATGATATACTACACAAGCCCAGAAAAACATTGATACATTTGTAATCTCTTACTCTTTAAATATGCTGGATGAATACTGGCATGTTTTTATCTTTGTTACCAGGATCAAATAATGCTATTGCCTAAGGAGAGGAGAAAGAGTAGCCTCTCAAACATTTTTCTGGTGATTGGGATTTTAGTTCAATATTCATTTCCCAAATGTAACATTCTAAATGCTAGTTTAAATTAGTGAATTCTATTAGGAAGATAATACATGCTTAATTAAAAATGAACCATACATTTCAACGTAGGAAATAATATGCAAAATCCCAAATTGTAAGAATCAATGGGTATATGAACAACTCAGGTTTTACTTAGCCCTTTTCCATGAGTAAATAAAGTATATTACCTTGATCTTCACAAACTTCCATGCAAAGCAGAGATCCTAGGTCCAGGATATATGATCAGTCAGGAGACACTTAAGGAAAATCAAACATCCTTGAGAAGTTTAAGAAGGAGACTCCAAAGCATTTTCTCAAAGGATCTTTCAGATTAAAATGTTTCTCTAAAAGAAACAAAAATTTGTTGAGGGTTGGGGCAGTTCTACAATTCATTTTGGAAACCCATGGGAAAGATTTAAAATGTGTATTGACAAAACCACTATGTTATACAAATCCAGTATATCATTCACATCATAATTATGAAGAACTTCCTAAGTATCCATCTGTGGAGGGTTACTTTGTCTAAACCCTGTGTTGCATTTATAATACATTCAGCTGCAGGGGACAAAACTTCCCTAAATCTAATTGAACTTTACAGATATACATTGTTTTGCTTAAGACTGGAGATAAAGTAGTCCCTTGATATGTGCAGGGAATTAATTCCCAGACTTCCCTGGGATAGTAAAACCTGCAGGCAGTTAAGTTCCTTTAAAATTGCATAGTTAGGTTGGCCCTGTGTCTAGGGGATCCAGTGATAGGGAGGTTTGACTGTACACGATTCTAGGTTTTGTTTAGTGGATCAATACTGTCATACATTTGATTTGGTTCAGAATTTTTGTATTTCCCTTGGCTCTAGCTTTACATTACAAGACAGCCAGCATTGTTTCCAACATTAAATCTCAAGTCTTCATATAGCAAATATTAAGCACAAAGACAGTGATTGTTAGGACATTGGGAAATAATTCTCTGTGTGACCCTTGATTACTATATCAGGAAAGAAAATCATTTCCCAGAACTTCTCAAATGGTTCAGAATCTTGTTTTATTGTCCAGAACTTGTATACAAGTTAATGGATACAGTTCATGGCTAAACTAACAACTAGCCAAAGGAATAGAACACTGTTAGGTTTAGACCAATTACTGATCACCATATAGGGCTAATGGATAGACAAATAATATTGACCACTGTATCCAGTATTTCCTTAGGGTGAGCATGGAACTCTCTTTCATTAACTCTCAATCATTAAATATACTGTGGAGAATATTTTCTTTTGTTTTCATGTTCAGTTCAGTTCAGTCACTCAGTCGTGTCCGACTCGTTGCCACCCCATGAACCGCAGTACGCCAGGCCTCCCTGTCCATCACCAACTCTTGGGGTCCACCCAAACCCATGTCCATTGAGTAGCGACGCCATCCAACCATCTCATCCAATGCCGTCCCCTTCTCCTCCTGCCTTCAATCTTTCCCAGCATCAGGGTCTTTTCAAATGAGTCAGCTCTTTGCATCACATGGCCAAAGTATTGGAGTTTCAGCTTCAACATCAGTTCTTCCAATGAACACCCAGGACTGATCTCCTTTAGGATGGACTGGTTGGATGTCCTTGCAGTCCAAGGGACTCTCAAGAGTCTTCTCCAACACCACAGTTCAAAAACAATTCTTCAGTGCTCAGCTTTCTTCACAGTCCAACTCTCACATCCATACATGACCACTGGAAAAACCATAGCCCTGACTGGATGGACCTTTGTTGGCAAAGTAATGTCTCTGCTTTTGAATATGCTATCTAGGTTGGTCATAACTTTCCTTCCAAGGAGTAAGCGTCTTTTAATTTCATGGCTGCAATCACCATCTGCAGTGATTTTGGAGCCCCCCAAAAATAAAGCCTGACACTGTTGCCACTGTTTCCCCATCAATTTACCATGAAGTGATGGGACCAGATGCCATGATCTTAGTTTTCTGAATGTTGAGCTTTAAGCCAACTTTTTCACTCTTCTCTTTCACTTTCATCAAGAGGCTTTTTAGTTCCTCTTCACTTTCTGCCATAAGGTGGTGTCATCTGCATATCTGAGGTTATTGATATTTCTCCTGGCAGTCTTGATTCCAGCTTGTGCTTCTTCCAGTCCAGCGTTTCTCCTGATGTACTCTGCATATAATTTAAATAAGCAGAGTGACAATATACAGCCTTGACATACTCCTTTTCCTATTTGGAACCAGTCCATTGTTCCATGTCTGGTTCTAACTGTTGCTTCCTGACCTGCATACAGATTTCTCAAGAGGCAGGTCAGGTGGTCTGGTAATTCCCATGTCTTTCAGAATTTTCCACAGTTTATTGTGATCCACACAGTTAAAGGCTTTGGAATAGCCAATAAAGCAGAATTAGATGTTTTTCTGAAACCCTCTTTATTTTTCAATGATCCAGTGGATGTTGGCAATTTGATCTCTGGTTCCTCTGTCTGTCTTTTCTAAAACCAGCTTGAACATCTGGAAGTTCATGGTTCACGTATTGCTGAAGCCTGGCTTGGAGAATTTTGAGCATTACTTTACTGCCTGTGAGATGAGTGCAATTGTGCGGTAGTTTGAGCATTCTTTGGCATTGCCTTTCTTTGGGATTGAAATGAAAACTGATTATATCTAAATGAAATAGTTATATATTCTTTTTATTTTTCAAATATAAAACAGCCTTTCAGTGCTGTACTATCTATTACTGCATAACAAACCACCCCAAACATAGTGGCATAAAATAGTAACCACATAATTTTGCCCACACTTTCTGTGGATCATGAACTCATGCAGGGCAGAATGGGATTGGCTGGTGTCTTCTCGGAAATGGTTGAGACCTCATCTGGGAAGAACTGAATATCTGGGAGTGACCTGGAAGACTGAAAACTCTTCATTCAAATGCTTGGCACCTCTGTTGTAGGAGTCAAATACTGGGCTTAGGTAGGACTGTTGACCAGGTCATCTATGCATGGCCTTTCCCTGGCAACTGAATTCCAAGAAAGAAAAATCTAAGAAGAATAATCTGAAGAGTGAACATTACAAAAGAACAAAGTAGAACCCATATGGCTTTCTTTGATTTACCCTTAAATTTCTTGTTTCATGTTGCTATCACATTCTGTTGGTAAGCTAATCACTAAGGCTAAGCAAGATTTAATAGAAGTGAACTTAGATTCCACTATTTGACCAGGGTCTTAATGCAGAAGAACATGTTGGGTACAAGAAACTACTGCTTTTGTTATCTTTGGAAAATACCATCAGCTACAAGTGTAAGATGAAGGTGATGAACATGGAAATAATAATGGCATTATGAATGATCTTACTTAAACATTTTCAGGTATGATCTTTGTGCAACTTGAACTTTCAACTCAAGATATGTTTTGAGGCAAGAAAAGAGTAACACCCCTAATAATGTTGATGTTCAATATCCTTCATGTAGAATAGAATCTGATGTAATGTAGAACCATAATTCCTGAACAACATGGCTGCATAAATTAACAGAAAGATTCACAATATATTGTTTTTTGGATCTCAGTTCATATTTACTTCATAACAAATTCTGGTGATACACTTTCACAAGTGATGTTTGTGTTACAAATATATGGTTCAAAAATGAGGAAGTGATTCTAAATATGTTTAATCAATAGGATTATCTTTGGGAGTTTTTAAGAGATGAATATGTGTATTCAATATAAATAGTCATAAAATATAGATTTTATTTTATAAAATAAAAATTCCCACAGGGATGGTGGGAGTATTAATTAACATGACATTTGAGAAAGCAATGTGCAAAATGAAGGTTCATCTAACCTTTGATGTAGCAGTTGCACTTGTATGAATTTATGCTTTAGCTGTACCTACATTCTTAGCATTCAAAGGCTATTTATCAGCATTGAATAAGCAAAATATCTATTTACTCCACCTAACAGTGCTCTGCCTTAACAGTGCTCTGCCTTCTCCCTGTAAAACAAAATGAATGCTGATGACCTCTCAGAGCTAGTGGCTGCTTTTTCTTTAGTACACCCCTGACTGTGGTTCATGAATCATCTAGGGCTTTTCCTATAGTTTCTGGGTGACTCTTCAAACACTGAAAAGAAGGAAGCTATATCTACATGTATGCAATATGGAAAGATAGTTTAGGTATATTGTAAAGGTAAGCAATCTATTTATAGTATATTATGTATAGGATGATCTTATTTATGTTAACAAAAAGTCTTAAATAGATATAAGATATTCTCATTTATATACTTTCTGGAAAGATATGCAAAAATTAGTTCCCAGTTTCTTGGAGGAGTGATACTGGTGGTTTTAGAACAAAGAGTGATTATTTACAAAATAAAAAAAAAAAAATAGGAATTAAAAAAATTTTTTTAATGATTAGAATATTTTTGTTGGTGGTATTTAAAATACTACAAAGGTGATTCTAATACCCATCTAGGCTTAAGTACCACTGTCATTAATGTAGTCAGATTTTTAGGTGAGAATATGAAAAATGAAAGATGTACTTCCAGAAAAATACATGAAAAATTTAGAAGGAATGGAGTAAAAGTCCAAGATATTTTTTTTAACAGTGTATTCTTTGAGGGAAATCAATGGGAGACACTTTTTATTCTCCTAAATTAGCATTTGTAAATGCAATAATAAGATATGCTTTAACATATCATTATCTAAGAAATAGGTGCATCTTAATTTCTAAAGGATTTTTAAGTATATTGAATAGAGCCAGCTAGGACAGATTTTCATTATAAAGTGATACCATTATACCGATGATTGCAGGCTAATTCCCCACTTAAAGAATCTGACCACTGACCATGCTAGATCAAGAGGGTTTAATTTCCTTTGTAAATGTTCATTCCTGCTCATTTTACATATGAGCAAGTAAAATGGTAGTTTAATAAAGCAAGAAATCATTTTTAAAGGGAGAATATGTAAAAGGAAATGCTGTGGATTTTTGTCACAATAATTATACACTTCCCTTTACCATCATCCCCTGACATATCTGTGTAAAACCAAAAAGAAATAATGTTTTCTGATTTGTTTTCTATAACCTTTTAAATGATGCCCATGACTGTATTGACCTTTAGTGTTGGCAAGTGCACGTTGGACTATTGTCTTTAGGAAATAGGTTGTAATAATAGGTCCTTTTCCTCCTGTCTTATCTGACATTTTGGCATTCATCACTTTTAAAGATTGTATTGGATTTTTTTTTTTCATGAAAGCCCTACTTTTACTTGCCAGTAGTAGAGTTTGTCATTTTCCCCCATTCCCAAGGATTCTTAAGATGAATAAAAACATTAATAAAAATAGAATATTTAGATATTGCCCTCAAGTTTAAGATTATTTTATTAATTCATATAAAAACTGTTCTCTGTCAGATTTATTATCCCAGTTTTACAAGTGAAAAAAATTGGAGCTCAGATAAATTTGTGGTTTTTCCCAACTCATATAACTGTCAATGCATATGTGCTAAGTTGCTTCAGTTGTATTCGATTCTTTGCAACCCCATGGACTCTGGGGCTCCCCTGTCCATGGGGATTTTCCAGGAAAGAATACTGGAGTGGGTTGCAATACCTTCCTCCAGTCATGACCCAGGGATTGAATCCATGTCTCTTTTGTCTCCTGCATTGGCAGGCGGGTTCTTTACCACTAGCACCACCCCAGTAGTAAATGTCAAAATGGAATTCCAACCTAGGTCTATTTGATTCCAGATTTCTGCTCTTATATACCTTTTTTTATAAGGATGTTATCTTTGCAAAGTTCTTTGCAGTTTACCAAATATTTTTATTTATAAAAATAAATTTATATTTATAAACATCTCATTTAGTCACACAAACTGCCACATAGGTTAAGTGACTAGAAATAATAAGTGACAGTGCTAGGGGCTGGATCCCCTATCTACTGACTTCCAAATCACTTCTCGCAGGGATTGCCTCTAATTTAAATCTCCTTAGCATTTTACATAGTGGACAAACTGAACGTTGCCCATAAACATAGAAATTAACTTTGTAGCTCTGTTTTCAAGCCAGGGACAAGCAATGTTCAATAAAACCTGTATCAGAGTTGATTCAAACATTCTACTTCAAGAAATAGGCAGAGGAAATTCTTGATTTGGAATTAGACACAAACTTTGGTCATGAAAGTGCTAAATGATGGGCAGTTAGGGATTTGAGCATAACCTCTGCTCACTCATAAATTCAGTTCAAATGGATGGACTTCATAAGTTGCTTCGTCTGTTTGGACTGCTGTAACAAAAATACCATAGACTGGGTTGCTTACAAAAAGCAAAGATCCGTTTCTTATAGTGCTGAGAACTGGGAAACCCAGGACGAGGGCACTTCTAGATTTGGTGTCAGATGAGGATCTTTGTTAGTTTTCTTGCTAGTTCATAGACAGCCATCTATTTATTGTGTCCTCCCAAGGCAGAAGGGGAAAGTGAGTTCTCTGGATCTAAGTCTCACTTATCTGGACTCTAATCCCACCTCCCAGAGTGCCTACCTTCTAATACCTTCATATGGGGGATTAGATTTCAACATATGAATTTGGGGAAGACACACACTTTCAGCCTATAGCAATAAGTGAGTGTTGCTTCTCAGTAAGCCTAAAATATTACCAAGGAACTGCTTAGACATTGTGACAATATGATAAAATCTTCTTCTGTTTCTGCTTGATAAAAGTTTGATATATGGGCATTATTATAATTTGTTTATGGGAAAGTTAAGAGTCATCAAATTATACAAGCTATGGAGTTAATATTATGCTAAATGATGCCTGAGGAAAATGAACATAATTTTATTTTGTATTCTGGCATTCAAGGAATCTTGTCTCAATGGATTTTTCTTTTTTGCTTTCTACAAAATACATAGTACATTTAATAAAAGGTAATTTTATAAGAACTGTTTCCAGACTGAGCTGAATTTACTACTATGACCTAGGAAATAAAATTATCCAAAATTAGATTCCTGCTTATTTCTATGTCTGGGAAAAATAGACCATAATGATAGAACAAATGTTTAGCCCAGTAGATTAACTCTGAGTGTCCTAATGAGCCACTAATGTTCATGGGAATTCTGGACAGAGTTTAGGATGGATGCAAGAAATAAAAGCCCAATAATAGTAAAATAATTAATTTGAGGCCTGTTCTGGCCATTAAAAATTCTACTTTAATAGGAAATAAAGGTAACTTACATTTTCATTTTATGCTATGATAATTTTCTAGACAGTGTAACACCCTTGTAAAATTATATGTAGTTGCTTTTTATCAGATACAAATTTGTGTGGCAATAAACCTATAAGGACCTACTTTATTAACAAATTTCTTCTTGTAACTTTGACCTTAGAATATAAAACAAAGCACAAAGAAACTAGTAATCTTATTTTTAGTAGGATCACTAGAAGAACATTTTTATTCAAGAACCAATTTCACAAGAAGTTTCATAGGTCAAGCTCCCGTGTCTTTTATGTAGTAGATGGTCAATAAATTTCAATGAGTTAATTTGATTAAAAGACGTGTGTGAGATTTTAACATTTATATAAACATGACAAATACTCTATAGACTGTTTTTTAGATAGTTTAAGTCAATCTTGTTGACCTAAAAGTGTACCATACAGTAATACTAATAAGACCTGTTGAAACCTTTCCAAGTGAATATATATTTGCCTTCAGTTCAGTTGCTTAGTCGTGTCTGAATCTTTGCGACCTCATGAATCGCAGCATGCCAGGCCTCCCTGTCCATCACCAACTCCCTGAGTTCACTCAGACTCACGTCCATGGAGTCGGTGATGCCATCCAGCCATCTCATCCTCTGTCGTCCCCTTCTCCTCCTGCCCCCAATCTCTCCCAGCATCAGAGTCTTTTCCAATGAGTAAGCTCTTTGCATGAGGTGGCCAAAGTACTGGAGTTTCAGCTTCAGCATCATTTCTTCCAAAGAAATCCCAGGGCTGATCTTCAGAATGGACTGGTTGGATCTCCTTGCAGTCTAAGGGACTCTCAAGAGTCTTCTCCAATACCACATTTTAAAAGCACCAATTCTTCGATGCTCAGCCTTCTTCACAGTCCAACTCTCACATCCATACATGACCACAGGAAAAATCATAGCCTCGACTAGACGGACCTTTGTTGGCAAAGTAATGTCTCTGTTTTTGAATATGCTATCTAGGTTGGTCATAACTTTCCTTCCAAGGAGCAAGCGTCTTTTAATTTCATGGCTGCAGTCACCATCTGCAGTGATTTTGGAGCCCAGAAAAATAAAGTCGGACACTGTTGCCACTGTTTCCCCATCTATTTCCCATGAAGTGATGGGACCGGATGCCATGATCTTCGTTTTCTGAATGTTGAGCTTTAAGCCAACTTTTTCACCCTCCTCTTTCACTTTCATCAAGAGGCTTTTTAGTTCCTCTTCAGTTTCTGCCATAAGGGTGGTGTCATCTGCATATCTGAGGTTAGTGCCTACCTATAAAAGTTCTTACTTTGAGATTAGGGGATCAAAGATTATCTAAGTGAATTTACCTTGATATCATTTCTATGATGTATAATTTTTACATAGCTGATAGAGAAAATATACAATATAATCTGAACTAAATTTTCATCTTTTGATTATATCCTGCTTTGTGGTTTTTATTTATTTACTCAAATTATCTGTGGAAACTATTGGGGAAAAAAAATGTTTTCCTATGTGTAAAGGTTTTCATTTCACAAAGTATCAGTCAGAAATAATGTCTTAGGTCACTTAATGGGATGTTGTCATGAAAATAATTAAAATAAGAATTAGATATGAAGAAATAGATATGAGTCTTAAAAACTCTATGAAAACTTGAAAAATAAATCATTGGTAATTAAGCCATTAAGAAACACCAATGTTAAGAGGACGACAACCATAAATATTAGATTTTAGTGTTCAGTCATGTCTGACTCTTTGTGATGCCATGGACTGTAGCCTGCCAGGCTCCTCTGTCCATGGGATTCTCCAGGCAAGAATACTAGAGTGGGTTGCCATGTCCTTCTCAAGGGGATCTTCCCGACTCAGAGATTGAACCTGGGTTTCCCATATTGCAGTCAGATCCTTTACTGTCTGAGCCACCAGAGAAACCCAAATTAGGTTTATTTAGACCAAAAATAGATCAGACTCCAGAGACACAGAAAATTATACTTAGCATGAGCATGTGTTAATATTGTATTTAAAATTCTTTGCCATACATGTTTATAAAATAACTTACCTAATTCATAACTTCAACCATTAAGGAACGTTGTGGAAAAAGGTATGTCAGGAAGGGGAGATATTGTAAAAGTTTAATTGATTGAAATTTGAAATTCCCCATTTTGGTACAGACTAGGAGAAGGCAATGGCACCTGACTCCATACTCTTGCCTGGAAAATCCCTTGGATGGAGGAGCCTGGTAGGCTGCAGTCCATCGGGTTGTGAAGAGTTGGACACGACTGAGCGACTCACTTTCACTTTTCACTTTCCTGCATTGGAGAAGGAAATGGCAACCCACTCCATTGTTCTTGCCTGGAGAATCCCAGGGATGGGACAGCCTGGTGGGCTGCCGTCTATGGGGTCACACAGAGTCAGACACGACTGAGGTGACTTAGCAGCAGTAGCAGGAGTAAAAAATATATTCATGTTGTTTAACCCAGTGGGTTGTGTTACCAGCTTGAAAAACAGTGAAGGGGCGAAGAGATATAGGATTTGGAAGAATGATTAGTTCATTTTTATTTTTTTTAATCAGATGGTTCCAGAGGTCTGGAATTCATGGGAGAGATCTTGACTATATGTATAAATTGTCATGTTATAAACATGATAACGGATGACTGCAAACACATTAGATCAGGCAGAGAGGGAAAATTCAGCAGTCATATGTCCTTTGCATTGACATAATGAGTGAGATTTTAATGCTATAGACAAGAAAAAATACTGGGATAATCTCAATAAAGGATTCATTTAATCTGTCTGGGAGGAATTAAGGAAAACTTCATATAGATGACAACATTATGACCAAAAAGCTTGGTCCTAAAAGATTAATTAGATCTTGTAGTGGTAGTATAGGACTAAAGGGAGATTAATATTCTGTGAATTGATGCCCCTGACGTTTCTGAGACTAAGTACTCATCAAAATTTTGAAAGTGATGAATCAGTGTTATATCAGACAGTCTTGGGAGTAATGTGATTCCCTGGACTATAAGAAAGTCTCCTCTTTGTTGTTTCTTTATCTCCATTATTTCATAGCTTTTGTCTGGACTGATTTATAGGGAGACAAAAGTTTCATTTTCCAGTTAAAAGTTAGGCTTAAATGTGAAAATGTCTGGTTAAGTTAGCATACAGATGTGAATAAATATACATCTTGAAACCTGTTATCTCTCATTTTGGAGAAAGGGATTAGAAAGTTAGAAGATGTAGGTGCTAAAGGAAATTATATCCCTAAGAGGGAAAATACAATAAAAAGAGAAGGCTAGAGGCATTGAATTTCACCTCACAATTTTGTCATGAAAATGCTACAGTTATACTCAGGAGATGTAGACAAACAGAAAATGTTAAAAAGGTCCTTCATGACCTATACTAATTGCATGCACTTCTGTGAAAACCTTATTAATTTAGAATGATAAAGGAGAAC
This sequence comes from Bos taurus, assembly GCF_002263795.3. Lineage (NCBI taxonomy): Eukaryota > Metazoa > Chordata > Mammalia > Artiodactyla > Bovidae > Bos > Bos taurus. Next base: position 73,223,179 of record NC_037330.1, read on the forward strand.
TTTATAATAGACATTTATAATAGAAAGAAGAAATTTATAATAGACATTACAGGATAGATGAGGTTCTAAAATATGATAAATACAATGTGGATATTTTAGAAAAAATTATCATTAATGGCTCAATTTAATAAGAATATTCATGAAAGATAGAAAAAAAAAATGTCTATTACCAAACAGTCATATTGGAAGGTTGCAGATGAAATATCTGGAAAGTAGTTGAAAGTGAAAAGTGAAAGTTATTTGCACTCTTTGTGATTCCATGGACTATAGCCTGCCAGGCTCCTCTGTCCCTGGAATTCTCCAGCAAGAGTACTGCAGTGAGTTGCCATTTCCTTCTCCAGAGGATCTTCCTGACCCAGGGATTGAACCCAGGTCTCCTTCATTTCAAGGCAGATTCTTTACCAACTGAGCTACTAGGGAAGCCTAGAAAGTAGTTAGAGGTCATATTATAAAATATCTTTAATTCTGGAATAATGCCTATGAACTTAATTCTGTGGCAATGAAGAGCTATTTGATGATATTAAGCACAAAATTACATAATCAATGTAGAATTTTAGAATAATTAATTAAATAAAAGTGCCTAGAATGGTGGTAAAATGGTAAGGAAATTCTGTAAGTTCTCTAATGGCAAGGGGCCTTATTGATTTGTTAGCAGTAAGTTTTTATTCATATGAACATTTGGTCTATGTTAAACAATTTTATAGTACCAGTGAATATAGGTAGGTGTGATGAATTGTTTCCAAAATCCAATTGGCATGTGAGTTGTAATTATCGTTTGAGTGATTATTGAGAAATATTTGGCCACATATAATACACTGTTTTACCAAGAGCTTAATTAGTATAGGCTTTATTCCTCTAACTGAAGAAAAAAGAAGAAGCATTCTCTTGCTATACATCTTCAACAGTGTTATTTTCACTGATCATGAATCACTGTGTATTGATTTGTATTTACCCATGAAACCCTGATTTTATATCTATTTGTTTCAGTCCATTTTTGTATTATGTGAAATTCTCCACCAAGAATTGGTTTATGTAACTTTAGTGCTTATAAAGCTGGGTTTTAGAGACTCAGATTACCCAAGTAGAGTAAATAATCTGATGATATCTTGCTTACCCTTGAATTTAATCCTGTACTATGGCTACTTTGTGTTTAGTTTTCTGCACTATAGACTAAGCCTCAAAAAGAGCCTGCATGGACAAAGCGAAGCTCACTGAAGTATGCACTAGGATATAGGTGTGGCTTTCAGTTTAGCATCCTTTCTGCTCTCTGTGGAACACTAATTCACATGATTAATCTTGAATACCATCTTCAGAGACAAATCCGTTTTGGAATACCTATGGATTACCTCTGTGGCAGAGCCCTTTTTGACATTAATATACTAAATGCTCTGAGAGTCCCTGCAATAAGGAAACCTGATTATTTTAATTAGTTTTTATGCACACAAATAGTTCCATGTAACCCATTTTGGAAAATGCTTATTTTACTTCATAGATAAGGCAAACGAGGTTTTCAGAGACCAAGTCCTTATAAGCAGTTGGTAGCAGAATAAAAACCATAGTCCAGGTTTTCAGATTTTATTTTCAAGCTATTTTTCCTAGGCTGTGTTACTACAAATCTCAGATGCTCTGCAGTGAGAATTTAGACCAAGTAAACTTTGCTGACCATTAAGATGCATAGAAGGTAAAACAGGGATATTTCCTGCTGATGTACCTGACATGTACTGACAGAGAATTTCACAAAGCCTGTATAGCTTTTGAAGTATCAGTGTTAAAAAAAAATTGATTTTCCTTTTTAATATTGACTGTTAAAGCAAATTTTTACTAATCAAGTTACTTATTTCTTATTATTTTTTGATGTATAGAAATAGTTCTTCACCACCCTTAGAATATCTGTAGCTTTAGCAATAAATATGCTTAAAAGAGAAATTGAAAGTTGCAAATTTAATTTTGTAAGAGGATGCTCCTTCACCATTATTACTTAAGGTTGGTGATGTGTTTTTCATACCCTTTAATAAACTTTGATATGATATATGGATTGTTGTTGTTTAATCTTTAAGTTTTGTCCTACTCTTTGGTACCCCATGAAAGCTAGTCCACCAGGCTCCTCTGTCCATGGGATTTCCTAGGCAAGAATACTGGAGTGGTTGCCATTTTCTTCTCCAGGGGATCTTCCCAACCCAGGGATCGAACCTGTATCTCCTGTGTCTCCTGCACTGGCAGGCAGACTTTTTGCCACTGAGCCACCAGGGAAGTCCATGATATATATTAGTAATTTATGTCATTGATAATTATGTTGAAAGAAGATTTATTCAAATAGTAACCTGTGCAAGAATTGTTCAGCACTGGGTAGATGTCAGACACTGTGCTAGGCTCTTTTAATATACTAGCAGCAAGAAAATCCTTATTCTCAAGGAGCTGGCAATCAAGTTTATATTTTGAAGCCATATTCAGTATGGAGATAAATCAGAAAATAAAAGATCAATTTGTTGACATATCATTTGATGGTGCAAACTACTCAGTATTAGCACTGCCTTCCTAAAATATGTACTTATATTCTTGTGATATAAGAAGAAGGTTTCCTGGTAAACCCAAATGAAAAGAAATGGACATTATATGCTGTCTTTAGCATGTCTTCATTTATTGAAACAGAGCAAGTGTCCTGTATAGACAATATGTGCACATACCGAAGTATGATTTCTTTATAAGCCCTTTCTTTCCTAGGCAACAGCACAGTTAAACTGATGCATCTGTAGAAACTAAATTTCATGCTCTCAACCACAACAAACAAAAGGGACTCACATCAAAGATGTGTATTATGGTCTGTGCCGTTGCTGGCATTTACTGAGGTTTGGATATTTTAATAAACATGATTCTAGTAATTTCCAGTGCTAAATTGCTAAAGCGGATGACTGATCTAGACCAACTCTCAAATGACCGATACTGGTTCATTTGGGAGAGTAAAGACCTGGACTGTGTTTATGGTCCCTGGGGTACCAGTTCAGTCATTCAGTCATGTCTGAATCTTTGTGTCCCCATGAACTGAAGCATGCCAGGCTTCCCTGTCCATCACCAATTCCCGGAGTTTACTCAAATTCATGTCCATTGAGTCAATGATGCCATCCAACCATCTTATCCTCTGTCATCCCCTTCTCCTCCTGCCTTCAATCTTTCCCAGCATCAGGATCTTTTCAAATGAGTCACTTCTTCGCATCAGGTGGCCAGAGTTTTGGAGTTTCACCTTTAGCATCAGTCCTTCCAGTGAACACCCAGGAATGATCAGTCCTTTAGGATGGACTGGTTAGATCTCCTTGCAGTCCAGGGGACTCTCAAGAGTCTTCTCCAACACCACAGTTCAAAAGAAACGATTCTTCAGCTCTCAGCTTTCTTTATAGTCCAACTCTCACATCCATACATGACTACTACAAAACCATAGCTTTGACTAGACGGACCTTTGTTGGCAAAGTTATGTTTCTGCTTTTTAATATGCTGTCTGGAGTACCAAAAAGTGAGCAAACAAAGAGTTTGAAAGTCTATGTAAGATACATGTGTATAAGTGAATAGAACCACTCCACAGTTTCTTCCTTTGCTTTGTTGGGAAGCCTGTTTAACCTTTGGTCAAGGCTGCCTTCAGGGAGTTAGCAGTCTGTTTTGTCAGATGATTCCAGAGCTCTGAGTTCACTGCATTTGTATCTATAGGCTAAGGAAATAGCAATGTTAATTTTCAAGATATTATCCACTAATATGTAAGAGCAATTACTTTCAATACAGTAGTTGTTTTTTGTCCATCCCCCGCTTTTGTTACTGTGTTTTGGGCCCAGGCAAAATCTGACCGTGGCCTAAACAAAAAGCTGTTGTTTTTTTTAAAAATTTCCTGGCCACATTTAGGCAATTTCCTGTAACGTATTAGGAGAGAAGAGCTGCTTAGTGACATATAGGTAAACTGAAAGATTCTTTAGAAAATTACCGTTTGTATTAGTCTGGAGAGTCTGGTGGAAAGGGCGAGGAATTTGGAATCATTTAGACCTTGAGTTCAAATCCCTGTTCTTACTATATCTAGTTTTTAACTTTGGACTATTAATTTCCTTAGGACTCATCTTATTCTGTAAAATATAGCAATAGCAGCAACTTTATAAAGTACTTTTGAATATTTGATTAGTGTTTAGAATATCACTAATGATGAAAAGATGGTAATCATCACTTGATCATCTACTATCTATGACTGACAAATATAAGATAGTAATACTTTTTATTAGAATTCATTGTATCTTGCACTGTGTATTTTCAGAAATGTGCTTATATGGATTTTTGTTTCTAATATCTTTGTTCTTCCAATTTCCTTTCTGGAAGTGAGAAAAGTATAGATCGTCAAAAATGATGATTATTCCAACACTTCCCTCATCCTCAATTTAATTCTCATTAGTTCTGAAGTTATTATCTATGTGAATTACCCCAGTAATTGCTTAGGTCAGCAAGGTTTTGTAAGCGTCTTCCATTTTATTTAGGCTTATATCCAAACAACTTTAAAATAATCTCATTCAACTTTTCAAAGCCTAAATTTATGAACGGTATTGTATGGTGTCTCAGGAAGATAGAGAAGTTGGATTCATGATAATCAGTATGCAGTAAATCAATTTATGTGAAAGCCCTTTTTCTTAAAAAAAAGTAAATTATTCCTTCCTTGATTTGTCTTTGCTCTTCAAATATACCCATATATATAGCTGACTATAAAGTAACTTTTTTATTTCAGTAAGAAATGGGGAGAAATGTAAGAGTTTAATGATTAAAAATACCCCTCTGCACACAATAATTAAAAATATAATGAGGAGAAGACAAACTATCTAACCATTATTATCTTTTAAGTTCCTAAATGAGTAAGAAACAGTGTCATATGCTGGTCCTAAATCCTAAATCCATGTATTTATAATTATCCAAATTAGTTAAATGAGATAGAAATAAAGGATATGGAAATTATAATACTTTGAGAATAGGAATATTGATTAGATGTTAAAGAAGCTTTAAAACAAAAATGTTAGTTTTTTTATTTTAATAAAATTGTTGTCAATTAAGTGATACCTACTAGTTGAACAATGACCAGATAGGGAGTTTGTGATTTCCAGTTTCAAGGGATGCACAAGATCATCTATTTGGTCAGCTTTATCTCTAATTAAAGCCTTCTATATATAAGTAGTAAACTAAAGGATGAATATTTAGAAACATCAAAATTCAGTGAGATTGAAAAGGAGGAAGATTGGGAATGCTATTAAAAGGTCCCACTTTACATGCATCTAGTTCTTATAAAAAGAATATGATTGAGCACTGATGAAACTATATTTTTCTGTTGATTCTTCTTCTCCAATAAAACCTTCTGAAAGGCTTACATCCTTACATCATCACCTCTCCACTGAAACTTCTCTCAGTAATGCTACTGAGAAATAATCATCTAGGTTATATTTTTCAGTTCCTCTTTTGACTTCTTCATAATGTTAGAAAATTAAAAAAACAAAAAATACCCCTTCTTGGTAAAACTTTCCTTGGCTTTCATGTTTGAATATGATTTTCCTACTATTCTCAATACTACAATATTCAATATCTCCAAGTTTCTGTCCTTTCCCTCACCTATTCCCATAGGTGGCTCAGGGGTAAAGAATCTGCCTTCAATACAGGAGACGTGAGTTTGATCCCTGGGTTGGGAAGATCCCCTGGAGCAGGAAATGGCAACTCACTCCAGTATCATTGCCTGGAGAATTCCATGGACAGCAGAGCCTGGCAGGCTACAGACCATGGGGTCATGTGAACTGGACACGACTTAGCAACTAAACCACCACCACCAGCAGCAGCATGATCATACTCACATAAATTGTAAAAAAATCTCCAAGCGTGCCTCTTTCCCAGTCACTGCATTTATAATTATGTATTGACCATCTCCTCCTGGTGATGCCAACAGTGCCTCAAATGCGACATCTTAAAGAAAGTAATTTATTACCTCTGCCCTCAAGCCAAGTCCTTATTCTAATTTCCCTAGATTTAATTGTATTTGTATTCTTTTTTGAGATATCTAAATGCATACAGTTAGAAAGAATGCCATCTGTTTGCTCTTTTTTTTTTTTAAACTTGATCTCTCATCTCTTTGAAGACCAAAATTTCTACCTCGACCATGACCCCCTATCTGTCTTTTCCTTTGAATTTTCTTTGTTGACAAGTCAATCAAGAATGTCACAACTTCAGGCTAAGATCATAGCGTCTAACTAAATATTCTGCCTGGCTTAAGAATCCTCATCTCAATTCAGACTACACAAGGAGGATTTATGCTTTCCTTTTTTTAATCCTCTTTGGATATTTTACCTATGTGCATTATATTACCCATCACAGTATATCTTTATGATCTGTTTACCCCTGTGTCTCCTTGCTGTTCTGGTAATTTCTAGAATTTCTGGACCATATATTTCCAACTCTGTATCCCTTGTCAAAAATGCTGAAAACAAGTAGGGAGCTTAATAACTTCTTGTGGAAAATGACTGAATGACTGAAGGTAGAACATTAAAAGTAGTTCTGATTCTCCTCCCTTGGGAAAATTATTAATAGCTCTGAAGCCTATTTTTTCAGTATAAAAAGGGATAATAATATATATTTGAGAATTATAATGCATAGAATATATGAAATCACTTAGCTTACTATCCAGTTCATATGATATAATAATATAATAAAAAGTCCTCCTAACTCCTTCAAAGATATCCCTTATCTACTCTAAAACCATCTTTACTACCTACTGAAATTGTTGCAAAATTCACTGGTCAGCATATGAAATCTATCATTCACCTCCCGATGAATTTTGGAACTTTATTCTCCCCTTTTTCATACATTCCTATTCAATCATATCAGATTGCATGCTCTACTAAACCTCATTTCCTATTTTGTACTTCTCTCCCTGTGCTTCTCTTGATCTCTCATGCCGAGAACTGTTCTGTTGACAACGCTGATTCATCCCCTTTTCTAACTCTCTAAAAGATTCCTGTCTGTAAAGAACTGTCTCAAACCTCTGTATCTCAAGGTAGTTTTACTAATTCTTCTAATGCAGTGAGATATCATGGCAACTGTCTTAAAGTTCTATAAACCATTAAGTGTCTTAGAGCACTTCTATCACATCTGTCCTGGTATAAATATTTTGCATATCCTCCATTGTTGATCATAAGCTTATTCAAAGCAAGGAGTTTTTGTTTTGCCTTTTACTTTATTGAAGAAATTGAAATGGAAATTGACTCAGACTATCTCAAAATAAAAGTCTTGAATTCATTTTGAAGTGTGGTTATTTCTCAGTAACTTTAGATAGGTATATCTCAGTTTCACCTTGTTTTCTGTCAAATACAAAGTGGAATTTAATTGGTGGTTATATTGGTGACTTGCCTGCCATAGCCGCCTGCCCATTAATAGCTGATTGGGATGACCACCTGGTTTCACAAGGGTCACTGAGCATCTGTTATATAATGATGACTTTCAGTCACTGCTCAAGATGAAAGACAAATGTTTCTCATTATTTATAAGACAATTTGAAGTTTGGCAAAAATCAAAAGTATACTTTGCCAAAAATAGTTTCCTTTAATTATTGGACTCATGTGTGTTTCAAAAGAAATTAAATCCATTCATTATATGTAACTCCGTAAAATGTCACTTTAAAATCTATTAGCTCTCCATAAAGCCCTATATTTATTTTACAATCCATCTTTTTTTTTATTTTGTAATAAGTACATAAAATATAAGGTAGGCCTTTAAAGAATTGTGCAGTGTTGATTTGAAATCCTGAAGACATACTTATGATAAACCCGTATTTTAAAGAAAACAGAAAGAAAGATATATTAGCTTCTTTCAAAAGCTCATAATTAGAGTCCAATTAGAGAGAAAAAAGATTCATGTGTAAATGTAGTATGACATCCATGAAGTCCTTTTGAATAAGAATCGAGTTGTGGTGAACTACAACTCAGGAGACAAGCAAGCCAGGGAACAGTAGTCCTGTATGTTCAATATTGATTGCAAAGACAATTGTGAAATGTTAGTAACAGAAGAGGCAGTAGGGAAAGCGTGGCTGTATTTCTAACATGATTTTTACAAGGCAGTTTGTGCTTAACTAACTTGCTGGGATGCTTGAATGTAACACACTGTGAAAAGAAATGTGGATATAGTGCAATTCGATTTTCATAAAAGATTTTGACAGCTTTACGTGAGAGATTAATAGCTTAAGGTAGAGAATTGTAAACGCTTAAGAAGTGTCTTACATAGAAACCATTTCAAGAATAAAACAGGGTCTTCAAGGATGAAATAATAAAAAAGAATTTCAAATGTAGTAACCCTTAAAATTATAGGAGGTACCAAACTTAAAATTTCTAATTTTAGAAAGCACTCAATTTCCATTCTTCTTCATGTCCTTCTCTAATTTATCATGACGATGTATTTATTACATTTAATTACATTCCCCAAATATTTATTATGTTAACTACAGATTATACTAAAAGCAACTGCTAGTGTGTTTGCACAAAAATGCAGATACATTTAAGGAGAGTGAGTGACACATTTATTTTTTGCTGAGAAATGAAAGGCTTACTGGAGGAAGAAGATAAGTATGGATATTATTTGGGTATGTTTGTAGATCATCAAATAAAAATTTAAAAACCTATCTTTATATGTGTAAGGACAACAATTAAAAATATCATATTGTTCCAATCAAATCAGGACCAAATGAGCAAGGTTTTTCATGTTCACCAAAGATTTGTTCATTTATTTAGTTTTTTTTACATGCCTTCTCCTTACTATCTACTTAACCCAGCCCTTGAGCATTTTTCTCATGTTCCAGAAATTTAAGAAAAAAATATATTGTGTTTGTGAGTGGCTTCCATTTGTTTTTCTGAGACAAATAGGAGTTTGTTCTACTTTCATCAAAGCTAGAAGTTGGCCTCACCAAGTGATATAGTATCACCATACTTTTACCTATAGTATCACTGTATTTTTACCTACACAGGTAGGTAAAAACAAACTTGATAAACAGTGGGCATTCCTGTTTGCTCCAAATGATATATTCCATTTTGAAACCATAGAGGAAATCCAGAGATTTGTGTGTGTGTCTCAGTTTAGAATAATCAGCAGCAAAAGCTCTAAAGTACAGTGGGAATAGGGTGAATGCCAGTGCTTCTTCTTGTACTAATACTAAACCTACTCTGGACTCTTTGTACCCTTTTGGTATATCCAGAAGAATGTGATTTCTTCTCTTTTATAGAATATTTGCCCAATCTCTTATTTCAGGTATTATATTATTCAATACATACACATGCTTTTTTACACACTGACTGTGTAATAGTGCTGCAAGTATGCGTGCTAAGTCACTTAAGTCCTGTCCAACTCTGTGTGACCCTATGGACTGTAGCCTGCCAGGCTCCTCTGTCCGTGGAATTCTACAGGCAAGAACCAGTAATAGATATTGTGCTTGTTACTGGTCATCATAGTGGATAAGTCAGTCAGATCTTTGACAGTTTAGCATGGGTGATATAATCAAGCAAAGGATTTTACAGTGCAGGGCAATAAAGCAAGATAATTAACGCACTGGAGGCAATGCAAGCTTTAGGAAAGGTCCCTTAAAACTGTCTAGGGGCATGGAGCAGACGTCACGGAGGGCTTTTCAAGAAATGACACCTAAGGCGAGGTGTTTAAGTCTTGTCACCTGAGACATTTCAGTTAAGCTTCACAAAATACCTTCTTCAAGTACATATTGCTATCCCCATTTTAAAGAATCAAATGTGAAAGCTTAGAAAAATTAAGCAGTCCCCAGATTCCTAAGGCTAGTCAGCATCAATAACTGTGATTCTACCCCATGTTGTTCTGAATTCAATGTAAATTTACCTTAGAGAAACCATATGAATATTTTCCCCATATTTCAGTTAATCTGTTTTTAGAGAACATTATAGTGATGGCTTTCTTCTTTACTCTTCACATTTGATTTTTATAGTGACTCAAGGAAGTAGTGACTAATATCACAAGAGTTCTGACCTTGGGAGATGATTCAGTCATGAAGTTAGGAAAATATGTAGCAATCTAGAAAGGAGAAAGTCATGGCTGAAATTTCAGCTTTTCCTAAATCACAGTAGAATTTTAGATTCCTTGGAGGCACTTGCTTTCCTGAGCCAGCCAGACACTGAGATATGACAGGGTCAGCTGTCCATTAGATGAGACTACTGGATGGATCCTCTAGCAAGAGAAGGATTAATATTTGTAGAAGTTCTGATAGTTTCTGTAAAGAAAGCACTCAGATGAAAAATAATATAAATTACATGTTGGTTACATATTCAGATTTTGCTATCCTTTACTATTCTTGTAATTATAAATATTCATTTTCATTTATTATGCATTTTACATTGAATATGTCTCTCCCTCCCTTCTCTCACAACACACACACACACACACATGCAAAAAAAACACAACTTTTGAAGCACACAGATATGTCTTGAAGCAGCAAAGATTTAACAATAATGAAAGAACTGGTCATGGAGAAAAAATAAAGTATTTTAGAGTTCTGAGGAGGAAAATAAACTGAAGAGACTAATAACACATATTTAAAATACATAGGTATTGGCTAAATTTCTTCAAATGTGTTTTAGTGTTGAGTAAACAAAAAAAAATAATTGCACTCAGAACATTTAGCAAATTAAGACATTCTTATCAGTGGTTTTAAGAGACTAGTTAATTATTTTTAATTTACTGATAAATAGATAATTTTAATGTAGCTGGGCTCAGATTTCCAGTGACTTTAAGCATACACTTGAAATAGAAAGAAGTGAGACTCTTTAAGCAATTATTCAACAAGTCCGTGTTCTTCACAAAGAATATCTTCAGGGCACTACAGTCAATCTGTAAACTAATATTCTAATAATTCTTACATAGATTCAATTATCTATTTTTCCTATACCTAGGCAGATAGAAGCTGAAGGTTGAAAAGGAGAAAAGATAGAGGAAACTATGCCGATAGTTTTAAATATGTAGTTAAATGGTTTAATAGTGGGAAAAGATACAATATATAGCATGCCAGGTAACAAAAAGTTTCAAACTATGATATAAATGTCCTTAGGCTATATGAGGACTTTAAAAGCCCTTACTGGAATATATAATTTTTAAATGAATTTTTGACTTAAATTTTCATATGTGCTCTTATCTAAAATTGGCCTACCAGAGAGTATAGACCTGAGAGAATTGTTTCTAATTCCTACCTCTTGATTTTGGACTCATCTTTTGCTAAATCTCTCAAACATACAGAATCATATCATGAAGCATAGTTCAAAGTATAAAAACTAAAGGAAATGAAACAAAGAGACTCTATAAAATATTGGTGTTCTCTTGATCCATGCATGTTGCTGAAATGACATTATTTCATTCTTTTTTATGGCTGAGTAACATTCCATTGGGTCAGGAAGATCCCCTGGAGGAGGAAATGGCAACCCACTCCAATATTCCTGCCTGGAAAATTCCAAGGACAGAGGAGCCTTGACAGGCTATAGTCCACAGGGTCACAAAGAGTTGAATACGACTGAGTGACTGAGCACACATAATATTCCATTGTGTATATGTACCACATCTTCTTTATTGATTCATCTATTGATGGACATTTAGTTTTCTTCCATTGTATTGGGTTATTTTAAGTAGTGCTGGAGTGAACATTGAGATGCATGTATCTTTTCAAATTAGAGTTTTATATAACTGGAAGTGGGATTGCTTGATCATTAGGTAACTCAGTTTTTATTTTCTGAGGAACCTCCATATGTTTTCCATAGTGGCTATGCTAAATGACATTCCACCAACAGTATAGGAAGGTTCCCAAAAGAGATTTATTATAAAACATCTCTTAACCCATAACTATCCTAACTCTAGGAACCACCTACTCTCTTCTTGGCCATAAGGTACCTCATTGTCTTTGGAACAAAATGCAAATTCTTATGTAGTGGGCCATAAAGCTTTACATGATCTAATCTCTGCACTCTTTTCTACAATCTTGAGAAAGAAGAATGGAGCTGGAAGAATCAGGCTCCCTGACTTCAGACTCTACTACAAAGAAACAATAATTAAAACAGTATGGTACTGGTACAAAGACAGACTTAGAGCAATGAAACAGGATAGAAAGCCCAGAATCAAATCCATACGTCTTTGGTCAATTAATCTACAACAGAGGTGGGAGCAATATACATTAGAGAAAGACAGTCTTTTCAATAAGTGGTGCTGGAAAAACTGGACAGCTACATGTAAAATAATGAAATTAGAATGTTCTCTTAACACCAAACACAAAGAATAAACTCAAAGTAAATTAAAGACCTAAATGTATGACTGGATGCTATAAAACTGTTTCAGAAGAAAACACAGGAAGAACACTCTTTAACATAAATCACAGCAATTTATTTTTGGATACACTTCCTACAATAATGAAAATAAAAACAAAAAATAAATAAGAAGACCTAAATAAACTTTTGTACTGCAAATGAAACCGTAAACAAAAGAGAGATAACAGATTGAGAGAAAATATTTGCAAATAATACAACCAGCAAAGGATAAATCTCCAATATATACCAACAGCTCATGCAACTCAATATCAAAAATACAAACAATCCAATCAAAAAATGAGCAGAAGATCTAAATAGATATTTATCTACAGAAGACATAAAGTGCAGTCACTCAGTCGTGTCCGACTCTTTGCGACCCCATGGACTGTAGCCTACCATGCTCCTCTGTCCATGGGATTTTCCAGGAAAGAGTACTGGGGTGGGTTGCCATTTCCTTATCCAGAGGATCTTCCCAACCCAGGGATTGAACCTGGGTCTCCCACATTGTAGATAGACACTTTACTATCTGAGCCACCAGGGAAGACATAGAGACCTAGAAGACATAGAGATGGCCAAAAACCCATGAAAAGATGCTCAACATCACTAATCATTACAGAAATGCAAATAAAAACTACATTGAAGTATCACCTCACACCAGTCAGAATGGCTATCATCAAAAAGTCTACAAAGAGTAAATGCTGGAGAAGGTATGGAAAAAAGGGAACCCTCCTACATTGTTGCTGGGGGTGTAAATTGGTATAACCACTGTAGAGAACAGTATTAAGGTTCCTTTGAAAACTAAAAATAGTTACCATGTGATCCAGAAATCCCACTCCTGGGTGTATATCTGGATAAAACTGTAACTTGAAAAGATACATGTGCACCAGTGTTTACTGCAGCACTGTTTACAATAGGCAAGACATGGAAGCAACCTAAATGTCTATTGTAAGAAGAATGGATAAAGATGTGTTGTGTGTGTATACAATGGAATATTACTCTCATAAAAATGAAATAATGCCATTTTCAGCAACACGGATGGATCTAGAGATTGTCACTGTAAGTGAAGTAAGTCAGACAAAGACAAATATCATAGTATGTCACTTATATGTTGAATCTAACAAGATGATACTGATGAATTTGTTGCAAAGCAGAAACAGACTCAGAGACTTTGAAAATAAACTTATGGATAGCAAAGGGGAAAGGTTGGGGAGCAGATGAATTAGTAGTTTGGGATTGACATATACACACTACTTTATATGGAATCGATGGTCAACAAGGCCCTACTGTATAGCACAGGAAGTTTTACTCAATATTTTATGTAAACTATATGGGAAGATAATCTAATAAAGAATGTGTATATGTATATGTATAACTGAATCACTGCTGTATACCTGAAACTAACACAACATTGTTAATCAACTATACTCCAATACAAATAATATTGTAAAAATAAAACATTGGTGTCAATGTTGATATAATAATTCTAGTCTGCTAAATTCTATTATAATTTAGGCAGTTTCCAATTTGCTTTCAACACACCTTCATGAACACCTATATGAATGTATAATAGAGTTGTAAAAGATACAGATTTGGTAGTGTTTTTGATGATAGGTTATTATAATCATATCACTCAGATGGAGTTAAAAAAATGGAGTGGCATCACTATAACAGGATTCTTTCCATTTCATAGTTTTACTTAAAAAAACAAGATTTCCCAGAATTGATTCTACACTCTATTTCATGTAAGCAAATAGTATCCTCATTTGTGCTAGAACGTTTATCTCTATGTCTATAGATAAAACCAACTTATTAAGATATCCATGATTAATTATGTAAAATAAAAAAATTCAGTATTTATCAAAATGTATTATATATAACTTGTTCCATTGTATACTATTAATGACTGCAGATGGAGACTGCAGCCATGAAATTAAAGACACTTGCTCCTTGGAAGAAAAGTTATGATCAAAGTTGATAGCATATTAAAAAGCACACACATTAGTTTGCCAACAAAGGTCCATCTAGTCAAAGCTGTGGTTTTTCCAGTAGTCATGTATGGATGTGAGAGTTGGACTATAAAGAAAGCTGAGCACCGAGGAATTGATGCTTTTCAACTATGGTGTTGGAGAAGACTCTTGAGAGTCCCTTGGACTGCAAGGAGATCCATCTAGTCCATCCCAAAGGAAATCAGTCCTGAATATTCATTGGAAGGACTGATGTTGAAGCTGAAACTCCAATACTTTGGACACCTTGATGCAAAGAACTGACTCTTTGGAAAAGACCCTGATGCTGGGAAAGATTGAAGGCAGGAGAAGGGGATGACAGTGGATGAGATGGTTGAATGGCATCACTGACATGAGGGACATGAGTTTGAGTAGGCTTTGGGAGTTGGTTATGGACAGGAAGGCCTGGCATGCTGCAGTCCATGGTGTCACAAAGAGTCAGACACGACTGAACGATTGAACTGAACTGAACTGAATGACTGTAAAAGTAAATTCCTCCATAATATTTTTTACTTAGATTCTTAACAGCCATATGAATTTTTATAGCCAATTTACATATTTAATTATACTGTAGAAGATAAGGTATCAATAATAGATTTTAATTTTTAAAATTAGATTAGGATCAAATTATATGACAAAAGTGGATTAAAAATATGAGTTTAAGGAGAAAGAGAAACAATGTAGCATTTTTTTAAAGACAGAGCTTGTTCTTTTTTTAATTTTTTAAAATTACTGGTATCACTGTTATGTACATTCTTGGATGCATTTAAAAGTGAGAATTAACACATTCAAAGTGAGGATTAACATTTTTATTTTAATATATCCATGTTTATAGTAATCAGAAATTATAATTTCTGCAAAGAACTTAGCTTATGATAAAAAATTTAGTTGACATTTTAAAAGCATGCAATACTTTACATAGTGTATAAAATCATTTTATGGATCATAAACGCAAAAAGAAAGCAATTGCTCACCTTTACTTCATCACCCTGAGTTTGGGAAGATCGCTGTACTCATGCAATCTGCAAATAGAGATGCATAACCATGTCCTAGAGTTATGAGGGAAACTAACTCATAAAACCTTATAATAATTACAAAGTACTTATATACATATTTTGCCTTAAAACTTTATAAATCTATCTCCTGTGCACAGTCTCATTTAATCTTTTACCAAAATAGGAATTACTTAGTATAAGTGGTGCTATCTCCATTTTGCAAATATGTGAGTAATGCTTTAATAGTTACTTTTGAGTTGAGTTTACTTGCCCAAAGTAATTGCTAATAAACCAGGGAGTTGATATCTAAAACATAAGTTTTAAGTTTCAATATAACTTTTAAAAAAGGTAATAACACTGAAGCTCTCTTTTTCTTAACATGTTCTGCCTATAAGATGAGGAAATTAAAAAAAAAAAAAAGGAAAAGCTTATTTGGAAGTTCAAGGAAGGTAAAATAGGAGTACTTTAAGGTATGACCTTCATTTATATAAAAATTATTTCTCATGAACCAGCACCAGGATGACAATGCAGATAAGTAACATTTTGCTCTTACCAAGCCAGAACTCTGAATGGCTCTTTTTTCTTCCTTTAAATTATATTTCACAGCATAAGGGATTTTGGTCATTGAGGATGGTGGTAGTTTGTTTTGTTTTAAACATCAAGTTAACTGTAGGGAGGTGATTGATGATAATTGCCCTTAATTACACACTTACCAGGTACATTTAACAAACATCCTAACAATCTTGTCAAATAATTTTACAAATCCAAATTTATAGATGAGAAAACTAAGGCACATTAATTTGCCCTACGTCCCACTGCTAGTACACAAGAAATTAACATTTGGACTCCAACATACATAAATAATCTGCCTGCCAATGCAGGAAACACAGACACACAAGTTCAGTCCTGGGTCAGAAGGATTCCCTGGAGTATAAAATGGCAACCCACTCCAATATTCTTGCCTGGAAAGTTCCATGGACAGAGGAGCCTGGCAGGCTGTGCAGTCCATAGGGTCACAAAGAATCAGACATGACTAAGCATGTGCACGTGTGTGTGTGTGCGCATGCGTGCGCACGCACATACACGCACACACACACACAATAACTATAATTTGATCACTCTACTACGCTGCCTCTCAAGGACATATAATGTGTCCCTGTGATCTAACAAAACTTTAATTTGAGATTATTTTTAACTTTTAACAAATTTTGAGAAAACAAATTTGTTTGCAGGAAGCAGATTAAAAAAAAAAGTACACTATTTTCCCTCTGGGATACATTCCCTAATTTGTATTTTAAGGCATACCTCATATTGAAATATGACTTAGTCAATTTTCTCAAGAGAGGACAGATAAATATGGATTAATGGCTACTTTAGTTAATGATTGCAAGGCTGGTTTTAATTAATTGTGCTGTGTACTCATTCTTTATTCATAAAATAAAATTTGTGCACAGAATACTTTTTATTAGGGAAAAAAAGGCAAGAAGAAAACTCCATCAGTGACCAGTAGATAGTTTAAAGGTCAACATAAGCAAAGACACAGAGAACAATTATTTTTGCTTTTATTGATGCTGTAAAGTAGCATATACTTAGTTTGACAAAACAGTTGAGTTTATAACATTTCTGTATATCCATTTGTTATGTTTCTTATTTTATCATCTGTATTTATATGCAAATAGAATACTTTGCAAATGATTTAAACACAAAGATGTTTAATGGAAAGAAGTAGATGTTTGGTGGAAGGCACTAGAATTGCTTATATTGCTTTGGGTACAGAGTTCCGTGTGTGTGTGTGTGTGTGTGTGTGTGTGTGTGTGTGTGTGTTGTTGTTCCCTTGTTTAAGAGAGAGGCATCTATACGAGGCTCCATCCCTAAGAAGATGGTATAGAGAGACTTGCCTGGACCCTAGAGCTTTATCTCTGTCGCTTCTCTGGACCTGGCTGCATTCTCCTTCTCTGATACTGCTATTTTAAACACCTCCCACCTGCATTCTGAATGTAGTGTTCATTCCTTTTATAGCTCCTCAGGTGAAAGTCCAACTTCTCCAGGAAGCAGCTGCCAGGGAGACAGCACTGCAGACAGAATTCTCCCCACAGTGGTTCAGAGCACCTGCCAGTTAACAAAACTCCTGAAGCCCTTCCAGATCCAAATATCTCACACTTAGGTCCATGTGGGAGAAAGCAAGCTGGTTTAGTTGAATTCAAAATGTAAAAAGTAGAAACAAAAAAAAAAGTTCCCAATCTGATTACTGATTCTTGTATCAGCTTTGAACAAAGCTAGTTTTAACTTCTCAAATAGGTAGCGCCTTATCTTTTCTATCCTTTATCCATCATACTTTCATGTTTTTGTGTTAAATGAGATCATATAAATGTATTTTCCATACCATTTAACCTAGTCATCATTTCATTCAGAAAATGGAATTTATTATTATTAATAAGACAAGATGATCATAATTAAATTTTTAGTAATAGTCCAAAAATGTCAGTATGTTGCACTAAGACTTTTTTACTTTAGTCAGTATTACTCTATCCATGCCTATTTTACTGAATGAATCTTAATTCATATGTTGAGTGGTTTATAAATAATGTATTGAAACACCCTAAATGTAAAACTCCCCTTGTGATTACCTCTTCTAAACATAGACAGGCTAACATGGAAGCTTGACTTAAATGAGACAATGGAGAGAAAAAGGATAAAGCAATTTATAGTATTATGGAAAATATGGTTTAATTACAAGTTAAAATGAGTGATTTAAGTGTTTGGAATTTACAGATTAATACAAAACCAATATTTGATGAACTTCTAGGAATTTAAAGAAAGTGTGCTCAGTCGTGTCCAACTCTTTGCGACCCCATGGGCTGTAGCTTACCAGGCTCCTCTGTCCATGGGATTTTCCAGGCAATAGTACTGGAGTGGATTGCCATTTCCTTCTCCAGGGGATCTTCCCAACCCAGGGATCGAACCCAGGTCTCCTGCATTGAAGACAGACACTTTACTGCCTGAGCCACCAGGGAAGCACTGGTGACTTGGCCTAGTAACTTCCCTGGTGGCTCAGCCAGTAAAGCGTCTGCCTACAATGTGGGAGACCCAGGTTCAATCCCTGAGACAGGAAGATCTCCTGGAGAAAGAAATGGCAACCCACACCAGTATTCTTGCCTTGAAAATCCCTTGGGCGGAAGAGCCTGGTAGACTACAGACCATGGGGTCACAAAGAGTCGGAAATGACTAAGTGACTTCATGTTCACATTAGGCATTTAAAATGTTGAGTATTGCATATATAAGTATATATAAGTATAAAACATATGTAAGTATGTATATATACTTACATATGTTTTTTAAAGTACAGACTTATTATAAATTGTGCATTAATTAAGACAAAGATATGCATTTATGCCATTGCTTGATCATTATTAAAGTTCACATCTTTTAGGAATTAGATATAGAATGTATGAGAAAACAAAGAAAACCTTTTTTCAAACATTCATTATTTTCAGTATTCTTTTCTCTGACTTACAATATTAAAAATATGTATGTTTGAGAATTTGGTGTTATAATTAGATAGTAGCTCATAACTTTCAATCTCTTGTCCAATACATTTTTAAAGTACCTTTATTATTTCAAAGAAGTGCTAGAATAAAATATATAGGAAATTGTTTTTCTTTCACAAAATAGGAAATCAATATTATTTGGGTTTTTTGGTAAAAATGTACTATTTAAAAATTAAAATATACTTTCAGTTCAGTTCAGTTCAGTCATGTCCGACTCCTTGTGATCCCATGAATTGCAGCACGCCAGGCCTCCCTGTCCATCACCAACTCCCGGAGTTCACTCAAACTCACATCCATCGAGTAGGTGATGTCATCCAGCCATCTCATCTTCTGTTGTCCCCTTCTCCTCCTGCCCCCAATCCTTCCCAGCATCAGAGTCTTTTCCAATGAGTCAACTCTTCACATGAGGTGGCCAAAGTATTGGAGTTTCAGCTTTAGCATCATTCCTTCCAAAGAATACCCAGGACTGATCCTTTAGAATGGACTGGTTGGATCTCCTTGCAGTCCAAGGTACGCTCAAGAGTTTTCTCCAACACCACAGTTTCAAAAGCATCAATTCTTTGGTGCTCAGCTTTCTTCACAGTCCAATTCTCACATGTATACATGACCACTGGAAAAACCATAGCCTTGACTAGATGGACCATTGTTGGCAAAGTAATGTCTCTGCATGACATAATTCCCATTCTAAAAATAAGTGTACATATGTCATTAGTATTATATACTTATTCCTGGAGGTTAAATGAAATTATGTCATAATAAAGTTAATGCCATGCATTACAAATTTCAATAAGCATATCATTTGTAACTTACACGACTTATTTATACCTCATGTCCTTCTCTCTAAAAATGGACAAAATGATAGTACTTGATGATACCTATCACAATGGATGTTGTAAAGATTGAAAGAGAAGTAGATATAATGTGCTTAGAATAGTAACTGACAGGTCATACTGGTAGTAGTATATTATTGTCTACACAGTAATATTGAATTGTTTCCTGCACAAGTGCATTTATCACTTAGAAATTTCTTTAAATATATTTTAAAATATAATTGTCACCATCTGTAAGTGTGAGTGCTTCACTTAATAAAGAAGATCTTTGGACAGATTGCTAATTCTGTGGATTTCTCTTGACAAAGTCATACATGCCCTACACATGACAAAACAAAAAGATAATAAGTGTTTCTGCACCAGAGTACCTTCTGCCACAGAAGTATTAAAAGGTAACTCAAAATATCATCAATCATAATATTATATATAATATTATTTTCCAGGGAATATTGCACATTATGTAATTGTATGACTTACAAATACTTATATAAATATATGTGTATATTTATATCTATGTCCTTATTCATATATATATCCATATCTATTATACTATCTAAGGAATAACTGGCAGGAAACACGTTAAGAAGAGAACACTTTAAAAACAAAGGCAAGTGGCTGAGGGGATAGAATTTGTTCTGTTCTGTTTAATCTCTGCTTTACTCTCCTTACCTCATTTTGGGCTTGAAACCAGGATATCAAAGCTCTTTTTGTATGCAAAATTAGCTTGGAGGTTGTATGAGGTTCTGAATTTTTTATTTTTTCTATGTGCTTTTGAACGTTCTTCTGTCAAATTTAGAACTTTGTGATACAATGAAAAGACAGCTGTGAAGGTAGCTGGCCAATCCCTTCACAGGAATATCATTTGCACACAATTTAGCTTTGAATCCAAGGGAAATTGTACTTTTCTTTTATTAATTAGTACCTTTAATAGGAGCTTTCATTAATCAACATGTCTTGAGAAATGCTAGTCTTTTTCCATTGAGTTGAATAAATCCTGCTGTGTAGGGTACTGGAAATGGTGCTAAGGCTTATGTTTGGGGAACGTGTTACAGGGAATTAGATAGATGAAAGGAAAAACAATCATCCTTTGGCAGTCACAGGCTTAATTTCTTAATCAACTTAAAAAAATAAATAACCCAAATATGCTCATTTCTACTAAGCTCTCTGATGTCTACCTTTCAGATTTAATCACACAGGAGATAGCGTCACAGAGTCTGTTAGGATAATTCCAACATCATTTCGTTCAACTAGCACCTCACCAAGTGGGACTTTATACCCCCCAAAATAAGGACTTGCCTAATGTGTACTAATGGGTTTACTGGGTGACTCAATGGTAAAGAATCTGCCTGCCAATGTAGGAGACACCGGAGACAGGGGTTTGATCTCTGGGTTGGGAAGATTCCCTGGTGGAAGAAGAAATAACCCACTCCAGTATTCTTGCCTGGAGAATTCCCATGGACAAAGGAGCCTGGCAGGAGGCAGGCCATAGGGTCTCAAAGAGTTGGACATGACTGAGCAGAGCTGCATAACACAATGTGTATTAATGCCATTTATAAAGGAATTCCTTAAAAGAGTTCAGATGCAGCAATGTCAGTTTTATTAGAAAAGTATTAACTATCTTAAGTTTAGGTTTAAACAATCTTGAACAAAATGAACTATTAAAGTTATTTTCTATAAATTTTTCAACAACCAGATGTTTGGAACTGTGTATGTAAACATCCAGATGATTGACAAAAAATTTAAGTATTTGTCATGATAACTGGCTTGGTGTGAGCACAGCTTATGTTGAGGAGGGTATTTTTAGAACTGCTTCACTCATGTCCCTATAAAGTAGGTAGTCTAGCAGATTTTTTAAGTGGAGCAAAAAAAAAAAAAAGCTCTCAAGAAAATCCATGTCATACACAATTAAAGGATATATTTATTGCTAAACATTTTTATTCATATTATTTCATTGTCTAGACTTCAAAGGGATCCTAGATCACTAGCTGTTAAAATGTTCTATTTGGAAGTCCAGAGATGAAAAATGATCCAAGTTTGTAACCTGAGAATTGTTACTTCATCTTTCCCCTATTAATGATCTGATCATCTTTGTTTTACCAACTTATCCCTCACATATTAATTCCTCCATCTGAAACAGAAGAACCCCTCACCCTTGCTGCTGTCTGACTCTAAGAATGAATAGTATAGTCTATCACTGTGGTTAAGAGTGCAGGCTGATTGGCTTTGTTCATGTTACAATTTCCCAGTATCTTCATGTCTTTGTAGATAAAATGAAGATAATAGTGTCTGGCTCATAAATTTATGTGAGGATTAAATAGAATATGAAATGTAAAGTGCCTAACAAAGTGCCCAGTATGTACTAAACAGAATATTTACTGGCTTAAAGTGGTTCCTCAAGTACAGAGACAAATGTTGTGGATCTTTCTTATTTTAAGTAGTTAGGAACTGACCTCTAACCCCCACTAACCACTTTACTCTGTTCACTCAATGCTGAGTTTAGTTCCCCACCAAACACTTAATTGCTTAAACCTTTCTCTGTATTTTACAGCAGTTATCATTTGTGCCACAAATATCCGTGTTTAATTACTTAGTGTCATAGTTAATATGTCCATGACTTTTCTTTCTGAACCAGGTTGCACGTTGGAAATTTTGATACACTTTACCATATTATTTCTTCTTCTAAAAGCATCTTAATTTTTGCCCACATTCATCCACTCAACAAGTATTTCTATTTATTGTCCATTATGTATAGGGCCTTAGAATATACAGAAGTGGCTAAATGGACAGTTCCTGGATCTTACTTTTAGCAGGGAGAGACACAAAATAATAACCCAGTAAACAGGTAATATGTCTCATGGGAGTTCTGGGAATAGTGGTATTTTCTGTTATTTAACACTTTACGTAATTCACTGGAGACCTAAGGAAGATAGGGAATACATTACGCAGACCTCTGGAGGAACAGAGTTCCAGGTTAAAGAAACAGAAATACCAACTTCCTGGGGCAAGGGCATGTATGACTTATTGGAAGCACAGCTGGAGACCCAGAGTCTAGAGCAGAGTAAATGGGAAAGAGTGTGAACTGATAAAGTCAGCAAGGAATCAAGTGGTCAGATTACGTAGGATGGTTGGTCACTATCAGGATTAGAGTTTTACTTATGAGTGAAATAGAAAGGCTTAGAACTGTTGATCAGTTCAGTCACTCATTCGTGCCCGACTCTGTGCGACCCCATAGACTGCAGCACACCAGACTTCCTTGTCCATCACCAACTCCCAGAGCTCGCTCAGACTCATGTCTGTTGAGTCGGTGATGCCATAAAACCATCTTATCCTCTGTAGTCCCCTTCTCTTCCTGCCTTCAATCTTTCCCAGCATCAGGGTCTTTTCAGATGAGTCATTTTGCATCATGTAGCCAAATTATTGGAGCTTCAGCTTTAGCATCAGCCTTTCCAATGAATATTCAGGACTGATTTCTTTAGGACTGACTGGTTTGATCTTGCAGACCAAGGGACTCTCAAGAGTCTTAACCAACGCCACAGTTGAAAAGCATCAATTCTTCAGTGCTCAGCTTTATTTAAATGGTCTACCTCTCACACCCATACACGACAACTGGAAAAAAACCATAGCTTTGACTACACGGACCTTTGTTGGCTAAGTAATGTCTCTGCTTTTTAATATGCTGTCTAGGTTGACCACAGCTTTTCTTCCCAGGAGCAAGCATCTTTGAATTTCATGGCTGCAGTCACCATAGAGTCATCTATCAATAACTTCACCTGCAGATGACACCACCCTTGTGGCAGAAAACAAAAAAAAAACTAAAGAGCACCTTGATGAAAGTGAAAGAGGAGAGTGAAAAAGTTTGCTTAAAAGTCAACATTCAGAAAACTAAGATCATGGTATCTGGTCCCATTAATTCATGGCAAATATATGGGGAAACAATAGAAACGGTGACAGACTTTATTTTGGCGGGCTTCAAAATCACTTCAGATGGTGCCTGCAGCCATGAAATTAAAAGACGCTTGGTCCTTGGAAGAAAAGTATGACCAACCTATTAAACAGCATATTAAAAAGCAGAGACATTACTTTGCCAACAAAGGTCCATCTTGTCAAAGCTATGGTTTTTCCAGTAGTCAGGTATGGATATGAGAGTTGGACCATAAAGAAAGCTGAGCACTGAAGAATTGATGCTTTTCAACTGTGGTGTTGGAGAATACTTTTGAGAGTCCCTTGGACTATAAGGAGATCCAACCAGTCCATCCTAAAGGAAATCACTCCTGAATATTCATTGGAAGGACTGATGCTGAAACTGAAACTCCAACACTCTGACCACCTGATATGAAGAACTGACTCATTGGAAAAGATCCTGATGCTGGGAAAGATTGAAGGCAGGAGGAGAAGGGGATGACAGAGCATGAGATGGTTGAATGGCATCACTGACTAGATGGACATGAGTTTGAGTAAGCT
Organism: Bos taurus; assembly: GCF_002263795.3. NCBI lineage: Eukaryota > Metazoa > Chordata > Mammalia > Artiodactyla > Bovidae > Bos > Bos taurus. The sequence continues at coordinate 73,247,360 of NC_037330.1, forward strand.
CTGGGAGTTGGTGATAGACAGGGAAGCTTGGCTGTGCTGCAGTCCATGCGGTCTCAAAGAGCTGGACATGACTGGGTGACTGAACTGAACTGAGTCACCATCTGCAGTGATTTTGGAGCCTAGAAAATAAAGTCTGTCACTGTTTCCATTGTTTCCCCATCTATTTGCCGTGAAGTGATGGGACCGAATGTCATGATCTTAGTTTTTTGATTGTTGGATTTTAAGCCAGTTTTTTCAATCTCCTCTTTCATTTTCATCAAGAGGTTCTTTATTTCCTCTTTGCTTTCTGCCATAAGGGTGGTGTCATCTGTGTATCTGGGGTTATTGATATTTCTCCAAGCAGTCTTGATTCCAGGAATTGTTGATGATTTCATTTAAATCCTGAAGTTCATTCTGTTTGTTGTGGGGAGAATGGTGTCAATGGCAGAAGCCAGAAGCCTTCAGATAATTATAATAATTTATTATTACAGCAATTTAATTACTATATTTTCACTTTCTAATATGATAGCAAGTCATGAATGTAATTTATCATACTTGCTAAATTATAAATTCTGCATGAGCCAGGATTCTAACAGATTATATCTTTAGATCACTAGAGTTCTTCAACCAAAGGGGGGAAAATAAATTTTGGTGCCCAAAGATTACAAAACTTAATTTTAGTTACTTCTGTCCTTCTTGTACCCTCCTGTTACCCTCTGCCATACCTAAACTCTTTCTTTCTTTCCAGAATTTCTTCTTAATAAAGCATATACGTATCAAGCAGTATTTCTTTGTATAAATGGAAAAAATAGGGTGGATGTGGAGAACAAAAAGGAGCAAGATAGGAGACATATGTGTGTATGCCTATGTAATACATTTTGCATAATTATCTTATAGTTGACCTTCAGTTCAGTTCAGTTGCTGAGTCATGTCTGACTCTTTGCAACCCCGTGGACCACAGCACACCAGGCTTCCCTGTCCATCACCAGTCATGGAGCTTATTCAAACTCATGTCCATTGAGTTGGTGATGCCATCCAACCATCTCATCCTCTTGTAGTCTCTGTAAATATATAATAATTTTATAAAATAGAAAGTCATGCCTAAGTGTTGCTGTTCCCAATTTGTTAAATCCCATATATGGCAATTTGAGGTATTTAGGTTCTACCTCAGTAATCTGACACAGTCCTACAGAAATCCAAGGAAATGATACACCAGCTTTTTTACCATGAGTCTCATTAAAGGGTCTTCCTAATATATGTTTTGAAAAATTTTGGATTGGAGTCAATAAAATTTATGTAATATAATTATCTTAGCCAAGGAGACATAAAGGATCCTTTTTTTCATGTTTTTCTCAGTGAAGAAGTTAGAAGTTATTCTTCTGTGAATATCCCTGACATACAACAACAGAGGAGCAGTGCTTATGATAAGACTAAGAATTATAACTCTGATCAGGTCTATGAAACCCCTAATATCTAAATACTAGTTACTTTTTGTAGTCTTCTTGATATCCCCACCCCCAAATAAAGGTAAACTGCTGCTGTCTCTAGGGAAAGGAAAATACCAGACAGAGTGTTCTAAATCAGACTTTCATGGTAAAATGTCCATTAATAATTAATTTTCTGCTTCCTTTAGAATAGGACAGGTTAAGCAGTTGGTCGCATTCAGTAAATAAGAAATTACTTGCAGTAATTTCTGCAACATTCTAATAATCTTCCCATATCTGAAATCTATTTTAAAAGCCTTTGATCTTCATTATGGTGAAAAGGACGTTGAATGTGAAGATATGAGACTTGATTGCAAATTCAACTTGGCCACCGACTAACAACGTGGCTTGGGCAAGTTATTTAACTCAAAAATTCTATTTCTATTCTGATGATGAAATTGAGCATAGCGATCTCTACCTCCCAGTGTTGTTAGGAACACCAGATATGATAAAGTTTGAAGGCCACAAATGCAAAGGTCACACAATAAACACTTGGTGAACCCACATATTAAATGTAGATATTGGGATTATCATAATCCTAGTAGAGGTGTTTCCATGTTCTACTCATACCAATACACATGTGATCTTGTGAATTGGAAACTGTCCCCTGTAGCTTCTTTCAGCATATTATTAAGAATGACAATACACTATAATTATTCAATTATGTCATTAAAATGGGTTTTATTTTCTTCATTACATACATCAGGAAAAGCTTTTCAATTAACAGTGACCTGTATGACTTCTACTAGTTGCATTCTGTAGATGGTGAAGCTGACTGCAAATTAGATTCAGCACTGTATCTTGTTCCTTATCTTTTCACCCACTGATTAGTTTGATACCTTTGGCAGTAGTCTACCCTGTTGTTTTCAACTTGCCATTTTGTACCAATCTCAAAATGCTGCCTTCAGTCCCCTAAGGTGTTCTGTAGAAATGCTGTCAAACTATTTGTTTGTATGTGTATTTTGATTCTGTAGCTGTGCTTTGTACTCATTTAAGAAAACCAGTCTTTAATTTGTATCACAGTGTTTTCAAGATAAAATTTAGAATTCCAGGCCTCAGCAAAATCACTGATACGTGACTACAGCCTTCTGTTTCAAATCTTGGCATGCGTGATATCTGGTGGATGCAAAGCTATATTTTTGAATTTTGTTATAGAATTACAACTCTGAATAAATGACTTCAGATTTAGCCTTAAAATCTACTAATAATCATCATGCTTTCTATTATCACTTATGTCTAGTTTACCTTTTCAATTTTATCTCTCATCCATCCTAGCTTATATTCCAGACTTTCTACTTGCTTGAAATGCTTGGCTCTCCTCTCTCACCTTTCCCTGGTATTATCCACATATTGCACTTCTGTCTAGAACATCACATCTTCCACTATTCATCTCCTTATCTTGGGCATTTTCTATACTCGTAACAACCTTTCTATGTCAAGTA